>NC_132783.1:128444877-128747907 GCF_048418805.1 Vulpes vulpes | reverse complement strand
TCTAATGGGGTTTTGTTTTTGTTTGTTGTAGTCTGAGAAGAGTACAAGGTTCAAGAGGGGGAGCTGTGAGAGAAAGAACCTAAAAAATTAGAGGCTAGTGCAGGGAGACTTGGCGTGTTACATTTCTATCAATAGGTACAGGAGTCCTTCACCATCCACACACACGGGTGGCCAGTCTCTCTCAAGAACGTCCTTTCTCTGCAAAAGCCAAGTCAATCTCTTCACCCTGTCCTACTTTATTTTGTGAATTGGCAGTTATTAAACAATATGCAGGCCATGCTCATCGTTGCAGGCAGCCTTAGAAGCAGCATCAGCAGAGGAGATGCACCACAGGCAGCGCCTGGAGACCATGAGAAATAGTCTCAGCTCAAGATTTATAATGGAAGTTGGAATAGATTTGATTAATTTTTTTAGAAAATATTAATCTCCCTCCTCCTCCCCCCTGGAACACAAATATACTTCTCCACCCTACTGACTTTGGACTTGACCATGTGCCTCGTTTGGGCTAAGAAAATGTAAGCAGACATGATGAGAGCAGAAGCTTTAAATGTGCCTGTGTGTTTGGCTTCTCCCTCCGGCTTCTGTGATCCAGGGAAGAACATGCTCTGGGTGACTGCTGATCAAGGAGACTGTGAAGATACACAGAGTACACCTGAACCCAAGTGAAGCCTGAAGCCCAGGTGACCAGCAGCCTGGAGCAGAGCTACCCTGAATGATACACAGACCTGTGAGCAAGAAAATATAAAAGCTAGTATTGCAAGCTACTAAATTTTTGGTGGTTTGTTAGGCACCAGTCGGTAGCTGACTAACAGAGAAATCATCTACATACAAGAAGGAAACTGAAACACGGGAGTGGATGTATTTTCTAGGCAGACTGTGTATAAATAACAGTGACTCTTGACCAAAGTTGTAGACTTCCTGAAGAAGTACTGATCACCTTTACTAAATTCTTCTCCAGGCTTCCTTCATTCCCTCTGTCTCTCCCCGTGTCTTCACGTGAGTCCATCTGATTGACAGAATCTGAAACATGTTTAGAGTCCTAGCTGCAAGGATGTTTGGGATATGTCAGTTTTTAGCTCTCCAGCCTTTACGACCCAGAAGGAGGCCTCAATGGGACTTGAGTGGGTCATTCTACTCTTTCTAATATACCACTGCGAGAAGAAGGAATTCAGGGAGGAGAATGAAAAGATGAACCTAGAGAAAACTGGAAGATAGAAATTATGGCAAGATGGTGTATGAAGAAGTGAATGAGTTAATCACTTAAATGATGCAGAAGAACACCATGTAGAAATGCAAAGGAGCTACTGAATGGGGCAATAACAATATCCCTACAAACACTGGGATGGTCAAAAGACAAAGTAGAAACAATAAGGCCTAAAATAATCCTCTTTCCAGAACTTTGGTGGAGAAGGGGAGGGAAAGGATGTGGTTAGCATCCATGTGTTCTTGTGTAATAGTGAATCATTGCTCACTAAGGGATTAGTAAATTTGGTCTGCCCTGAATGGACTAGAAGCAGTCTTAATTTATCTCTTCTTTGTAAATTTTTTTTTTTTAAACTTGTCCTCTCCTTATTCCCTGAATTAAGGATCTTCTTCTTCGGTCTCCCAAGTCTTCTTATGAGTCAACAGAAGTGACTCTCAGATTCCCTGTGCATTTTCTTATTGTCAAATCATCACAGCCCGTAACTGTGAGAAAGGTCCCCAAAACTGCTGTCGTTGCTCCGTCTGTGCTCTACTTGATCTTTGCTCCACACTGTCTGCATCTCATTACCTCCTGGCAAGGTCCTTCTCTCTCGTTCACTTTCTTTATTCTATAATTCATCCTAATTCTCACATTGTGCTCCCAGATCTCAGGCCTCATAGTCTTCCAAGTTGAACCGTGGCCTCAGGGCATTGGTACACATGCCTAATGATCTCTCGATATCCATCTTCCCTTCTTCCTTTTAGTAAAAAAATCTTCCAGGTTTTTTTTTTTTAATCTATCTAAGCCTAAGAGAGACTAACTTCTTGGCTTCTCAAGCAGCTGGATAGGCAATTACATCTGAACCCAAGGGAGTCTCTCTCCCCCTTCCTCCTGCTGGAGAAAGGTGTTGGCCAGAATGCTCTTGGACCTTGTGTATTTTGCATGTCAGAGCTGCCCACCTACCTAGACCACTCACCTCCTGACTGTTAAATTAGGAGGAGATCAATTTAGGTGTTAAGTAAACCACAGCAGTTTGCTTTAGACTGTTCCTTAAATAATACAATGGCCATGAGACATAACCCTCTCCTTGGTGACAATGGCTGTGTGGTCCTGCTGCCACACGATGTGTAGGACTGGCTTCACAAAGACCACTGTGTCTTCTGGTCTGACCTTCATGATTTGTTCTCTGTTTCTTATCAGTCTCCTCTGACTAGAACAACATCTAAAAATGTTTCTCATCTCTTATGACATTTGGAGTTTGGGGGGAAAAGTGAACACTACTTGATAGGATTCTTCTGGAAGGGGATCCCTGGGTGGCTCAGCGGTTTGGCACCTGCCTTTGGCCCAGGGTACGATCCTGGAGTCCTGGGATCGAGTCCCACATCGGGCTCCCGGCATGGAGCCTGCTTCTCCCTCCTCCTGTGTCTCTGCCTCTCTCTCTCTCTCTGTGTCTATCATAAATAATAAATAAATAAATCTTTTAAAAAAAAGGATTCTTCTGGAAGTTTTGTCCCCTCGGGAACAATATACACACTGTCCATGATTTTCTGGCATTGGCGTCAGTCAGTTTGCAACAATTCCAAGCTCTACCACTTAAGAGTAATGCTATCTAACCCTCCTGTGTCTCAGTTATAAAACAGGGATTATTATCATTGTACCTGTCTCCAAAAGTGGCTATGATAATAGTTTTAAGTGCATATAGTGAAATTATCTTGTTTTAGGACAAAATGTGACCATTTGAAACTCTCCCTGGATCTTGGAAAAGCCTGTGCCATTAGCTTCACAGGAAACTTATCTCTGCCTACTGTACAGGGTCATTAGAGTATGATACAAGATAGACCCCGGGCCACTAGCACATAATGCATATTTGTGCTTATTACACACACACAGTGACACCCGCCCCCCCTCCCCAGGCAACAGAGCTAGCTTGACTTGGCCAGCAGAGCAAGGCTAGATTTCAGCCCTCACTCTTCCCCTTGACTGGGAGCCTCCAGCATTACAAAAACTCAACGCTGCTGACATGTTGTGAGGTTGATGCATGCCACCAAGGTGTCTGGCCAACTGGGTGGGGTAGGTGGGAACTAAACTCAAGTCCCCTTCTCTCACCAACTTGTGTGTCTCAGCACGCAGGGACACATGCCTGCCAACAGGGCATTTTGGGCTTCACACAAAGGCTCTGTCTCTCTGCCAAGTCCTGCACCCACTTTTTGCTAATGAGCATAGAAGCACCTTAGAGCCGTGGGTGGTCCAGCCCATGATACCAGTGCGGCAGCGCTGACAGCTGGCACACAAGAAGCACGCTGTGATATGAATGGTGCTCTTCTGGGCCCCCTATTCTCTCCTACCAGTGTAACCATCTCCTTTCTTGCTCGATCTTATATAACTAATGGCCATTTGAAAGGTTAATTTGCACATTTAAAAAGAGATTTATTTGTTTATTTATTTGTTTGTTTGTTTATTTATTTATTTATGATAGACATAGAGAGGGAGAGAGAGGAGAGACACAGGAGGAGGGAGAAGCAGGCTCCATGCCAGGAGCCCGACATGGGACTCTATCCTGGAACCCCAGGATCATGCCCTGGGCCAAAGGCAGGCACCAAACCGCTGAGCCACCCAGAGATCCCCTAATTTGCACATTTTTAAGGAAGTAATTAGAAACTTAAGTTGCCCCAGGGAATTGCTTTACCAGTATGTCCCTGTGCTTTCTGGAGGGTCTACACAAGACATTGATTTTGCCAGCTTCCTTGGCTGGCTGTGTCCTTGGCACACTGGTGGGAAGGAATTCTGGGCTGCATCCATCTTGGGAACACTCTGATCTCATTTATGGCAAAGTTGAGCCAGAGGCCTGTTCCTGGCCAGTATCAGAGCCTGGGAACAGGGAGTGGGTGGCCAAGCATCCCTCCCTGTGATGGCCACTTGTCTTTGGGCACCAATGTGGGAAGACAATGCAAATTCCTTAAGGAAGGAGTCTATTCTCTAGAAAGCTAGTGGCCACTAGAGGGCTCTATAGGGTCGGTCTCTCTCTCTCTCTCTCTCTCTCTCTCTCTCTCTCTCTCCCTCTCTCCCTTCCTCCCTCCCTCCCTCTCTGCAGCTTATCCCACTATGAGCTGAGAGGTTTACTGAGCCGCTCTGGACCCTACCAGGCCTGCTAAGGGATTGAGAAGGATAGTTCTAGTTTCCAGGTTACGAAAGCAGAAGCAGGAGAGCAGAGGCCTTGCTCACCCACCCACTTTATTTCTGCTAAGGGAGTTACCCTGAGGCAAAGAGCTTCTTGGAAGCTCAATTTCTCCAAAGTAAACATGCATTTACAGTTTTGATAATATAAAGGCTAACTTATACTCCTACCAACAGCATTTGAGAATTAACTGTTGATCCACGCTCTCATTAGCATTGGACGTGATCAATGTAAATTTTCCAGTGCAATGGAATAAAAATACACATTGAGCAAATTTTCTTGTTTTTAATGAGCATCTGTATTTTGTCTTAGTTCTATTCTCTCAATGTTCTTTGCCATATATGAATAATAAAAAAAGATATATATTTTTTAAACCACAAAATCTCCCTGTGCAAAGGAAAAATGCCTTTCATGTAGCTCTTTCCTACCAGAATATCCAACCACCTTGGCCTAGCCCTCATCCTCTCCCAAACACAGTGTCTGTTCTCCTACAAGGACATTGTTCACTATGTGGATTGCTCTGTTCTCATAGTTTTGTGACTGAGCCTGTCAATATGTGGATATTGTCTGCTTTAGATTAAAACCATCTAAAGGGCAGACCTGGTTGCCTGATTTTCTCTGTTCAACAAAAATGTATACTATGCAGTAAGCATTGCAACTGGCAAAGATAAGTTTCAGACTTGTCTTCTCCTTCCCAACACAATAAATCTAATATGCGATTCTGGCCACAGTTAATGTATAAAACAGAGGATTTGGCTAGCATCTACGCTATGAGGAAAAATAAGCACTAAACCAGAGAGCTGCCCTCTGCTGATTAAAGGGAAAAAAAGGCTTACTAGCATAGCTTCAAATTCATAGTCTGTAGCAACTTACAAAGGAATTTGAAGTGTCAGCTCTGGTTTCAGATGCTCTGAGGATTTCTTCTCAACTTGAGAAAAAAAGCCCTGTTTTTTACATTATACATATTTTTTTTCAAAGAATATATGATCAAAATAAGCAAATTCTTCAAAGGCATAAAAAATGACTTATAGCCCTATCATTTAAAAATAACCACAAAGAACATATTTTATATTTCCTTTTTATAATATAAGCATGCATACACATATATAAATATTATGTTTCCCAAAGTTAGTGACACAAGATTCTGTATCCTGCTCTTTTCACTGAACACTGTCATTTTCCTGTCATTACATAATCTTTGAAGCCTGATATTTATTTATTTATTTATTTATTTATTTATTTGGTTTATTTGGTTTTCTTTTTTTTGAAGCCCGATATTTAACGGCTGAATATTTCACTATAAATGTATATTGTTAATTTATTAACCAAGTTCCTTCTGCGCCCAGACATTGTCTTCATGCCTTCCTGCTCCTGCTTCCTCTTCTTGGGCACACAGGATGCTTCCATGTCCCAGACTCCCTTGCAGTTCAGTTGGGACCATGGACTAAGGTCCAGCCAGCAGAATATGGGTGAAAGTGGCCCTGGCCTTAAAGCCAATCCATGTCATCCTCTCGCCCTCTCTTCTGCTACTGCAGCATTGGGCAGCTCTGGGTCCAGATGGCATGGCTATCACCTGGAAACAGCCTCCATCCTAGAACACCACTTGGAATAGGGAAGAGCATCTGGCATCCAATAGGAACAGAGGGAAAGACAAACCTGCCTGTGCTCTCTGCACACCACCTAGTGGTGCCCTAGGTGAAGATAATGTAAGACCTGGGAGTTGTTCCCAACTTTCCAATATTCCAAGTAAATAGCAACGTCAGGTAGGACCCATTAGGATTTTCCTCCTATTTTAAATAAACAAGTAGCTATTATTTCCTTCTTTATATGCTTGTATAATTTTATAGCTTTCTATAGAGAGTCTTTTTCTTTTTCTTTCTTTTTTTTTTTTTTTTACAAAGTAAAAAGTGGAAAGAAACAAGAATTGTCTTTGAAGTTGAGGTTGTCCTGGGGATGGAGGACTTCCAGCCCTGCCTGGAACAAGGGCTCCCTCTTCCCCCTGGGAGAGTCTGTGCCCCAACCCAGGCCCCTGTTGGTTAGGGGCTCTCTTTCCGCCAGCTCTATGAGGCCAACTTCTGTAACAGTTGCAGGGTGCCAGGAGCGGGATCTCAGACTCCTGCTGTACAGCCTGTCTCAACACAGACCACTTGGAACCTCAGATCTGTCTGTTTGTGATGGATAAAGCCCATAGTTGGCAAGCTTGGCCCATTTACACATAACATTCAGATCAGTATATCCCATTTTGGGAGGTGGGGGGGTGTCATCACAGCACTTTAAATTCTAATTTTTCTTACTAAATAATACATCTATATATACAATAATTCAAAAGATATAAAAGGGTAGAAATAGTTCCTCAGCCATCTAGTTTCTCAGCCACCTAGTTCTCTTCCCCAGGGGCAATTAATGTGGTTTCTTCTATGTCTTTAGAGAGATTATAATTGATTCTAACTTGTGTGTAACAACCAAAACAAGTAAAAAATGAGATCCTTTCTCAATCAAGTAAGGCATTCTTTGATTTTAAAAATTATTACATTTTAAAAATTAAAACATTCGTGACAAAAAGCCAGTCTACATAGACAGGTCTAAGATGAAAGGACAAGCCTCCCTCACACACCCCACTTCATTCTTAGACCTTCTCCCCCAAAACAATCACAGTTACCAATTTCTTGTAATCTCACTCAAAACATTCACAGGTATCTATCTCATAAACATGAACAAGTTAAATAGGTACCATGGACATACTAAATACACATTCCTGACTCTTACTTTTTTCTTGGGTGTATTTCCATAGCAGTACATACAGATAGTCTTCTTTCTTTTGAAAGAATAGATCATAAAATTGGAACATCTCTTTTTTTAAAGATTTTAAATTTTTTTTAAAGATTTTATTTGCTTATTCATGAGAGATACAGAGAGAGGCAGAGACACAGGCAGAGGGAGAAGCAGGTGGGACTCAATCCCCGGACCCTGGAATCACACCCTGAGCCAAAGGCAGACGCTCAACCACTGAGCCACCCAGGAGTCCCAAGTTGGAACATGTTTGGGCTGTTGCTAGTTTGCTATTATAAACCATGTCCTTTTGACCGCCTAGTATCTCCCCATTTTTCCCACAATGTTTTTGTAGTGAGTGTTGGGGTTTGTGTGTCCTTGTGTGTATTACAAATTCGCAGCCATAAACGTTTGTAAGCCTAAATTTCCAGTCATGTAGAATATTCTTTCTTTCTAAGAAAGGGAGAGTCTCAAAATAAATTGTCTGTTACCATTCTTCTTCAGAACATTTACACCTTCATCCTTAGGCATCATTTTCCAAAAATTTTGAAGAAGACAAATTTTTATGATTATCTTTGCTAGAAGATTTAATAACATTGAATGATATTTCTCTTCTTCTTGGGTGTTTCATCTTATTCTAGTTTAACTCGGTTATTTTGTGTTGAATTTCAGCAAACATTTCTCCTCAAATGCCTTGGGCATGTGGAAATTACCTGAGCATTATTCCAAAGTGACTAAGCATCCTCTGATGTTTGGTAATGGACAAAATAATTGCTGTTGTGTTAGAACTGGATGAAGATGGTGACATGTGAGAAGCTGACAAGATTCCTTTGGGAAGTTTTCATTTCAGTCTGGGTAAAATTAATTTAAGTACAACGGAATCATGAAAATAAAGAGATGGCTTACTGTAACTCCCTCAAATAAATTGGTTTCTGGCATTTGAACAAAGTTCAGAGGAAATACAAAGATAAGTTTGACCACACCTCTTTGTTGCTTAAAACTCTTTGCTCTGTAGTGTAGCGCTATTGAAATGTATAAATCTTCATTCTAAAGTGATGTTTAAGACAACAGATTGATTGGGATGCCTAAGTGGCACAGTGGTTTAGCGACTGCCTTTGGCTGAGGTCCTGATCTGGGGGGCCTGGGATTGAGTCCCGCATTGGGCTCCCCATGGGGAGCTTGCTTCTCCCTCTACCTATGCCTCTGTCTCTCTCTGTGTCTCTCATGAATAAATAAATAAATAAAATCTTAAAAAAAAAAACAGATTGACTTTACATGATTTCAGCAGTTTTTCATCAATTTCCAGATTGAAGTCGGAGACAAGCATATTTCAATCTTCTGGAAAATCTAGATTGTTTCCAGAATAGTCTAGTGGAAAGAAATCTAACCTAGCAAAGGAAAAGAGTTCACGCAACTTTTCCTCAACAAGTTAGTAGTCACTTAGCATGTGAAAATACAACTATAGGAGTGCCACTTTTAGTAATAGATGGGTAACTGCTATTAAACTGAACCACCTTCACATAACAACATAAAGCACTAGAAAGAACATTTTTATTTTTTATTTTTATTATTATTATTTTTTAAGAAAAAAAATAATTTAAAAAAACCCACATCTAAATGAAGTGGAGAATAACCAATAGCAGAAAGATTAGGGGGAGAAATGTAGGTGTCAACACTTGGAGGAAGGGAAAGAGTCAGTTTCCTACACTTTATACCCTTTAGTCTGAGACTGGCCCAAGTCTGTGTGGTGAGGGGGTGTCTAAAAGTCTGTCAGAAAATACACAATATTTCTGGCTTGAAGAACCAGAGGTCACAGTTTGGGGCAACCATGCTCTTTGGAAAGAATGTGAGTGGGGAAATTGCAGGAGAGAGAGAGCTCGAGAGGAAGACTGGGTTTAAAGTCTACAGCATGTATAACTATGTCTGAAACGTGCTTCTGCATGGCAAACTCAAAGCAGCTCTTCTTGAATTTGCAAATTCAAGAAGTTTAGCTAAGCCCCCCCAAAACTGAATTCTCACCAGAGCTACTATTTACTGCAAGTAACATCAAGTCTAACCATGTGAACTATTCATTCAAAAAGAAAATCAGTGCCATTGGCAGAACATAACAGAATCCAGTCTTTCTAATAACATTATATTCACAATGTCCAGGTCACAATCCAAAATTACTTAACAACCCCTAAACAAACAAATAAACAAACAAAGTAGAAAAATGTGATCTTTTCTCAGAAACAATCAATGGAGACCGACTCCACAATTATCTAAATATTGGAATAATCGTGCAATGTTTTATAAAAGCAGCAATTATTTTTTTAATAATAAATTTATTTTTTATTGGTGTTCAATTTGCCAACATACAGAATAACACCCAGTGCTCATCCCGTCAAGTGCCCCCCCTCAGTGCCCATCACCCATTCACCCCCACCCCCTGCCCTCCTCCCCAAAAGCAGCAATTATAACTATACTCAGTGAGGTAAGAGAAATATGTCCATAATGAACTAAAAAAAAGGAAGTATCAGTAAAGAAATAGAAAATATATTTAAAAGAACAAATAAATAAAAATTCTAAAACTGAAATATATATCTTTTAAATATTTAAAATTTAGACTTTTTAATTTAGAAAGATTTAATAGCAGAAAGAAGATAGTGGGAGAGAAGTCAGCAAACTTAAAGATAATTCAATAGAAATTATCTAGTGTGAAAGACACAGAGGGAAAATATTTAAAACAATTAAAAGGGGCATCTGGGTGATTCAGTCAGTTAAGTGTCTGTGTTCAGCTCAGGTCATGATCTCAGGATCCTGGGATTGAGTCCCACATCTGGCTTTCTGCTCAATGAAGAGCCTGCTTCTCCCTCTCTCCTGCCCCTGCTTATTCTTTCTTTCTTTCTTTCTTTCTTTCTTTCTTTCTTTCTTTCTCTCTCTCTCTCTCTCTCTCACTCTCACTCTCTCTCTCTCATTCTCTCAAATAAATAAACTATTTTTTAAAAAATAAAACATTAAAAGAGGGGCACCTGGCTGGCTCAGTTGGTAGAGCACACGACTCTTGATCTTAGGGTAATGAGGTTGAGCCCCACATTGGGTATGGAGCTCACTTAAAAAAATTAAAAGAGCCACATGGGTATTCGGGACTATACGAAGAGGTCTGGCATATTTGTAACTGGAGTCTCAGAAAGAGGTGGGAAAGACAACGGGGCAGAAAAAACATTTCAAGAAATACTAAAAAATGCTCACATATGGTAAAGAAATTTGCAAATTCAAGAAGCTTAGCAAATGCCAGGTAGGATGAATAATGAAAACCAACACACTATATACACAGTTATTTGAACAATTGATGATTTGTCGGAAACAATGAAGGCCAGAAAACCATAGAACAACATCTTTAAATTGTTGAAATAAAAACACTGTCAACCTCAAATCCCATATCTAATAAAAATCTCCTTTAACGATGAAATGAAGTAAAGCCATTTTAAAATAAAACCAAGAGACCGTATTCCAATGGATGTCCACTAAAACAAAAATGCTAAAGGCAATTCTTCAGGATTAAGGAAATGAGATCACATGGAAACAGATCTTTGGGAAGGACTGAAAAATACTGAGCAAGGTAAACATGTGGGTAAATTGGAAAGACTGTCCTCTTAATTTCTTTAAAACATATATCACATTGCAGGTTTTAGTTTGTCAGATATGATACATTTTAAAAGTATAATGTAAAGGACAGGCAGCGCAGTTAAATGCACCTATTCAGTGAAATAGTACAATATTATCTCACATAGATACTGAAAAGCAGGCTAAATATTGTAATTTACAGAGCAAACACTAAAAAAAAAAATGACATAGCAAGGAATAACAAAAAAAAACACAAATTAAAATAGAATTCTAAAAAATATTCACATAACATAAAATAAGGCAGAAAAGGACAAATATAAAGACAAAAAAAAAAAAAAAAAACCCAGAGGAAACAAAGAAGACATACGGTAAAATGGCTGGCTAAACCCAACCATGATATTAATGCCTTAAATGTAAGCGTGCTAAACACTCTATCAAATTAAAATGCAGAGACTATCAGACTGGATTTTTAAAAAAGTCCCAACTAAAAAAAATAAAAATAAAAAATAAAAAAATAAAAAAGTCCCAACTATTTAACTGCCTGTAAGAGATGCTATTTAAAATATAGATAGGATTACAGACTTATTTTAGATTAAGTTTGGCAAAATCCCAAAGGTTCCCACTGAATTCTCTCCAAGGACTACCCCCATTGTATTACTATTCCATCCTTTAGCATTACCTCTCTCACTCTTATTCCCAGAAATGAGAGCCAAGAGAATAAAAGAAGCAATCTAAACAAATATATTCCACATTCTCCCTAAGACCAAGGGGGAAAAAAATAGAAGATCCAAGAGTTCTCTCGCTGTCTGGTTTCTGATGATTTCTAGAACACAGCGTGAACACAATTACGACATCCAGCAGAGGGCAGATTGTGTAAAATCGATCAATTAATCCATCAATCTTCAAGTAATATCTAGTTCAAATAAAAACTCCTGTAGAACTATTAAGGATAATGTTATCCTTCACCAAAATTCACTTAATAGGTATTGAAAGGAAAGCAAATCATAATTAAGTAATTATAAGGGATCCCCTGAAGTTATAAAATGTGAACGTTCCATGTGGCTCTCTAGCACGTTGTCAACCTCTCGCCTCGTCATTTTTATATATAAAAAGTTGGAAGTGATAGACATCTCATAACTAATCAAGCTTTACGATATATCAAATTAAAAAATTTTCTGAATCCTATTTAGTTTTTCACATGAATACATTTACAAAATAACTTTTCAATTTCCATTTTCTCTTCAAAAATAATGCCAGTATTGCCCACAATCATACTTTAAGCAGCACCCTAACAGCAGCATATTTTAAGACCTAGATGTGAATCTTTAAAATATCAAATGTGATATATTGCCCCCCAAATAGAGAATTCTTATCCACAGGCACAATTACAAATCAGCATCTACTACTTACCGGATGAAGCTACTTTTCTTCAGGAAATTCCCAGCTCCTTTGAATTCGATCAGTGTGGTTATCCAACACTGCCAAACGTGTAATTTTAGATATCTGTAGTAGTTGAACAGACAGGATCAGGATTATATTTCACAATTTACATAACTGATTTCATATATCTCTATGTATATCTATGCCCATACCCATATCTATAACTAGTGTCGCTAACAGTTATGGACCTGTTTGTCCTCCAAGAAGTCGGATAGGGTAGGAGTACATCCCACTCATGCCTTCCCTATAATAGGTACACAGATGAGACCTTCTGGTGGATGATGGAGGATGAGGCAGGACAGATCAGGGATCATTTCCAAGGTCTTTTGATTTGGTGTCTAAATTAAAGTTTGTGCCATTCACCGAATATAAGAGAATCACATAGACGAAAGTGAAGACTTTGAACTTGGACATGTGGGTTTTGATGCACAAATAAATTGGCCTGGAATTCAGGTGAAATAACTGCAATCTACAGAAGATTTGGGACCATCTGTGCACAAGTGATCATGAAATTCAGAAGCATGGATGTGTTCACTTGGGAGACTGTGGATTCAGAGGAGAATGTCAAGGATGGAGTCCTGGACACAGCAATGTCTAAGGAAGAAGGAGAAGGCCAAGAAGGTGATGGGGAAGAAAGTCAGGGAAAGGGGGCAAGTGGAGAGAGTTGTGTTACTGAGTTCAAAAGGAAGAGAAAGGGACTCCTGGGTGGCTCAGTGGTTGGGTGTCTGCCTTTGGCTCAGGTCATGATCCTGAGATCCTGGGATCGAGTCCTTCATCAGGCTCCCTGCTCAGTGGGAAGCCTGCTTCTCCTTCTGCCTATGTCTCTGCCTCTCTCTGTGTGTCTCTGATGAATAAATAAATAAAATCTTAAAAAAAAAAAAAAAAAGGAAGAGAGAACAAGGTGGAGGAGGGTCAGATGGAACAGAATAAATATGTATTTTCCCAACATATTCTTGTGAGTGCTAGACAAGGAAAGGTACTTCAGCTCTTAGATTAATACGCCTTTGGCATTTTTTATCTTTTTATTTCAGCTATTTTCAGGCTAATTTAAAAAACTAACCTTCAGAATACTGAGGCCATGCATGTTTATATATCAGTTTGCCAGGGCTGCTGTAACAAATTACCACAAATTGGTAAAATAATTAAATAATTAAAATAATTTATTATCTCATAGTGCGAGAGCCCAGAGGTCTGAAATCAAGGTGTTGGCATGGTGAGTGCCTTCTTGGTGAGTAAGGAAAGGGTTAAGGCACTGGCTGGGAGAGATGGGAGGCTCCAGACTAGGCTCTGAAACTATTTGGCAGAGAGATTAAGAGAGCAGACCAAGAGATAAGGACACAAACCACTCATCCTGGAAGTAGAGGGAGAATTCTTTTTTTTTTTTTTTGGTGGCAACAACATTGTAACCACAGAATATGACCAGACCTCAAAGGAAAAGTAAGCCATGACAGATGTTATCAAGTCTTTGCTCAAACCAAGACAGCACAAGAATTTCAAGGCCACAAGCTTCCTGGTCAGTTCTCAATGAAGGGCTGCCAGTAAAAGCCCACGGTGGCAAACCACTTGGGATCCCTCTTACTCAAGAGAGCTTTTTCCTTTCCTTTCTGTCTCCCCCTCACTTAATAATTTTTTACTTCCCTTCACCCTTTTGTGTCTGTGAGATTCATTTTTCAACTCTGTGAGTCAAGAACCCGGCAATCCTGCAACGTTAGGGGCTCAGCGGGAGAACCTTTTCTGTACCTTTCTCCTGGCTTCTCCCGGTGGCCAGTGGCTGGCCAGTCTTGGCATTCTTTGGCTTGAGGCAGGATAACTCCAATCTCTGCCTCATTACTTAGATGGCATTCTTCCTGGGCGTCTATGTCCAAATGTCCCTCCTCCTGGAAGGATGGCAGTCATTGGGTTAATACAGCAGGCTCTCATCTTCGCTTGATTAAATCAACAGAAATATTTCCAAATTCATATTCTGGGGTTCTGGCTAGCCATGAGTTTTTTTGGAGGACACTATTCATCCTAGTACGCCATCCTAAGGGTATAATCACAAATTTACAGGAGCTATAGTTGCTAAACTCTAGAAAGAGGGATACATTTAAGATATTAAAATGGTACACAAAATAAATGAATTATAAGTGGGCACCTGTTAGAGGAGGTCATTGAGAAGACACGGCCACTGGTTGACCCATGAATTGGACCTGGGGAAGCAGAGGCCCTCACCCCCTTCACCGTCATTGGAATGTATGTTCTGCACAGTGAAGCCACTTCAAGGACACTGTCTTAAGAGAGCAATGTGTCACTGAGACCATCTGGGCTTTACACCAACTGAACCCCGGTAAGGCTTCTACATAAACTCTTAAGATTTTGGTTTGCAGCTGCCCAAGACAAGCCTAGTATGTGAGCTCCCTTTTGAAATTCTCAGCAGGGCACTTCCAAGGTTGGAACCAACAGAATGGAATTTTCTGCAGCTTGGTCTCCTTCAGTCGTAGTAGGAGCTCTAAGTAAATTAAGGCTCACTTTGTAGAAATTCTTCACACTCAATGTTTTTAAATTTGGCATCCCATCTGCTCTAAGAGGCATCCCTCAGAACTGTTTCCATAAAGAAGAAATTCAAAAAAATTTTTTTCACTTACTGAAATATAGAAGCTTTCCCAACCCTTTGGGATCTGGTTTGGTAGTTTGGATAGCCGTGCAAATGGCTAAACTAATGGACACTTTAAAACCCTGGAAGTAATGAGGTGTGGCAAAGGACCATATGTTTATTTAGACAAAAGTACCTTCTCTTAATTTTCATCAAATATTTACACTGCACCATGGTCTTTGTGGCACCATTAGGTAGTAAATGTATCGAGGCCTAAAACAAAATTCTCGCCCTGGGGTGACAATGGGAGAAGCAAAAAATTGTGCACAAACCCAGAAGGAACATTTGGGCTGATTCTGACATGTTTTGAGCCATTCAGTCAATTCAAGAAGTGATTCTAGGATAAGATATGATTCTTGAGCAATCCTCAATCACTCCTCCTACAGTGCTTGGCATTCCTGAGACTTTCCAGGGTCCCCAAACCGGACCAGAACAGGTCTAGCAAAGCTCCATGAATAATCCTCCAAACCATCAGGCATCCCAGTCCTCCAGACATTGGAACACCACGGCTCTGTTCTCTGGGTCCTAGCGGGTCACGGAAGCGTGGTGGTTCTCGATCTTCTTGGGAGCTTCCCACCTGAAATCTGAAACTGGCCAGTACTTGCAGGGCAGGGAGCGATCTAGGAGAGACACTGGCCACTCCAGGTTGGTAGTTGCAGTTCTAATAAGCCAAGTGGCCTTATGTAGGAGGCTTGTGTCAAGTGGCAACAAGATGAGTGGATCCCCGGATCCCTTTGCCAAACCTTACAAGATAATGCAGAGGCCTGAACAAGGTTTGGTCACTATGGGTGTCCTCAAGGCTAGGTCACTCCCTCAAGGCTATGTCCACGGAGCAGCCCCTGGGAGCCCGACCAGCAAGCAGAACCCACTTTCCAAAGACAGGGGAAGCTCAGGATTGTCCAGGTGCAGCTCAAGGGTCAGTGGAGGTCATATCTTTTCCATGACCTTCCCCAACAGGGCAATATTAGCATGGTCTCCATTCCAGCTCCAGGGCTCTCCACAGGCCAACACACAATCATAAAAAAAGAAAAAAAAAGGTGCCAAATGGGTATTTCAGAGGCCCTGTGTTTGAAACGTGAGTTTGGAAGCCTGGATGGCATGTTTAAGGGGAAAAGCAGGTGGTAGCGCACATGGCCCTTTAGTGAAACAAAGGCCTTTGGGCCGTCGCTACCGGTGAACCCGGGTCAGACAGAGGCGCCCGGACAGGGCAGGACCCCGGGCCCGCTCACACACCTCGACGCTGCGGCCGCCCAGGGAGGGGCGGGGTCTTCCGCGGGTCCCCGACGCCGGCGCGGACCCCCCCGCCCCCCCCCCCCCGCCTCTCCCGCCTCCTCGCCCGCCGCCCGGCCCCGCCGCACCTCCGCCGGCCCGCGCCCGCCTCCCGCGGGGTCCCGGCCGCTTCCCCCGGGACCGAAGGGGAGAATTCCTGCGGGTCCCGGGAGCGCCAGGAGTGCGCAGCAGGACGGGAAATTGCAAAAGTCCTCGCCCTCCGCCCTCCCCGCGGTTTTCCCGTAACTCCCGCCCCTCGCGCTCGCCCCGCAGCTGATTCATAGCCCGGCGCGGGGCCGGCCCTGCACGTCCACGGGCGCCCGCGTCCGCCGCCCGCGCCCGCCGCCCGGGACCCGGGAGCCCGCCGCGGGGTGAGTACCCCCGCCCCCTCCCCTGCGCGGACCCGGCCCGGGGCTGCCGGGGGACCTCCGAGGGCCGCCTCCCTGCCCCGCGGCGCGCGTCTGCCCCCCCCGCCCGTCGCCGTGGGACTGCGCCGCCGACTCCCCCCGCAGCCCCTCGGCGCCCCGAGGCCCGGCCGCCCCCTCCCGCTCCC
Source organism: Vulpes vulpes (assembly GCF_048418805.1). Taxonomy (NCBI): domain Eukaryota; kingdom Metazoa; phylum Chordata; class Mammalia; order Carnivora; family Canidae; genus Vulpes; species Vulpes vulpes. The sequence goes on along the minus strand of NC_132783.1, from coordinate 128,731,280 downwards.
GCTCCCGCTCCCGGTGCGCGTGTCGCCTGGAAGTGGGCGGCGCGGAGCTGCGGGCGCCCCCGGGCGGACCCCCGCCCCCGCCTCCGCCACGTGCAGGGAAGAGGCGCCGAGCGCGGGAGACCCGGGCCCGCAAGCCCCCTCCCCCTCCCCCGCCCGCCCGCCCGCCCGCGTGGAGGGGCCGCAGGGACCCGCGCGGGACCGCGTGGAGGGGGCTGCGGTGGCTCCGGGAGCCCCGGCCCTGACACCCGCCCCGAGCCGCGAGGCGCGCTCTTGGCTGCCTGCTGGGGGCCGCGGAGAGACCCTTGGCGCCGACACGGGACACGGGGACAGGCTCATCGCCCCCCCCCCCCCCAGGAGGAGTGAGCGGGGGTGAGCGCAGGCTCCGACACAAGTGAATGCAGCGGCGTGTTTGAGGCGAGCTGCAGGGTCGGGGAGCTCGGGGTGTGATGCCCGAGTCTGAAGCTGACTTGGGGGTTGGTTCCAGTTACTCATCTGCTCAGCCTCGGCTTCTCCTGGGCGGAGTAACAGGTGCCTCTTAAGTTCCTGCTCAAGTAGGAACCAGGCAGTGCCCTGGGTGCTTTACATATACCAGCCCCTTGCAGCCTCACCCGTGAGGTCGAGGTCGGTAATGGTTTTGGCATTTCCTCGGCCCAGGAAGGCCCAGTTCTCTGAGCTTCTGTTCAGGAGCTTGTCTGTGGTCACACAGCTGACAGGTGAGAGTCAGGGATTGGCTTTGAAGTCTGCTTATGGGCACTATGTTGTGCCTCAACCTCCGGGACCCTTTTTGGAGTGGTCCTGGGGGCGGTGCCTCATTCCAGTCCTCCTTGGTCTCTCTCCTGGGCTGCTGAGATGGATGGAAGGGCTCCAAAGCGCTGTGCCTCAGTATCAATCTTGGATCTTTCTTTTTTTTTTTTTTTTTTAAGATTTTATTTATTTATTTGACAGAGAAAGTGAACACAGGCAGAGGGAGCAGCAGAGAGAGAGGGAGAAGCAGCCTCCTTGCTGAGCAAGGACCCTGAGGTGGGCCCCATCCTAGGACCCTGGGATGGTGACCTGAGCTCCAGGCAGACTGACTTTTAACCGACTGAACCACCCAGGCGCCCCAATCTTGGATCTTTTTAAAGCATTGAACTCCAGCTTCAGCTGCCTATTTAGAATCTTCAGGTCATGCTCACTTTGTGTCTGCCCTGGTAGCACAGAGAAGTATTAGGAGCTAAGAGTGGCAGGGAGCTCCGACCTGATGCTTGATTGCTGGGCAAAATTCATTCTCAGCTGTAACTTGCTTCCTGGTGACTGACACTCCGGCCCCAGGCCTGTCTCTTGTCCCAAGCAGATGTGTCTGAGCCTTTTACATCACAGGCAAGCTTGACAGGGTCCAACAGGACTCAGCCCACGGGGGGGAGGGGGGGGAGGGGAGGGGAGATACTTACACACTGGGTCTCTCCTTCTACCCCTTTCTTTAACCTGAAAGACCCACAGAGACACATCGAGGTGTTTCAGAGTCTCTGATGTTCCGTATAACTCCTTTTTTCCTGAAAAAGGAACCAAATCAAGAAAACTACTATGGTTTTGAAAGAGCAATCAGTGGTAATAGGCTCCCACAAGAGGAAGGAGAATGTTTTCTTTGTGGGAACTGGGCTGGGACATTGTTGGCTCGGGTAGAAGGAAATCTGAGTGTCATCTTGCTCAATTACAGGAACAGTGAGACCTGGCCCTCCTTTCCCTCGAGAGGGAAGTCCTCCTTGATCTAAAAAAAAAAAAAAAAAAAAAAGTGACATAAAGTGAGCATTTTTTTCCCAGCGACTGGCTTTACGTCCTTCCTTCCCTTCTCATTTTAGTTCTGCAGTTGGTCCTGGAACGAGGCAGAGGTTAGGGATGCCTAAAAATCTGCATGTTAACTTTCCTGCTTCTCCCTCTCCACTGCTTGTGCTCTCTCCTCAAATAAATAAAGCTTTTAAAAAAACTTACCATTTTATCATTTTTAAGTATACAGGTCAGTGTTATTAAATACACTCATATTGTTGTAAAGCCATTGCCACCATTCGTCTCTAGAACTCTTTCCATTTGGCAGAACTGACCCTCTCTCCCCATTCAACAATAACTCCCCATTCCTCCTGATCCCAGCCCCTGGCAAGCAGCATTCTACTTTCTCTATGAATTTAACGATCCCAGGTACGTCATATGAATAGAGGACTCATAGCATTTGTCTTTTTGGGGTTTATTTCACATAGCAAAATGTCCTCAAGACCATCCATGTTGTAGCAAGTATCAGAATTTTTTTGCTTTTTTAAGAATGAGAGATATTCAATGGTATGCATACACATTTGGTTTATCCATTCATAATGCTTTTGTTTTTAGCTATGTTTTGTTGCACAGAAGTTTTATTTTATTTTTTTTTATTTTTTGTTTTTTATAGAGCACTGCCTCTTTATTTGTGAAAGGAGTCATACATTTGAAGATAATATATAGTGCTAGACAAACCTATCTTTTTTTATTGGAGTTCAATTTGCCAACATATAGCATAGCACCCAGTGCTCATCCCATCAAGTGCCCCCGCTCATGCACAGAAGTTTTACATATTTGTGTAATCAACTCTGCACTCCTAGGATTTTTTTTTTTTTTTACTCCTAGGATTTTTAAAAAGATTTTACTGATCTATTTATTTTTTAGAGAGAGAGAGAGCTAGAGTGAGGAGTGGGAGGAGCAGAGGATAGATAAGGGAGAGAATCTCAAGCAGATGCTGCACTGAGCTCAGAGCCCTCCCCCTGACAGGGCTCCATCTCACGACTCTGAGATCATGACCTGAGCCAAAACCAAGAGTGGGTCACTTAATGGACTGAGCCACCCAGGTACCCCTGCAATCTTACAATTTTTGTACTTCATCTGGCTTAGGGAGACCTTTTTTCACCTAGAAATTATTTTAAAAATTATCTTCTAATACTTTTATTATTTTGATAGGTACAGTTAGCTCTTTACCAGATTTTTGTATGAAGTGAAAGGTAAGGAGGTAACTTAATTTCTTTCTAAAGTTTTATTTTTTTATTTTTATTTATTTATTTATTTTACTTTTTCTTTCTAAAGTTTTAGGCAGTTCACCCAATACCATTTAAGTACCCATATTTTTTTCCAGCTCATTTGAAATTCTGTTTTTATGGTGAAATAAATTCCTCCTCATACAAGAGTCTATTTCAGGACTCTGTTTTGTTTCATGGATCTGTTTTGTCTCTTCTTATGCCAGTACCACCCGTGTTAAGTGCTACAGCTTTGTTTTTATATCTAGTTGTATATATTTGTATTTTCCCCCCAAAAAAATTCTTTTTGTAATGATTCTTGTACATTTTATCTTTTGTATAAACTTGACAAATAGCTTGTCAAGTTTTAAAAACTGTTGGAATTTTTGTTGGGACTTCTTGGGTTTATAATTCTTAATAATTCTTCATGCCTTGCACTCCATTCTGGTATGAGCTCCAAGTATGGAGGAAGCAGTGGGAGGTGGAAAAATGCTGTGCTTTGGGGTGTGACTCACCTGGTTTCAAGTTCTGGATTAACTATATCACCCTATGTCAAAGTTACTTTTGACCTTGTTAGCCTGAATACCTTCATCTGTGTATGTGGATAATAATAGAATTTCCTTCATAAGATTCTTGTGGGGACTCAATTAAAAAATTCATTAATTCGGGATCCCTGGGTGGCGCAGCGGTTTGGCGCCTGCCTTTGGCCCAGGGCGCGATCCTGGAGACCCGGGATCGAATCCCACATCGGGCTCCCGGTGCATGGAGCCTGCTTCTCCCTCCGCCTGTGTCTCTGCCTCTCTCTCTCTCTCTCTCTCTCTGTGACTATCATAAATTAAAAAAAAAAAAAAAATTCATTAATTCTCTGGCAGAGAGTTAGATCTAATTCGTGCTAGTTAGGATCATTTCATATTAACTTTCATATCTTACTGTGGCCTCTGCAGTGCACTTCATATAGAAGGAACCAGTAAATCTTCTGTATGTATCAGTAGTACCCTAGGAGACAAAAATATGTAATCAATATCAAATATGGTAGTGCTTTTATTAAGCTTCAGTGTGCATATGAAGTCACCTAAGGGTCTCGTTTAAATGGAAACTTTTGGGCTCCCTGGGTGGCTCAGCGGTTTGGCACCTGCCTTTGGCCCAGGGTGTGATCCTGGAGTCTCGGGATCAAGTCCCGCGTCGGGCTCCCGGCATGGAGCCTGCTTTAATAAATAAATCTTTAAAAAAAAATAAATGCAAACTTTTAGTTGGTAGATCAAAGGAGTGATCTCAAAAACAAAAAACAAAAAAAAACAAAAAAAAAAACAAAGGAGTGATCTCAGATTTTGCATTTCTAGCCATCTCCTGGTGATGTCTTAATCCTTATGTTGAGTATATAGCCTTTCACTGGTATTTAAAATCATGCTGCTAGTGATACTACTTCCTATTGGATTAGATATGGTCAACAGAAAGCTCTTTATTTTCTTTCTTTTTTAAAAAAGATTTTATTTATTCATGAAAGACACACACACACACACACACACACACACAGAAAGGCAGAGACATAGGCAGAGGGAGAAGCAGGCTCCATACAGGGAGCCTGACATGGGACTCGATCCTACCACTCCAGGATCATGCCCTGGGCTGAAGGCAAACATTAAACCGCTGAGCCACCCAGGGATTCCCAGCACTTTATTTTCTGTAAAGTGCTTTCTCTTTATATTACATGCTAAAGAACTAAATTAGAGTTGTGTTGTTTCCTTCCTCTCTTCCTTCCTTTCTTCTTTTTTTCCCCCCAAAGGAAAGAAGGTTAGTGAGAGCACTAAATATGATACCAAGTTCTAGTCTTAGATCTGAAATCATTGAAGCAATTAACTACCTAGATTATTTAAAACTGTTGCTTTAAGTTGAAGACAGCCACATAAAATCTATCTAGTCCGAGTATAAAATCTAAAGTCAACGACAAGAAAAATCATAATTTCAAGTCTTACCAAATAGAAAAATGTAAGATATAAGGAACACCTGAAAAGTATAAGATAAAAAGAACTCTTGGAAACCATGGAATCAGGTCTCACTGTGTGAGAACATAGCCTGTGTCAACTCTTGAGAAGTTATAAATCAACAGAAGCTTTACTGTCATGTGGATAAATTTTTCACCCCTCACGTGATTTCTTGGTCACTTCTTTCTACACCCAGGCTTCCTAATGGGGGGCTTTGAGCAAGCATGCTGGTCTGTCAGAGGGGAATGGCAGTATGTTTTTTTGACCTAGGACATTGATTACTTTCTATATTTGAAAATGCCTTTTTTTTTAAGGGGGGAGGAGCAGAGGAAAGGGAGAGAATCTTAAGCAGGCTCCACACCTAGCACAGAGCCTGATGCGGGGTGTGATCTCTTGATCCCTGAGATCATTACATGAGTTGAAACCAAGAATTGGACGCTTAACCAACTGAGCCTCCCAGGCTCCCTAGAAAATGCATTTTTAAAATGCCTGTATTGTCTCAGGACCCAAGAGATCACATTTTTGTACAGAAACACATGACGTGCTCATAGGCTGATCTAGTACCTAAAAAATTCCAACCTTTTTTTTAGGTCTGTTTGACTGCAATGGATTGGGTTTGAATCACAAAATACTGTCAACTAGTTTAACTTGTTGGGGTATATGGTTCAAATATGAAATTAGTGGAATTGCAAGTACTTGCATTCGTAAATATATGTAGAACATGCACATGTTTTTTTTTTAATTTTTTAAAATTTTTATTTATTTATGATAGTCACACACACAGAGAGAGAGAGGCAGAGACACAGGCAGAGGGAGAAGCAGGCTCCATGCACCGGGAGCCCGATGTGGGATTCAATCCCAGGTCTCCAGGATCGCGCCCTGGGCCAAAGGCAGGCGCCAAACCGCTGCGCCACCCAGGGATCCCCATGCACATGTTTTAAAGAACACTTTATGTCGCAGAATTACATAGCATGAGAGAGGTAACCATAATTTCCCTCATCCTGCTCACCTCCTTTGCCTCATCCCAGCTCTAAATTTCTAAGTGTTAGTAGTTGGGTGTGTCTCTTGGGGCCAGTTTGGATGCTTGAAGTAGAAGACAGCAAGGCAGAAATAGATATGCAAGAGATTTGGGGGGAAGCCCTGAGGGGTAAAGAAAGAAGGGAGCAGGAGGAGGGAGAGAAAGCCTACAGACCTAGTGGGAGGTGACAGGGAAGCAGGAAGACTGAGAAGGAAGCGCTTCCACCTGCAAAGCAGTTCTGAGAATGTTTTGCCCAGGCCAATGGCGAGACTTCAATCAAATGTTGCGTATTAGTGGAGTCCCTTGTTGAGTAGAAAAGGTTTGACTTGATCGTTGGCTGGGAGCAGCCTGAAGAGACTATGGGCTGGGGTGTGAATGTGCAGTGGATCCAAAGGTACAGCCGTGGAAGCTGCCAGTCATCTACATTCCTGCAGTAGGTCCTTCTGAAGAGGGTGCTAAGTGGCACGGTTGCACGGTTGCACACCATTCTTGTAGAGGTGTTTGTGTGCACGCACTATTCTGAAACTTGCTTTTTCACTCAGTATTTTTGGATATTCTTTAGTGGCAGCACATAGATCAGTTTCATCCTTTTGACAGTTGCATAGTATTCCTCAGTGGGAACGCATCATCATTAAATTTTCTGACTCTTTCACAGATATTTGGATTGTTTTCATTTTCCCTAAATATTAAGAATCCTACATGAATATTCTTTAAAATACATAATTTTTGTGTACAGACACACATACACAAGCATGCTATCTATAGGACAAAATTCCAGAAATAGGATTTCTGGATAAAAGGGAACGCACACTGAAATTTTAATAGCTATTGCCAAAATGAGCTTGGTAAAGTTGTACTTTTTGACCATCAGTGAGTAACAATGCCTGCTTCAAACTCTGACCAGTGCTAGGTATTAAAATCTTTTTTAGGCTTTGCCTGTTGGACACCACACAGACACTCTTACAGACATACACAATTACTATGGTAATTTGCATTCATTTAATTATTAGTGATATTGTCTAGTTTTTCTTTATTCCTTTTGGTTATTCGTATTTCCTTCTTTTTGAATTACATATTCATATCCTCTGCCATTTTTCTGTAGGGTTGCTTGTCTGTTTTTGACTGATTTCTAACTTCTGAGAGCTCTTTGTGTTTTAGGAATAGCAACCCTTTGCCCTAAGTATTGAAACTATTGTTCCCAGTTTATTGTTGGGCCAATTATAGCACTAAAATTTTTTCAGTGTTCATTTAATGAGTGTACACTCTATTGCTTCTAGGTTTTATATCATGCTGAAACAGATTATACAAATATTCTAGTAAGTTTAATGTTTGCATATCTTGCATTTATATCTTTGTTCATCTGGAATTTATTTCATTGAAGGGAGTGAGGCAATAGCAATAATGATTAAAAATTAACTTTAACTGAATTTTCTATGTATAGATTCTCATAATCTCATTTGATCTCCATGCCCATCCTATGAAGTAGGTTCTTTATTCTCATTTTAGAGAAAAGAAACTAAAGCTTCAATGGGTAAAGTACCTTGCCCACGTTGATATGATTATTAAGTGCCAGGGCAGTGATTTGACCCTCAGCAACGTTACATCAGGGCCCACACATTTGACTATTCCAGCTTTCTTTTCCCTCTGCTTTAATCCTAGCTGGAATCACAAGGTCCACGAATCTTTAGTAAAATATTACTTAAAAAAAAAAAAAAGAAAATCAGCTGTGCATAAGGGCTCCTAAATAAGGAATGACCTTACAAAACTAGTAGAAACACTTACCCCGGAAGGTGTGCTTGAACCTTCTTCTGGGCAAACCTCCCAGTGGTGGATACTTTAGGAGGAAGGGATGGTGGAATTGGAGTGAAGCCCTACAGGTGGTCCATCCTGTGCTATTATGGTGGAGCCCTTTCAAAAGAGCCCCCAAGGACAAGTAGCAGTGCTGGTAAAAAAAAGAAATAAAGACAGATGAATCTGAGAATTGGGGGGAATGGGCAGCTCTTCGTGCTGCCACACAGAACTCTCTCACAGGGAGCACACACCCCGACACCCGAGCACACGTCCTGGATGAATAGCTTCTTTCTTTAAGACAGTATTTGCATGTGACATCATGAGGCACCCAGCCAATTTTGAAGCGGTTGGCAACACACTCATGTTCTTGGGAAGCAAATGACTGGTCATGTTGCTTCTCATGGGGATTATTTATGGTGAGGAAACCTCCCAGGAATAAATATTTTGGTAATGACAGAACAAGAAGTGCCAGTGAAGGAGGGCAGACTTCTTCTACCTCTGGTGAACCTTGTGTTTTGTTGTGCATGGGAGTGTTTGTACTGAGGGACACTCAAAGGCATCTCCAGTTTGCCCAGAGACAGGATTTGAATGAGAAGTTCTACAAAACGAGTAGGTGATTTGTCGACTTCCCTCCTCCTTTCCTCCCCGGCGAGGACACGTACGGGAAAGACTCTGGATTGGGCAGTATTTGGCAACAGAAAAAGTGCAAGGGCCTGAAAAGGAACCTATTTCGTAAAATAAAGTTGAAAGCCAAGAAGGAAGGATGTGAGAAACTTGGTTCACGTTTTCATTCATTGACCCGAAACTTCCTGGGGAGCAACCGTGTCCTAGGATGGTGACTGGCAGTGGGGGGCCCCCCAGCCTGTCCTCCCCCAGCTCCGAGCCTGGTCAGGAATCGGGGGGATCTGAACAGCAGAGGAATGGATTTGGGGTGACGTGGGGTGGGGGGGGGCTGTCTGAACCCTGCTGCTTCCCGCCCGGCTTCCCTCTCCCCACAGGGGCCCCGGCACCAGCGCTCCCCCAGGGATGTGGGGACCCAGAGCCTGGGAAGGAAGAGGCGCAGGGCCTTGTCCGTTGGAGCCAGGGCGGGGAGGAAAAGCAGCCACACCCGGAGCCCCGAATGCCCGGGAGAAGGTGCCAGAGCCACTAGCCTCCAGGAAGGGGCACGGCCCCCATCCCACACTGCACCCTCATCCTCCAGGGGGTATAGGAAGCAGGGGGCTGAGTTGTCGGGGGGGGGGCTGTAGGGGGGGAGATGAGGTGCTGCATTGTCAGGGGTCTGTGGGGGGGAGATGAGATGCTGCATTGTCAGGGGCCTGTAGGGGGTGATGCTGCATTGTCAGGGGTCTGCAGGGGGGTGGTTGCTGCATTGTCAGGGGTCTGCAGAGGGGGATGCTGCATTGTCAGGGGTCTGTGGGGGGGGAGATGAGATGCTGCATTGTCAGGGGTCTGCAGTGGGGGGAGATGAGATGTAGCATTGTCAGGGATCTGCGGGGGGAGAGGTGCGGCATTGTCAGGGGTCTGCAGTGGGGGGAGATGAGATGCTGCATTGTCAGGGGTCTGCAGAGGGTGATGCTGCATTGTCAGGGGTCTGTGGGGGGGGCAATGCTGCATTGTCAGGGGCCTGCGGGGGGTGGTGCTGCATTGTCAGGGGTCTGCGGGGGGGGTTGCTGCATTGTCAGGGGTCTGCAGAGGGTGATGCTGCATTGTCAAGGGTCTGTGGGGGGGCAATGCTGCATTGTCAGGGGCCTGTGGGGGGTGATGCTGCATTGTCGGGTCTGCAGGGGGGGTTGCTGCATTGTCAGGGGTCTGCAGAGGGGGATGCTGCATTGTCAGGGGTCTGTGGGGGGGAGATGAGATGCTGCATTGTCAGGGATCTGCGGGGCGCGAGGAACAGTATAGGGCGAGAGCCCTCAGAGCTCCTGCGCGGACCCCTTTCTCTCTCTGTACCACCTTTCCAGGCCACCATCCGGAGCATCACCATTTAAAATCTCCCTTTAAAATCTCCCGAATCCCAGCCCTCTTCCCACCCCCACTGCCATCACCCTGGCCTGAGCCAGTGCCACTGTCCCTGGACTACTGTGTCACCTCCTCTCCACTGCCCTCCCACCCCTCCTGTCCCCTCCAGCCCTTCCCGTCGCTGTCACCAGGCCTTCCTGTTCCTCTGAGTGACGCCGCATTACTCCTTTCCCGAAACTCCCCCGTGGCTCCCACCTGGTTCGGGGTAGAGGCCGCAGGTGGGACGAGGTTCCCCGCTGCTCCCCGTCTGCGGCCCTCCGACTGCACGCCTGCCTCTCACCTCCTTGCCTCCTGCAACACCAGGTCCTCTTGTCCCCTGAATAAGCCCGGCACTGTCCCCCCTCACCTCGGGGTGTTGGCACAACCTGTCCCCACCCCCCAGCTCCTTCACGGTCTAGTGGTACTAGTGGGGAGCTCACCAGCAAGGAGCCGGGGGCCCTCGGGGTAGGGCCCAGGTAACTGGAGGCGATGTACAGGGGAGGGGAGGAGAGGCCCGTGGGCTGTGCGGTCAGTGGCCTGGGGCCTGGGGGCAGCTGGCTCAGAGCCCAGGCTGTCTCTGGGATGTTCCCGGCTGCTGACTCTCATTCTGCAAGTTTTGGTGACCTCTCCTGATTTTACTGGAAGGTGCTCAGGCAATAGCTAGACCCCATAGTCCCTCAGCAAGCGGTCCTGAGGTGGCCTGGGGCCTCAGGCGTTGGCAGGGCGGCTGGCCAGTCACACGGCCAGAAGTAGCCGCAGGGAGCGCTGGGTCAGGGTTGCCACCTGTCCAGCACGTGTAAACCTGTGCACATCGGCGGGAGAGATGAAGGAAGAAACGGCGGACCTGAACGGCTGCTGAACCTCACCTCCCCGGGTTCACAACCTGCCACGGGCGGGACGCTGGGGAGGGGCAGGACCGCAGACAAGAGTGTCCCGGTGATTCTCAAGGACTTCCCCAGGCCGTGGAAACCATGGAAACAAGTCCCTCGTAAATACTATTTTCTTTTCTTTTTTTTTTTTTTTTAAGATTTTATTCATTTATTCATGAGAGACACAGAGAAAGAGAGAGAGAGGCAGAGACACAGGCAGAGGGAGAAGCAGGCTCCATGCAGGGAGCCCGACGTGGGACTCGATCCCGGGTCTCCAGGATCACACCCTGGGCTGAAGGCAGGCGCTAAACCGCTGAGCCACCCGGGCTGCCCCTATTTTTCGATGCTGTTACATGGCAGCTTTTATTGTTTCATTTCTGGTTACCCTTAGTTGATAGGTGGCTTCCAACTTGTAGGTTGAAATTCCTCTATCCCTACAAATTTGTTTAAATTTTGTGACATGAAATATTTGATGTCCCAGAACCCCAAAATTTGAAAAAAAAAAACAAAAAAACATTTTAAACAGCCCTTTCCTACAGAGAACACGAGACAACCTACATCAGTCCCTGATCATCTGCTTTCCAATGTATGGGATGAGATTTCCTTACAGTGTGGTGCCTTGCATTCCTCAGGGGGCTGGATCCTGTGTCCTTGGGAGATGTCAGTGTTAGGAGGATCCGATCTGTGCCCACAGACTGGGACTGGAAGGATGGTTCAGTTGCACACTGAGTGACACACACTTCATATGTTAGCATTTTCCTTTGCCTTGTCTTTGGTTCTGAGCAGAAATGATTTTCTCTTGAATTCGTGTTCTCCCTGGCTTTGGCATTTAGTGGTAGTAGGAACCTATCTGAAGTTGTCAGTAGAGATTTTAGAGAGGTGTCAATGACCTGTTTGCCAAAAATAGAAGGAGAGGAAAGCGGGCTTAAAGGCATATGAGTAAAAGCTGTCGTTTGCAGACTTTTGCTTCTGCTGGCACTTGGGCTCCTAGGGAAGCAGACTTGACTACTCTAGAATAATTTAAGGGCTTGCTTGGTGTATTCTTTTTCTGTCTTCACTGTTGTTACCATTTAGTTGTGGGTAGTGAAAATGGATGATCTGGGTCACTGAATTTCTGGCTTTGATGAGGGCCAGGTGGCTAGACAGAGGCAAAATGGACTCTGGTTTCATTGCCTGTCTTTGGGATGAGTCAGACTTTGAAGTAGAAAAGTGAAACTCCTCGGGCTTCCCTTGACTAACACACGTATTATTAAATTAAGAACTCATTAGCCTCCTTGAGGTCATCTAGGTTCACTCGTCGTGCCCTCAGATTGTCCTGTGGTCAAAGGACCCGATGAATCAGTGACGCTCTTTGACCTGCTGCTTACAACCCTCCTCTAAAGTGAGGAAAACCGGAAATTATTTTGAACAATGCAATACTGCCAATCTCCTTAGGTGGAATTTGCTGGGGTTAACACGGTGAAATTTTAATGAGGGAGATAGGGAAGATCGAGGATGACTCCCCTATAAGTAATTAATTCAAATTTAGCTCGTCTGAGACCATGGTCCTTTTTTTTAAATCTTTTTATTTTTTATTTTTTTATGTTTCACTACTGTTTCTTTGCTTTACTTTTCTTTACTAGCCTTCGCTTGGTTTGAAGAAATTGGCAGGTCACTTCTGTGCTGGAACAGCGGTGAGCACCCATAACTCCTGCATCTGGGGTGGGGGCTCTGGGCTGGCTGCTGGTTGACCAGCTGGCTGACCGAAGCTGGCCCCAGGGGAAGCAGCCCTGCTGCCTCCCCTCTTGCTCCTTCTCCTCCTGGCTCCATGGAGGGTAGCCCACACGTGCTCTTCTCATGCCAAAGGCAGACACACGAAAGGGCAAGCAGAATTACACAGGTCTTTTGAGGCCCAGGCTCAAGGTGACACACCATTGCTTCTGCAGTTAGGAGCCAGTGCAAGTCACCTGCAGCAGGGAAACATACTCTTCCTTTGGGAGGCAGGGGGTCTCCAGACTCACATGACAGGGGGTGCGGATGGAGGAAGGAGAGAAGAGTGGGAGCCCCCAACACCATCATCTACCACCATGGGGTCAAAGAAATTTTAGCTCGGAGCTAAAATTAAATAAAATTTTCCTTCTGTGTCATTTATCTTTTCCAGCAATCTAGAACCTATGGCTCTCTTTTCAGTCTTTCAGACGACATTCCTCTTGGCATTGCTGTCCTTGAGAACTCACCAGAGTGAAGGTAAGTTGTGGAAAGAATAGTAAAAGAAAAAGAAAATCACACAGAAGAAAAAAAAAAGGTAATTGGTGCTGAAGAGGAAAGTTGCACAAGTCTTTTCTTTGGAAATTCCTTGGAATTGGTGAGTGGCAGTGTTTCCTTAGTCCTGAGCTAAGGTCTTGGTAGCTCATCCTGTAATTAGCCACACCTTACCCCTCATTTCCTGGCCAGTGCGCTGGCCACCAGGGCACTCATGAGTGGCTCGAGTTCCACAGAACTTCGTGGTAGATATATTGTGAGTGGCCGTCTCCAGAGGAGTTGCCGTGTGGGGATGGGATGTACCAGACCGGGGTGGGCCACTGGGTTAGAACAAGTTGTGATGTCCTTCAGCGGCATCCACTGAGAAGCTGTGTGCTCCAAGATGATATGTTAAGTGCTGAAATCCTGTTTATGGAAAAAGAAATAGTATTTGTCACTTAGCTGCCGTCCCAGTGAGGGCATTTTTCAGGAAGTCAGCTTTGTGAGTGGTGGCAAGAAGAATTCCACACGTACAAAATGTTTGTAAGTACTTTGTGTATTACTCTGAACCAGTCTCAAGGTACTCAGGCTTGAGAGATCCTACTGGTTGATAAAGTTTGTGTTGCTTCTGCCTGTGTTTTACTGAGCTCTGCATTTTCCTCCTTCTGTGTTTATTCTCTGCTGTACTGCCTTTGTAACAGAGTACAGGCATATGCTCTTAGTAATTACTCACAGATTCCCTTTCCACGGATTCATGAAAGTGCTGTTGGCAAGAAATACCCATAGGATTTTTCTATTTCCCTTAAAGCTCTGTGAAAAGATAGTTGGAAATACAAAGGAGATTTTGTTCTGATAATAGCTCTGTCCTCTGTCTGGTATTCTTTAAGTCTGGGTCCATTTCTTTTAGGGTCAGTTCAGCGTACATGAGAAGATGCTACTTTTTTGGCTTCTTAAAACTCGTAGTTTGTTGGCAATCTCCCTTGATCTGGAGCTGAAAGATGGGAATTAGGATTTCTCATTTGTAGTGTGTATACTCCTCACCCGATCTGCCCTACTGGCTGAGCGTGACACATCTGGGCTGAGGGGGCGGTCTGTACTGTAGGAAGGTTAGGTCCAGTGGGAGCCCCTGATTCTCAGACAGGCCCATGCCCCCAACTTCAGGCTCTCCAGAAATTCCTGGGTATTTATTTAAGTCCTAGCTTTTGGCACAGCTCACTCCCCTTGTGAAGTCTCATCTGATCCAATGACGATCAACTATGTGCCTTCTACGTACAAGACACTCTGTTCTCAGAAGCAGCTTGGGTGAGGAAAGTACCCTTTCAGCTTCATTTATGTCGATCAGCCATGAATTTACCTGTTTCTCTTTCCACCGGTCTTTGTTTCTGCTTCCAGCTTTCTCAGCTAAGTGTGCCTGCTTTGCCAAGTAATCTTGTCTTTGTCCTCACACTGCTTGGATTTCTTGTCTCAATTTTTGTGAATCAACCAAGTACCTGCTAAACCTCCACTAAAACGAATGGGCCTCCCACGCGATAACCCAGCCAGGCTCGGGGCTGAGACTCCAGTTCAGATGTCCTAGCTTCTCCTGACCGATGAGACTCACTTCCAGTAAGCACTGGGGCCCTGTCTGCTTCAGTCAGAGGTGGTGACTGGTTTGTATTTTGGTGGTCTTTTCTTCCATTCTCTTATCTAAGTACATACAGACCAAGACGGAGATGTAAATATGTAGATTTTTTTATAGAAGTGAAATTATACTATATATACTGGAAATATTTATACTCTATATAGTTATTAAACTATATATAAAGTATTATGTTGTATATAGTATAAATATATATACTGGGAAATTGTACTATAATACTTAAATATAAGTAAAGTATTAAAAAGTATATCCAGGTAAAATATGTGTATTTTGTATGTATACTTTAATATATACTTAAAAAAATTTTTTTTAAGATTTTATTTATTTATTCATGAGAGAGACAGAGAGAGAGGCAGAGACAGGTAGAGGGAGAAGCAGGCTCCCTATGGGAACCTGATGTGAGACTCGACCCCAGGACCCCAGGATCATGACCTGAGCCCAGGGCCGATGCTCAACCACTGAGCCACCCAGGCATCCCTATACTTTTTAAAGCAGTACAACATATGATGAGGGTTCTTACCTTTGGTATTCAGTGTTCTTTTAGAAATAACATTCTATTTAATGGCTCCGTGATGTCCCAACTTCTAAAGGGACATGGTTTCTTTTCTTAATTATTGTTGGGGCCATAGAGAAACTGGGTGAGGAAAGTGGGAGGAGAGTCTATGAATAAGCCCCAGGCTCTCTGATCACCAAGTCTGCCCTTCTGGGCCACGATCCAGTACAGCGTCATAAAAAGAGAGCTGGGCTCAGGGCCAAGAACCCTGGGTTCCTGTCTGGTTGTGTTGAGCTTGGGAAAGTCACTTTGCTTTTTTTTAAACTCAGCTTCCGCATCTGAGAAATAATAGGGCTAGACTTAAGAACCTGTGCGGTCCCTTAGTCTCCCTGACTTTACCTTGACATTTCCCACTGTTTCCCCAAGGAAGTCCTCATTTGCCTTTGACCAAATTCTTCCTGACTGATGTCTCTCAACTACCCTAGTCACTCCATACTTACTGATGGTATACGTCAATACCTACTTCCTTTTCTACCTAGAGCCCTCATGCAGTAGCTTTCTAGAGCTTCCAGAAATACAGTTGATACTGGAAGCTGACTCATTCATTCAGCAAATGGTCACTGGATATCTCCCATGACAGGTGTGTTATTAGACCTGGTATCACCGAGCTGAGTAAGACTTGGCCCTCCTGTGTTTAGCACACAGTCCTTAGAGAGACAAACCCGGGACAGGCTCTGATAGCACGCTGTGATCAGTGCTTGAGCAAGGACTTAGAAAAACAGCCCTGGGGAGAAGAGAAGCCAAAGATGAGTAGAGGGGTTAGTGAACTGTTGCTTGTCATGCTCTTGAGAACATGTGGAGATCCTGGGTCTGTGTAATTTGAGGTCAACATCTGCCGCGGGGAAGAGGTTGTGCCAAGTGCTGGGGACAAGAGTCTGTCCAAACATGTCTATGCCAAACATGTCTATGCCTCTACCCTCCAGGGAGTTTGCATCTACACTGTGAAACTGACGCCACGAACTACAGACAGGATGGAACGAGGGCTAGGGA
The DNA here is from genome assembly GCF_048418805.1 of Vulpes vulpes. Lineage (NCBI taxonomy): Eukaryota > Metazoa > Chordata > Mammalia > Carnivora > Canidae > Vulpes > Vulpes vulpes. Next base: position 128,715,209 of record NC_132783.1, on the reverse strand, counting down.
AGACGGGATGATTCTATAGGCACCCGGCATTCTCTGGTGCTATTGGTGCCAAAATTATTAAAACCACTTCCTCCTATTCCACTGCTCTTTCATTTTCCTGAATCTCTCTTAGGTTAGCTGACATCTGAGGCTTGGAAGACTCACCCAACGGACTGGTTTAAGGAGAAGATGAATAATGGCTGTTGCCTTTAACTAGAACTAAGAATAGGGAGATTTTATTTGCAAAGTAGAAAAAAAGTCTCTAACCAATAATAATAATAGAAAGTGGCCACCATATTTTTGGGGCTTTGAGCGTTCAGAAATTCCAACTTACTTCATTTAACTTTGTCCGAACGGGGTCTGATAAAGGATTCACTCTGCCAAAGCTCATCAAGAATCAGAATACTAAATAAATAAATAAACAAGCAAATAAATAAAACAAAAGAAGACTCAGAATGCCAATTAGTTAATTTTAAGTGGGTAATAAGACTGGAAAAATAACTGGTGCCAGTCTTTTGGTACAAATTAACCCAGAAAAACTAAATTACGCATTCTGAAGTATCATCATAGTGGAGTGAACCACTATGAAGAATATTTCTTGTAAAATCTAGCATATCATATGGTTCTGAAAGTAATGCATGTTTCTGAAGAACATTTACAAAATACAGAAAAGTATAAAAAAGCAAGCTAAAATCACTCAACCTCGCCATCCAGAAATAATGAGTAGTCACATTATAATTTTACTTCCCTTTGTAGTTTTCTTAAAAATAACATAAGTACTTTAAAAATATATAAAATGGAATGCATAGTCCAGTGTATTTTTTTTAGTGTATGGAAAAGGTTGAGAAAAACACATAGGATTTAAACTTGGCAATGGAGAGAGAATGGAGTTGGTAGGATGGTGGGTTCTCAATTTCTGTATCATTTGAACATTTTGATCATGATTATGTCTATGTAAAAAAAATTGAGGTGAAATTTGCATAACAAAAAATTAATCATTTTATGGTTAAAAGGAACAAATTGGTGACATTTAGTACATTCGAAATACACAACTAGCACCTCTGTGTAGTTCCAAAACAGTTTTATCACCCTGTAATCATGAAGCAGTATTGCTCTCTTCCTTAGCCTCTGTGGATTTACCTGTCCTGAACCCCTGTGTCTCTCCAACTGGGTTCCTTCCTTAAGCTAAAGACATTGTCATCATTATTTTACTTCACGCTAAGTGTCTTGCTGGTCTCATCCACAGAGTTTAGTAAATTAGTAAATTCTTGCCAGATGTGTTTTAAGTTTAGTGCATTGAGATATAAGCAATCATGTCTAGAGATAGGGTATGCTCCCACTTTATGGTTTTTTAATAGACTGTGAAATATTGATTTCCAAGCAGAAAACTCATTTTTGATTTCCAGAAATATGAAATTTACAGCCAAAAGTCCTCTTATGTAGCCTTGCTAGAAATTTCTAAACCAGTTAGATTGTCCAATAAAGTATCCTTTTGTTTTGTTTTACTGTTTATCACTTTATTAACTTGCTATGAATTGTTGAGTAAGTAATTTCATTTATCTAAACCCTAATTTCTTTATCTACCAAGTGATTTCTGAATTCCCTTACAGACTTCCAAGGTGTCTGCTTCTAAGACGTACATGTGAGCAATATTTTCCAAAACTAAACGGTGGTATTGACCTGTTTGTTATCTGTAACTATTCAATTGCGCTCCCATTAAACGTTATTTCATATTTGCTTTTGGTCTTTCAGTTTTGTCTGAACCTTTGCCATGGGCCCCTGAATCCTTGAAAGTTTCCATCAATTCTACACATCAGTGTTTGCATTTACAATGGAGTGTCCACAACCTTGCTTATCATCAGGAATTAAAAATGGTTTTTCAGATAGAAATCAGTCGAATTAAAACATCTAATGTCATCTGGGTGGTAAGTATTTTTTTTTTTTTTTGGCTCAACATTTTAAAAATCCTTTCCTGACACCATGATTTGTCTTTTATAACATCCGCAAAAATGCCAATATGCAAACATTTTGGCAACTCACTATGGTTTTCCAAAAACAATTATATTTCTGTGTTTTTAGTTAAGAGAGTATGGGACCAAGTAACATGACAGCTTTGGTTCAGTAGGTTGGATGAGGTGTGTTAAGGAAGTAGATCATTTCCTCATTTCTGCTCTGTCCCCTAAGCAGGACACTGGAGCTGCCCTTAAGCCTAATTCCAAAAATCCATGATCATCAACCTTTTTCCTCTTCCCTCTTTCTTCCCTGTCCACCAGACATTTTCCTAAGTAAGATATAATTGTTTGGCAACATCCTTCTGGCCAGTGGCTTCCTGTCTGTTTCATACTGTGCCAAAATACGAGGTAGGATGAGTCTCAGCACTGGGTGTTCTATCCAGCAAAGAGCTTCTTCCTGGACCCACCCACCATGTTGGAGAGTAACTCAAGATGTCCTTTGTTGTCTCACTTGTGGCTTTTTCTACAATAAATTAAATCATGAAAGTCCTTCATTTCACAATCATTTTGCCTTTGAGTTATTTGGCGTAGATTTTCCACTTGTCTTGGTTCAAATCATGGCTCTGTCCATTTAGTTGATGCTTCTCCAAAGTGTTGGGACACTTTGGTGGTTTCTTTCAATTTCCATTGTCTGGTCTGGGGAACCTTAATAATCTACCTGCATATACCATGTTCATTCATTATCCCCGGATGTTGAAGGACAACACGATGGAATGTTTTCTCATTGAAGGGGAACTTGCCTGGTGAGAAGGGGAACACAGGGATGTGTCACTGCTGGGGACCTCCATTAGCTCAGCAGAAGGCTGCTCTTTTCTCAGGCAGTGGAAGCATGGGCCCAGGGATTCAGAATGGTTTGTTTCTTTTTTTCTTTTTCTTTTTTTTTTTTTAAGATTTTTTAATTAATTAATTTATTTATGAGAGACACAGAGAGAAAGAGGCAGAGACACAGGCAGGGGGAGAAGCAGGCTCCATGCAGGGAGCCTAATGTGGGACTTGATCCCAGGACTCCAGGATCATGCCCTGGGCCGAAGGCAGGTGCTAAACTGCTGAGCCACCCAGGGATCCCTGGTTTGTTTCTTTAGTAAAGTATAAATGCCGTGAATTTTAAAGCCTCTAGTTACATTTCATATTCATGACTGCATTTGAGATCTGAGTGAGAGCCTTATTAAAGTATATATAAATTTACTTTATATAAATATAAATTTGCTTTATATAACTCTGATTCTGTCAATTTAGGGCTGATGCCAGGTCTCCATTTCCACTCATCTAAGAGTAGTTTCCCACAATGAGAGTTGCTTCGTGTTGTGATTTTAAGCGATTGCATTGCTCGTGTACAGCTGCTCACCTTTCATTATCGGCGCATCTTCCCGCTGTTGTACCTCATACCAATCATTTTTATATTTTCATATTTTTATATTCTTAACGGATACACTCACCAGTTGTTGACTTGGACCCAGTACAATATTGTACGAAGGATATATTGAGGCCAGTTGTCTAAGAAAAAGAAATTTGAGAGAAATGCTGGAAGAATTCATGGAAAACTAGTACCGAATAACCCCGTTAGCAGAAGTAACGCTAACCATAGACCCAGTGGATCCCATTTTTAATTTTTCTGACAGGCAGTTGTTCATATCTGTTTTCACCTATTCGTTAAGAGTTCCTTATTCTGGGTAAAACAGCTTGTGAACCCTCTTCCGGTTACCTGCTGAGGCTCCAGATCTGCTTGTCCAGTGTGTTGTCCCCGTGTCACCCAGGCCAGCCTGACTGGGGAAAGGAGAACACCAAAGCCCGGAGAGGTCCGTTGTGCTGCTCAAGGTGCCAGAGCCGGGAGAGCATCCACGTCACCCAGAGGCCCACCGGGGTGACGGCCACAGGCACCCCCGGGTCGTCAGTGGCTGGTCACGCCTCCCGGCCCAGTCAGTGCCTCCAGAAGCCCTTGTCTGAACCTCACAGGCCCCGAGTCCCGGGGACACCTGAGATCCCCCTCGGGTTCCGGGGAACAGAGCCTGCCTCGGGGCTGCTTCTGTGAGGGGCACAACCTCCCTTGGCGAGGCAGCTCCCCCGGCGCAGGCCCGACGGCGGTCGTCGCTGCTGGGGAGGGGCAGCTTCAGGAGGAGCGTCTCGGTCCCGGCGCTTGCGGCCGGCCAGGGACCCGGAGGGATGGCGTGGGCCGCCCACAGCCCTGCCGGCAGTGGCCTCCCCGCGGTCCCCCTGGGCCCGTCTGTACCCGCCCGTCCGGCCACTTGCCCTGTGGTTCTGTCAGTGGCAGGAGAAGGCAGCGTCGCGTGACGCTCAAGCCTGAGGAGGCCCGGAGCCGAGGCCGCCAGGGACCGTGTGCGCCTCAGGAAGGAGTCAGGGGCCTCGCTCGGGCTTCCAAGAGATGTACGTGCCGGTTTCTTGCGACTTACTGGCATCTGCCGAATTAAACCTGCCGCCTCAATGGATGAAAACAGCCCAGGGCAGCCTGGTGGCTCAGTGGTTTAGCGCCGCCCTCGGCCCAGGGCCTGATCCTGGGGACCCGGGATCGAGCCCCACGTCGGGCTCCCCGTGTGGAGCCTGCTTCTCCCTCTGCCTGTGTCTCTGCCTCTCCCTCTCTCTGTGTCTCTCATGAAGAAATAAATAAAGTCTTTAAAAAAGAAAGAAAGAAAGAAAGAAAGAAAGAAAGAAAGAAAGAAAGAAAGAAAGAAGAAAGAAAACAGCCCAAACACAATTCATCACATTAAAAAACAAATCACTGAATCGATGCATTCAAGGAAAGTTTTATCTCCTCCATTAAAGGCTGTAAACAGCACGAAGCACAGGTTGGGGCTGGACAGGGTCCTTGCCAGGAGTGTCAGAAAGATAGAGCCCGCTGCACGTGGATGAGCTGCTGAAATCACTCAGCACATAGTTCGGGACCGTGAGCCTGGGTCCAGCACTTACTCAAGGCCTAGGTCTGTCAGTGCTGAGGGGACGAAGCCGCAAACAGGAGTGTCCCAGGTGTGGGAAGGGCAGTGCTGGTTGCTGACAAGGTGCCTGACCTTCTCCAGCAACTTGGAAGAAGGTCTCTTGGTGCCACAAGAAGAAAGAGGATGAGAAGCTAATTTTGCAGGGAAGGTGGAGAAGAATCTTCTGGGGAGAGCCCATGGCTGTGAGCTGAGGCCCGGAGGGAAGGGCTGTGAGCTCCCAGGCCTGACAGCGTGGAGCACAGAGGGGCAGGTGTGGCCTGGGCTGGACCACACGGGCTGCTGGAGGTCATGCTCAGTTTTCTTCTTTTATCCTGAGAGCCACGGAAGAAGAGGGGTGACAGGACTTGGTTGGAAGTGTTTGCAAAGTCCTCTCTGGCTGCACAGTGGAGAACAGGTGGGGAAGTTGGGGAAGGCAAAGCATTACTGGCCTGAAGGGGGCTGTGGGCTGGGTCCAGCGGAGAGGGGCCTGGAGTGTCTGGTGACCCTGGGGGTGACAAAAGTGGCCAAATTCCAAAGAGATAAAGGACGTAAAATCCAGACTGTGACTTGTCGACAGCAAGGTCACCATTACTGATAGAGTTTCTGGGTTTGTTTGCTTTTTGGTATTTGCTCTTAAACAAAATTTAATCAAAATGTACTCAAGACTGCCCATATTAAAAAGAAAAGTTGCATAGGTCAGGACCTCATAACTTGTATTTAAAAAATATATTTTGGGGGCACCTGGGTGGCTCAGGGGTTGGGCATCTATCTTTGGCTCAGGGCATGATCCTGGGGTCCTGGGGTCAAGCCCTGCATCAGGCTCCTCACAGGGAGCCTGCTTCTCCCTCTGCCTCTGTCCCTGCCTCTCCGTGTCTCTCATGAGTAAATAAATAAGATCTTCTTTAAAAAAAAAAAAAAAGGTAGAAACATATAAATGAATGAATGAATGAACAAATGAATGCATGTCTGGCTTCCCTATCAACGCCTTGTGAATCTGGTTAGCATGACTTGGTTATTCTGATCCAAATTTACCTGCTCAACTTGCAGGAAGAAAGTAATGCAATAAACCAAATGGAAACATCTTATAACTTGGAGTCCTGCATAGAGGGCAAGGGATGCGCACTGTTAGATGTCGCCCCGGTGGGCGGAGGTGGCCTCTCTGCAGGGCTGTGTTGGCCTCTGCCCTGGGCACCGGTCAGCAGCCTGGGAAGGGGAAAAGGCGTCGGTGGAGGGAAGGCCTCAGAGTTTGCTGGTTCCATGTTGTGTGTGACATGCATGTTGCCCCGTCCTCCTGACTGTAGGGCTTGAGATTGGCCCCCAGGAATGGGGATGCAGACTCAGTTTTCCCCAGGACGTGCAAGTGTTTGTTGTCCCCATCACCCAGCTGTGGAGGAAGAAGGCCAGTGTCCTGGGGGGCCCCACCGAGGAGCATGAGTGTCTGCGAAGAAGCATGAAGCACAGTCTCCGCTTTCTTGGGGCCATGCTCCAGCCGGGGGTGCAACCACAGAGGAAATGCCAACGACTACACAGTGCAGAGGCGGGGATGGATGTGACCCAGTGCACGGGCAGTGTGGGGACGTGAAGCCAGGGACACTGTGTGAGCAAGTGTTGAGGTATAAAAGTACAAGGTAGACCACTGTGTCCAGAGAGGAGACGCCTGTGAGGGAGAGGTGACGGAGGCAGGATGTAGATGGCTGGGAGGGTAAGTGGTAAAGGAGCCATTGCAGCTTATTGAGTTAAAGAAAGTATTTTAGAGAGATCAAGCTTAAGGGCTGTTTGGAGGAAGACCAGGGTGGCTCAGTTGGTTAAGTGTCTGACTCTTGACTTAGGTTCCAGTCGTGATCTCAGGGTGGTGAGATCAAGCCTTGCATCGGGCGCTACACTGAGTGTGGAGCTTGCTTGGGATTCTCTCCCTCCATTTGCCCCTCCCTTGCTCATGCTTGTGTGCTCCCTCACTCCCTCGCTCGCTCTCTCAAATAAATAAATAAATCTAAAAACAAAACAAAACAAAACAAGAAAAAGGCTGTTTGGGAAGACCAGTTGCAGTTCAACTTGGGCAAGCTTCCCAAGAGCACAGTGTAGGACATTCCTGTGTGGTTGACCTCTCTGGAGACTAAAGATTCTCACAGAAGAGGATATGGCTCCTTGGCCACCATATCTGCAAAGATAAGAGATCAAACCAACTCAAACAGAAAACAGATAAAGCCCAAGGGCCTCATGGAGACCCACCTGCTGGCTTCTGGGAGCCATCCATTCTCCTGGGGACCAGATAGGACTGCCCTCTCTACCGAGATTTGGCCAACTTGATCTGACCGTGGCTAAAATTAAATATTAAAAAAATACTCCTCAGTCTTGCTTGTTTTTAAGGAATGACTCAATTAGTTCTCTAGTTTGCAGAAATTTTCTCAGCAGGCTCCGTGTGATGAGAGCAGTGCCAACCTTCTGACTCGGATCTCTTCCCCCAAGACTTAAGTAGCTTCAGGTTTCTCTCACTTGCTCCCCACAAGCCCCCTGGAATCAGAAAGTCATAGGGAGCAGGAGCTGAGGGCTCCAAATGCAGGAGGCTGGGGCAATCAGACCAGAGCAGGGCAACCGGCTGATTAGGAATGGACTGCACCTGTGCATATGTGGCCACTGCACTGGGCTCCGGGGTGGGGAGAGCTTTGGGGTAACTCTAGTCAAGGCATTTTCCAGGATGGCTTGACTGGAGTCAAGGATGGCATTATCCATGTTTCCAAGTTTTCTCTTTATTTCTAGGAGAACTATAGCACCACTGTGAAGGGGAACCAGGTTCTGCACTGGAGCTGGGAATCCAAGCTCCCTTTGGAATGTGCGAAACATTTTATAAGAATGAGGAGTGCGGTGGATGATGCCACAACCCCTGAGCAGAGGTTCTGGAGCAACTGGAGTTCCTGGGAGGAAGTGGATGGTAAGAAGGAAGGTGATAAAAGAGGGAAAAGGCTGAATATTTAATATTTAAATATTTAATATTTTGGAGGGACCAATTGTCAAATAGGAGAAGTCTCTTTCGAGGAGACTGAGTAGAAACCGCGATTGTTTTTCTTTGTCTTCCATCGGAACTAAGAAGTATGCGTGTGAAGCTTGCCACCAGGAGATAGACATCTATGATCTTGCCTCAGAATTTATTCTTAGAGGTAATTATGCAAATTCAGGCAGTTTTGTATTCATTTTCCAAACACGTGGCCCGTGTTTATTATAGAATGCTAAGAGAACAAAGCAGGACATAAATTGTACCTATGCTTTTATTAGAATAAGACAAAAACGTGTATGCCTCTAAAGCAGAGGTTGGGAAGCTTTTGTGTAAAAGGTAAGATAGGAAATATTTTAGGTTTCACAGACCCTATTGGTCTCCGTCAAGGCTGTTCAACTCTGCCATTGTACCATGAAAGCAGTCCTAAGCAATATGTAAACAAATGAGAATTGTTGTGTTCTAATAAAACTTTATTTAAAAAACAGATGGCAAGCTGGAATTGGTCCATGGGCCATAGCCTACCAATCCCTGATGTAGAGAGAAGGGGTGAAATATGGAACAGGGAAATCAGGCCTTCATTTGAGTAATGAGATTGGTGATAAGTATGTTTTAAGTGTCTCTTAATTTTGATAATTTAATTTTGTTATTAATTAAAACTTAGAGTGGATTTTGCCACAATTTCGTATGCTTCATTTCGACTCTTGGCTGGTTCTAAAGCCTTGGCATTTGGTTCTCTCCATTTGCATACCTTGCCAGATAATCTGCAATTCTTGCCCATAGAACCATTCCTCCATTAAGTGTTTATGCAAATTTATTAAGCCAAACTGAAAACACATGAACCCACAAGTAGCCTAGTATTTATTTAATACTGGTATCAAATCTGCATTTTAGCCATGTCCTAAGCACTCTACATATTAATTTAGCCCTCAAATCAGCCCTTTGAAATGTATATTATTCTTATCCCCCCTTCACAGAGGAGGAAACTGAGCCACAGTTAGCTTAAGGAACGCATTAAGGTCATCAAGCCACTGAGCGGTAGAGCCAGAATTCCAGCCCAGACAACCTGGCTCCAGAGGCTGCCCTCTTGACATGACCTCCTACTGCTGACAGAGGGGCACCCAGGAAAAAGCAGAGACTGAAAAGATAGTAAGAGAGAACTACGTTATAAGCAACTGTGATAGAATGGACTAGATTTCTCAAACTCTGTAACTTCCAAACTAACTCAAGAATGAATGGAAAGCCTGACTGATTATTCCTAACCTCCAAACGCTGGCTCTCAGCCATGGTTGCACATTTGAATCACCTGGGGACCTTTATTTTATTTTTTAAAAAGACTATTTATTTATTCATGAGAGGCAGAGAGAGAGAGAAAGAGAGAGAGAGAGGCAGAGGGAGAAGCAGGCTCCATGCACAGAGCACAACATGGTACTTGATCCCGGGACCCCGGGATCACACACTGGGCCAAAGGCAGATGCTGAATCGCTGAGCCACCCAGGCGTCCTGAAAAGGAGATTTGAGTGACTGGTATTCCCGAGAAGGTGGGCAGAGATGAGGTCAGTGGTACAATTTAGAGATTAAGAGGGACACACCGGGGCACCCAGGTGGCTCAGTCAGTTGAGTGTCCAAATCTTGATTTTAGCTCAGGTCCTGATCTCAGGTTGTGGGATTCAGTCCAGCATCAGGCTCTGCACTTAGTGGGGAATCTGCTTGAGGTTCTCTCTCTCCCTCTGCCCCTCCTGCTCATGTTCTTTCTCTCTCTCTCTCTCTCTCAAATAAATACATACATAAAATCTTTTTTTTAAAAGAAAGGATGGGGGGGCCAGGTGGCTGCGGAGACAGGCTGCCAGGACAGACCTGGCAGGGGCTTTGCTGCTTGCTGGGTGAGTGAACATGGGCCCAGGCCTACCTGTACGGGCGATGGCAGTGGTAGGAGACAATGTACGGCCCATGGGACAACATACATCCCACGGAATGCAGAGCCTCCCTCGTGGCTGCGGCCCATGGCGAGCAGCCGTGGGCGTCGTAAGCAGGGCTAGCAGTGCCACAGACTCCTGGGGCAACAGGACGTGGTCTTCGTAGTAGGAACAGCGGCAGCATCTCGCCCAACAGTAGGAGCCCTTGTACAGGCAGCAAAGTTTATAGGTTCATCTAGAAATTGAGGCTCCTCTGCTCTCCAGCAGGTCGGGGAATCTAAAGCTGTCTGTTGAGAGTGAGACCAGAGGGGCTGGTTTGAAATTTGAGCGATGTCCTAACTGCGCTGTGTTTTTTTTTTTATTTTATCTTGTAGTACAGAATTCTCTTGGACACGAGCCATTGTTCGTTTTCCCTAAAGATAAGCTGGTGGAAGAAGGCTCCAATGTCACCATTTGTTACGTTTCCAGGAGCCAGCAAAATAACATATCCTGTTATTTGGAAGGCGTCCGGATGCAGGGGCAGCAGCTGGATCCAAATGTCTCCATGTTCAACTTGTACGATGTTGCCTTCATTAGGGAAACGGGGACAAATATCTATTGTAAGGTGGACCGAGGAGATGACATAAAGGGCATCGTTCTCTTTGTGTCAAGTGAGTATGCACGTCCCTGTGCTCTTCTCTTCCCGCTTCTATGGAATAGATGGAATTTCCTTTATAGAAGACAAGTCAACATTTCTGCTCGTGGTCTGGATGCTCTTTGGTCCCCAGAGTCTTCTAGGAGAGACTCTGGAAAAGACACCCTGAAGGATTTCCTGTTGTTTTCTTGTCCTTCTTGACAATTTGATTCCTAGAAACCAAAATTACTAAAAGGGAGAAAGTTCAGGGCAAGGCCGTGCCTTGCCTTGGCCGTGTGGAGTGACCGCAGGGTGGCACTGCGGGGTCACAGATGGCCTGCCAGCCGAGGCCAGGGAGGCAGCCGGTGGTGTGTCTGGGGGGCCTGGGTTTGGATCTTCTTCTCATTCCCCCGTGGCCATGCACAGGGGGAATGAGCAGGTGGAGGCCGCCCGTCCTGAAGCGGGTGTGGGAGACGGCAGGGGCCCCCCGTGGCTGGTGGCAGGGGCGGGGAGGGAGTGTGTCCCTTTCTCCAGAGGTCTGGGTGCCAGTGCCCAGTGGCCTCCTGGGTTTGCGGGAGACCTCCTGCCCCTGTGCTGCAGGGAGGGCAACAGCTGGGACGGCTCTGTCCTGCTGCTCTGAGCCCCTGGTGCCTCTGCCCCCCTGGCCGAGGCCCCCGCCTGTCACAGGGGCTCCGGGGGGGCTGCCTTGGTCCGTGGGTGCTCAGTGCCCTGCTGCTGAGTGTAGCAGTCCCCCAGATGAGGGCTTCCTGGTGTCCCAAGCATAATAGCCCCGAGGCCCCAGCTTCCACGGTGAAACAGCGGGCAACACTGATTGCATTCATTCCTTCTTTCATTTGGTCGGTCTGTTGGTCTGTCCGTCTGTCCCGCGGCGATACTGGAGCGCCTACCAGCAGGCCCTGGGGGGACAGCAGCCCTCACGTGGACACAGTGCAGACCCTGCCGGCTCCCATCACCCATCCCGGGTGAAGCCTCAGAAAGGAACAAGGGAAGGAAAGAGAAGAGGCCGAGATGAAGGGCCCAAAATGGGGGGCTGGTGTCCTCCTTCTATCAGTCAGGGGGACCCTGAGCCCTCAGACCCAAACAGAACTTTCCTGTTCCCCTTGTCTTTCGATAAAGGGGTTTAACCCTTTTCGGTAAAGGTCTTTTCATCTGTTTTTCTCTTTGTTTGGACAGAAATACTTGAGGAGCCCAAGGATTTTTCTTGTGAAACCCGGGACTTTCAGACCTTGAGCTGTACTTGGGATCCTGGGAGAGACACTGGCTTGCTCAAGCAGCTTCCCCAAAGCTACACTTTATTCGAATCGTAAGTCGGCTCTGAGTGAGTTCTTGACAGATGCCTCCTTGTTCAAGGCGCCTCTGACAACAAGAGCCACCCTGAGGTGTTGCCGTGGAAAATGTGAACAGGCCGTTTGCAACCGCCCTGCCAGGGTCAGGAGGAAATCTCGAAGCGGTCGCAACTGTAGGAGACTTTCCACCTGACTTTCATGAAAGGAAAACGCAGCTTAAAAATGCTAAGACCATTAACGGTGAATCTTGATGTGAAAATAGTTCCATCTGATGATCTGGGTCTACCTAATTTCTAACTCTTTAAGAGTTTTTAAAATAAATTAAGGAGTATTCTCACCACCCATGTTGGATGGTGGCGGGGTTGGGGGCCAGTCAGTGATTCATGGTTACACAATTAACCCCAGAATCGAATTTGTTGAAATGACAGTTTCAGTTGTGGTATTTGTTGATGACGGGGGACCGATGCCATCGTATGGAACATAATGTGAGGAGCGACTGAGTGTGCCCCGGGCATAGGGATACGTACCTGGGTTGAGAAAAGTGTAAACCCTGAACTTGTTGTGTTTTGTGTTTTTGTTTTGTTTTTGTTTTTTAAAGATTTTCTGGGAAAAAGATACTTTGTAAACACAAAAGCTGGTGTAATTGGCAAGTAGCTCCAGAGTCCCAAGAAATGTATAACTTCACCCTCACGGCCGAAAACTACTTAAGAAAGAGAAGTGTTCACATTCTTTTTAATCTGGCTCATCGAGGTGAGACTGGTGTCGTAGCCCACTGTGGTTCCGCTCATCCGCTGTGTGACGCGCTGTGTGATCCAGGGAATGTGCTGTTGATTTTTGCCTAATTCATATCCTAAGTGAAAGTTTTAATTTATACCTCTCATTGATGCCACACTTCTCTTCATGGATGCATGCGTGGCCCGTGGTCCCCTGTTATTTGTTTTGATAATGTCATAAGCACGTGCATGCTCAGAACTCACCTTGAGACTAGAACAGTAACTCACGTCATCTCCCATCCCACAACACCCCCACCCCGCTCCATCCCCCGAGATAATTACAGATTTAAATGGTGGATGTGTGTGTGTGTGTGTGTGTGTGTGTGTGTGTGTATTCTCATTTCTGGTGTCATCCTTAAATGCTGTATTTTTATTTTGATTGGTTTTGATGTATGTAAAAGACCTCAAGCCATATGTAATAATGGAATAACTACTGTTTCTGTGATATTAAATTACGGACAGTGACCCATATCCTTGAGTGTTATTATAGTCCATTGAGTTCTACTGCCGTAAAGTATTTCATTGTGTAAATGTATGGTATTTTGTTCAGGCATCCCCTTTGATGGTTTTTCAGGTTACATGAAGGGTTTTGCTCTTGGGTACGGTGCTGATGTGAGCATTATGTACGTAGGACTCGCCGGCATTTGTTTTCTTGAGTGTGTACCTAAGAGTGGAATTGGTGAGGACATAGAGAACGTGAATGTGCAACTTTGGACACGGTGCCGAATGGTTTTCCAAAGTGGCTCTATCAGTTGTAGTCCTGCCTTTGAATTTGCACAGTGTGTCCACGTTGGTATGGTTGCCCATTTCAGCTTGTCAGTTCACCGGGAATACCGTGGTATTCTACGATGGTTTGGATCTACAAAGTTGAATATCTCTTCCTACGCTTTGACCACATGTTTTCTCTTTTATGAAATGCAGAATGGTTACCCGTGTTCACTTCTTCTAGAATGCTCATCTTTCACCTTTTGCCCTCTTAATTCCTACACATCTTTTAGATTTCAGCTTAATCATCGCTCAGTCAGCCAGATAATTACAGGGTGGCTCCAGTGTAGCCGGGCAGTGGACGAAGCTGGGTAACTGCCCCTAGTGAGATTGTAGGCTAGAGTGTGTCAAGGGGAGAGGGGTGCTGAGGTTGGGGATTGGGCACATACAGTAAATAGACAGTATTTCAAGTATTGAGATGCGCTGTGGAGATTGTAAACTCAGGTAACGTGGTAGAGAATGCCTGGGATGCTGCTTCGGTTAAGATGAGGCAGTCCAAGAATGAGACAGGAGCAGAAAACATCGAGGGGCAGAGCATTTGAAGTAAAAAGAATAGGATTTGAAAAGGTCATGGGATGGGAACAAGCTCTGGGTTGTTTGAGAGACAGAATGTTCTTTTTTTTTTTTTTTTAAAGATTTATTTATTTATTTATGATAGACATAGAGAGAGAGAGGCAGAGACACAGGAGGAGGGAGAAGCATGCCGGGAGCCTGACGTGGGACTCGATCCCAGGACTCCAGGATCGCACCCTGGACCAAAGGCAGGCACCAAACCGCTGAGCCACCCAGGGATCCCCGAGACAGAATGTTCTTATGCCCATACTATGCGAGAAAGGTGATTGGAGTGTCCCGGTCACGCAGTAACTGTGGCACGAACAGGGTAGTCTTGCTGGGGTGTGTTAGAAGGCGTTCATCAGGACAGATAAATGATATGACTTACGCAGTGGGAAAAGATCGCTCAGGCTGGAGTGTCAGGGCCGAAGGTGGAGACAGGGAGATGGTTGGGAGGCTGTTGAATCATCAGGCCGAGACGTTGCACCAGATGGAGTGAAAAAGTTGGTGGGAAGTGGTCATATTCTGAATTCACTATGGAATATAGTTGGTAGGACTTATTTAGGGAAGGCATGTGTGTTACAAGGGAAAGAGGATTTTAGGATGATTCCCAGGGTTTTGGCTTAAACAGCTGAGCTAATACTGGAACCATTTCCTGAAATGGGGAGGATTTGGGGGAGGAGCAGCCCTGAGCAGATGCACAGAGTTCTGTTTCAGTGGTGTCAAGTTCAAGATGTCTTCTAGATATCTCAGTGGAGATTCTGAGGAGACCGTTGGGTATAGAGTTTGGAAGGCATAGGAGGAGAATTAAAATTTTGAGTCATCAGCCAATTGGATAGTGAGATAAAGATGAAGGCTCAGGATAGGGGCTTCTAGAACTCCATCTTTTAGGTCAAAAGGCCTTTTACACTTTCACTCTTGTCATCTCACTTTCAAGTTGCATTTATTTTTGTGGTTGTCGATTCATGTTTGCTCCCCTGTTGTACTTTGAAGGCAAGGCCCATGACTGGTTTTATTTTCTCTACCACCTGACAATTTCTCTTTTTGTTGGGATGTTTAGAACATTTATGTTTGGCATAATAATTTACATGGTGGGACTCAAGCCTACCGTTTTATTATTTATTTTCTAGTTGTTCCCTCTGTGTTTTGTTCCTCTGATCTTTCCCATCCTGCCCTCTTTTGGATTATTTGAATATTTTTTTAGTATCCCACTTCAATTTATCTATGACTTTTGCCTACATCTCTTTGTATCCCTGTTCCCCCGCCGCACCCTGGAAACTAAAATATGTTACTAATCTTTCATAGTTTTCTTAGGGTTAATATTCTCCACTTCAAGTAAAATGGAGAAGCTTTACAACGTGTCTTCCTTTGCCCTCCACTGAGGGCAGCAATACTTCAAATTTGGGTCTTCTCCAATCTGCCTGCTGCTACTAACCTTTCAGAGTTCTGAAGCAGAATATTTAAGAATATTCCATGCACTCTATTGACTGGATTCAGTGGGATATACAGATTGGGAGTGCTTATCTTGTCTTTAGAAGACCTGAACTCATCCAGTCAGTTTTTCACTTCAGATATTATACTTTTTGGTTCCAAAATTTCCATTTGATTTTTTAAAGCAGAGTTTCTATTTTTCTGCTGAGAAGTGTTTTTCTTCTGTTCATTTCAAATGTGGTTACTTTTATGACATGGATCTGTCTTTTAAGTCTTTAATAATTGTAGCTACATGGGCCATCTTGAGGCTGCCATCTGTTGATTGTATTTTCCCTTGGAAATTGGTGATATGTTTTGGGGTTTTTTATGTAGAATAATTTGGGGTTGTACCTTTCACATTGTTGATGTTACTTTGTTTAGACTCTGGGTTCTGTTATACTCTCCCATGAGCCACTTCAAATTTTGATTCTCCTTCACAGTCTGCTTGCTTTTTGTTTAAGAGTCCTCAGTAGTTTCTTTTTATGTTTTGCTCAGAATTTCTAATATAATCAGTAAGAGAGAAAGGCTGTAGTTGGCAGACTCTATCTTGGCTAGAAGTCTGGTTTCATATAACATTTTTTCAAAGTAAACAAAAAAATACTACTGAATAAATAAATGAAGAAATGAACTGCCTGTTTACCAAAGTCTTTTTGGATTTGTGTTGAAATTTTTTTTACTTGTGTGTGGTTTTTTTTGTGTCTTTTTGGCAGTGCACCCAATGGCTCCCTTTAATGTATTGTTTAACGATGTAAGTGTCACAAATGCCACCATTACCTGGAAGGTACACTCCACTGGGAATTATTACACACTGTTGTGCCAAGTTGAGCTCTATGGTGAAGGAAAAGTGATACAAGTAAGAATGCTGCTTAATTTTCTATTTTCAAAAAATCTCTTTATGTCCTGAACAGAGAGACTAATGAATAAAACCTCTTTAAAACCTTATTTCTGGGGGAGGTAGGCGGGGGTAAGGGATAACTGGGTGATGGGCATTAAGGAGGGTACATGATGTAATGAACACTAGGTGTTCTATGTAACTGATGAATCCTTAAATTCTACCTCTGGAACTAATAAATAAAATTTAAAAAATCTTATTTCTGTGTGGGTTCAAATGGTAAGGGTTATCTGTTTCAAAAGGTTCATGAAATTTAAATCACAAAGTTTAGAGTTGGGCAGAGTGTCTTAGAGATTTTCTTTTATCAGAGAAGTAGTCTTACCCCAAATCAGAATGGGCCATGCTGTGATTTGACTTTGCACTGAAGCACGCTCACCAGTACTCCTGTCTTCTCTGTTCCTTCTTCTGCTTCTTTCTTCTTGTTTCGTTTTTTCTTTTCTTCTCATTTCCTTTCTTCCTTTCCTTCCTCCCTCCCTTCCTTTGAAGAAGCACAATGTTTCCGTCAAGGTGAATGGGGAGCTCGTCTTAAGTGGTCTGCAGCCAGACACAGAGTACTCGGCCCAGGTCCGCTGTGCTAATGCCAACCACTTCTGGAAATGGAGTGAGTGGACTCGTCAGAACTTCACCACAGTTGAAGCTGGTATGTTCAGCTCCCCAGTATTTAACTCAAGGATCTAAACTGACCCACGGGAGGTGGGTTGGTCTCCATGAGAGCTTTGGATTATACCAAAACCAAGGGGAAAATACTACAACAGAGGCTGAATGCCATCTTTTTGAAAAGCGCTTAATTAAATGCTTAGTGGCCTGTGGATGGGAAGACATCCACCTCAAACATACGTCAGTCAGCGTTCTTTCTTTCATACACTTTCTCTTCTTTCGTTTTGCCAAGATGGTTTATAAGCTACTGGTATTGCTGGCTTCCCATTGGATCTGGGGCTCTGTGAATTAGCATAGACTTTGAAAATTAAGGATGAGGGACGAACAGTAGTGTCCATTGCCAAGGAAAGCATTGATCTCATACCAACAACTTCAGGCTATGTGTGGACATGTAATGACATTTGGAAACTTAATTTTCATTGATATGTCATTCATTCAGCATCAGCGAACCATGAGTCCTCTCGACCATTCTTGCGGTGGGACTTCCCTCACCACTGATCAAACCCTGAGTCTTTTCTGGCAATAACTGCAGCTTCCAGCTCCAGCAGGCCTCTGGAGGTCAGATGGGCCCGGCCTGCTTTCATCTTCCAATTCAGAACAACAAATTATCGTTGTTGCCCAGTTTATGGAGGAGGCAGGTTGCAGCCGTAGATGGGGGAGACTCGCCTAGTTGACAGTGGCAATGAGTGGCAGCGACTGTGGTGGCAGTGGCCACTGGCTGAGCGCCACCCATGGCTCACAGTGCTTGCCGCATTTTGTCTTTTCCTCCTGATGGCAGGAGGCCGGAGGCACCGAGGTCAGGGCCTGGCTTCGGATCAGAGGACGCAGAGGCACAGGGGGCGTCAGTGCCTTCCCTGGCCCAGCCAGCAAGTGACGGAGCTGTTGATTGTGCCCCTCACCCAGGCCACCGACTCCAGAGCTCTGCCCTTAACCAGAGCTGGACCCTGTGGGTTCTGTCCTTGAGGGTGTTATTACAACCTTGAGATCTTGTCGGTTCAGGTCCTGGCTCTCTTACCCCAAAGGAAGGAGTTTATGTATTCATCTCATTCCATCTTCTCTTGGTGAGTTTAGGCCGGCAGGGCTCTCTCTGTCCCCCCACCCCATGAGGACCACTTTATTTTGTTTTAATTTATTACTTTATTACTTACTTTATTTATTTATTTATTCATGAGAGACAGAGAGAGAGAGAGAGAGGCAGAGACACAGGCAGAGGGAGAAGTAGACTCCATGCAGGGAGCCCGATGCGGGACTCGATCCTGGGTCTCCAGGATCACGCCCTGGGCTGAAGGCAGGCGCTAAACTGCTGAGCCACCCAGGCGTCCCGAGGACCCCTTTAAAGCAGTGACTGGAGCTGAGGGGGTGACGAGGACAGCTCGTCCCAGACTAAACGTCTGTTGGTCACTGGTTGTGCTCAGCAGCCTTCCTCTCCTCATCTGGGGTTCCTGCCCAGCCTCACTCCTGCACTCCCCGGGGCCTCCCATAGATCTTTCTAGAAGCATAGGCTCCTCAGGAATCCCTGCTATGGAATGGCCGGCTCCTGACAGTAACGTGGTGCGCTCCTCACTCGTATTTTATTAAAGAATCTTTGCTTTAATGATACCGCTCTGCTTTGGGTTTTCGGGTTTTTTTGCTAATTCATTTTAACATTATAACTAAAATTAAGTGCAAAAGGAAAATGGCCGAAGGACAGGGTTTTTAGGGAACTGTATTTCTTTTAGTTCAAAAAATTCTGAAAATATCAAATTTTGCTTTTGATGATAACAAGAGAATGAGATGAAGCTACTGGTGGTGAATCTGTAAATATATATAGCTAGGTATAGATAGGTGTACATACATGTCTATATCTATAGATGCATCTATATCTACATATACATTTTTTTTTACCTCTGACGACATTTTGCTTGGTGCTGGAAAGTCGACGTTTCTGTGTATTATAACCGTACCTCAGTGTAATCGTAGTGAGCAGATGGAAATGGTACCAGTAGAAATACAGTAGAAACTATATGGCCCAAATACAGAGCGCTGCAGCGGTGCTGCAGGGCTGTCCTCACAAGGACTGACTTACAAACCAGCTGAAGATTTTGCATTGAGCTGAGAGTCTCATGTTCTTTCTGAGTATTTCAGTAAGTTTTTGAATGAATATTGGCTTCTGCCATGGATTATTTAGGAAGTTGAAATCTGCTTCAATATATATTATAAAATGTATGGTCATCTTTAAGTTGAGGAGAAAGGGTCAGCAACTAAAAAGGGACTTCCTTGAATTGCAATTATTGGGGATAGTAAACTATTTTTTAAAAATTTTTTATAAAAGAATTTATATATTTTTTAAAAAGCTTAATCTTTGTGTTACGTTCCAAAATAGTTCTTCTTGCACAGAGAAGTTTTGAATCAAATTACAAATCACTTGTCCTCATGGTTTATTGGCGGTAAAGACAGGCTTTTCTAGAACACAGTAGTGAAGGCAGTGTTGGATGTCCTGGGTGTCCAATAGGCAGGTAGCTGCCCAGGGCAGGCTGGCAGCTGGGGGAGAAAGGGGTGTGGGGAGGGAGGGGGATGTGGCCTTTCCAGTGGAGGGGGATCAGAGAGGGGTACACAGGCTAGAGGACCAGTGAGAGGACCAACCAGTGTGAAATCAGGATCACACGTAAGAGCATCCCCGACCCCCAGGGCTGCCACTTAGTGCACCTCTGTTGTAACCTTTGCAAATGAAGCAAGGAAGTAGCAACGGTCTGCTGCTCCTAGAAATTCAACCAATGAGAAGTTCACCTAACTAACCTCCTACAGTTGGTCTAGCTGATGAATGATTCCAAAATTTTCTGGTGGCTTCTGGAAGCTCAGGCTCGATGTTCATAAGAACTTTTGGTTTGAGGCAGCAGACCTTTGGTAGAGCACCTACTATGTGAACTTAGTGAGGCGTGAACGATGTGGCCGTGGACAAGTGGGAAGAAGTCACAGAGGGTGAAAAAAGTGAGAAGCAAGCCTCAGGCAGGACAGGTCATCATCACTTCATTTGACCGAACTATACTGTCCTACACACGTCATGACCCCTCATCTTTGGTCAATTTCAGCTCCCTCGGAGGCTCCTGACATCTGGAGAAATGTGAAGTCAGTGCAGGGATATTGTGTTGTGACTTTATTCTGGAAGGTAAGATGCACGGATTCCACGAGACAGATTTGCTGGGCGCTGTCTTTTCAGCAGCTCACTGGCTACGGTGCCATCTTCCAGTTGGGGGGCATCTTAACGTGAGTCCAGTAGAAGGTCTTACCCCAGTGGAGGAGTCCCCATCCACACCCGTCTCCCGAAGGCCCCGGCTGCCCCTTCCTTGGCAGCCCATCAGGTGGATGGACAGTTCTGATTGGTAGAGCATCTCCCAAACGTCTTTTCCGGCCTGCTCCAATGTTTGCAGGGCCCTGGGCAGGAGCGTGAGGGGAGAAGCAGACACCATGTCGAAAAATTATGAATATTGGGGATCCCTGGGTGGCTCAGCAGTTTAGCGCCTGCTTTCCGCCCAGGGCGTGATCCTGGAGTCCCGGGATCCCTGCATGGAGCCTGCTTCTCCCTCTGCCTGTGTCTCTGCCTCTCTCTCTCTCTCTCTCTCTCTCTCTCTGTGTCTCTCATATTTACTTATGAATAAATAAATACTTATTTATAAATAAATACTTATTTACTTACTTATTTACTTACTCATATTTACTTATGAGTAAATAAAAATTTTTAAAAAAGAAAAATTATGAATATTTAGATATTGAATGCAAAAGGTGCAAAAGGAAAATGGCCTTAGATACGGCGTTAATCCACCTTAAAGTCCAGTTTGTATCAGAACTCTCAGATCCTCAGCTTGTGTTTTCACACCCAACATGACTGTCCTGGCTCTCCTTCCCACCTCACACTGGTTGTCTCTGCGAGGAGCCCTGGGAGCTCACACAGTCTCTGTCGGGGCTCTGTGCTCAGCCCAGCACACAGGTGGCCCTTTCGGACTCAGGGGCACACACACCAGGGGCACCCAGGGGTGCACACACCCTTGAGAGGGCAGGCTGGGGGCAGGTCCTGGCAGTGGGCTTGGGATTGTGTGGGCAGGGAATTCTCTTGAACCTGAATGGAGGTCTAGAGGGGGCCGTGTGCTCCATGAATGGCTCAGGGCACGGCCGTGCAGGGAGAAGACAGCCGGGGGAGGGGAAGGGAGGCAGGGGCCAGGCCGCTCCCTCCAGGGTCTGCTCCTGTCTCCTCATGGTGCCCACGGACACCTTTCTTATCAGGCTGAAGAGAGCCCTCCTCCTCCGGCCTGCTCACTCTTCTCTGGACACGTGCTCTTGAGGAGCCCAAATGGTCCTCTTCTCTACTCAGCTTCAGTTAGACTGGGATGCCTGACTTCAAGCTTGGTTTATTTTTTTTTATTTTATTTTATTTTATTTTATTTATTTATTTATTTATTTATTTATTTATTTATTTATTTATGATAGAGAGAGAGTTTTTTTTTTTTTTATCAAGCTTGGTTTAGAGTGTTATTTTGTTAATTAAGCTATTTTTAAACACTTATTTATTATTTGAGAGAGCACATGAGTTAGGGGGGTTAGAGGAGAATGCATGAGTTAGAAGGAGAGGGAGAAGCAGACTCCCTGCTGAGCAGAGAGCCCGACACGGGCCTTGATCCCAGGACCCCGGGATCATGACCTGAGCCGAAGGCAGGTGCCTAACTGACTGAGCCACCTGGGTGCCCTAAGCCTTTTTTAAAAATTTGGTGTGTGTGTAAGGCAACTGATGGACAGAAAAGATGAAAAAGTAATTATACAAGCTCCTTTCAAAGGAAAGCCCATTTTGAAATGATTATCCATTTTTTTCAGCCACTCACAAGATTGCAGGCCAATGGGGAGATCCTGTTCTATAACATCGTCGTCAAAGATCTGGACAGACCGTCCGGCTTGCAGCTCCTGTCCGTTCCGGCCCCCGCCAACCGCACAGAACTAACCCTCGACCAGCGTTCTTACCAGATCCACGTAACGGCCAATAACAGTGTGGGCACGTCCCCCGCCTCGGTCCTCGTGGTCTCTGGAGATCCTGGAGATGGTGAGTTTCATTTTTTTTTTTTTAATTTTTATTTATTCATGAGAGACACACAGAGAGAGAGAGAGGCAGAGACACAGGCAGAGGCAGAAGCAGGCTCCACGCAGGGAGCCCGACGTGGGATTCGATCCCGAGACTTCAGGATCACGCCTCCGGGTGAAGGCAGCGCTAAACCGCTGGGCCACCCGGGCTGCCCTCGTTCTGTTTCTATCCTCTGGGAGAGCATGGGTGGTGCCATCCAGGAGGCGTGGACAAACTGGAAAGGCGGTCACCCCGTTGGGGTACAAACATCTTGCTGCCAAACGCTGCTAGTTGTTTTCCTCTGTCTAAGCTCAGCTGCGGCTTTCCTGGGACAGTCCCCCCTCGGCGTGGGGAGAATGGGGGTTCAGTGTCCCAGGACACTGCCGCCCGAGACGCTCCCACGGGCTCGGAGAATTAGCCCACCTTTGCTCGAGGAAACACGCCGCCAATACGCAAGCCTCCCCTGAGAGCCAGAGTTGCTGGAAACACGCATTGGGCCTGCGTTTATTATGCTGTGAAATATTTGGCCGTCATCTTTCCAGAAGGCTTCGCTGAAGCTGTAAGATGAAATACGGCCACTGGCCACTAGCCTGTGAGACACCAGACAGGGCAGAAATGACCTGACATGTGCAAACAGTGGCCACTTGACCCACGTCGCTGGGACAGCGGAGAGAAGAGACCAGACCCACTGCCCACCCCCAACACACACCCGCAGGCTCTGCGACGGGCATTCCGCACGGGCCGTAGCGCCCTTCTTCCTGCTCGTGGGGCTTCCTGCTCGTGGGATTGCGGCACGTTGGGTTCCACTTCTCTTCCTAGTTAGCCTTTGATTTGGGCTAAGAAGGCTGGATCACTAGGTGGTGGTGGTTTATTTATTTTTGAAGAACTACCCAGTGTGTGTGGGGCACCTGGGTGGCTCAGTACTTGAGCGTCTAGGCCTTTGGCTTGGGTTGTGATCCTGGGGTCCTGGGATCGAGTCCCGCACTGGGCTCCCAGCAGGGAGCCTGCTTCTCCCTCTGCCTGTGTCTCTGCCTCTCTCTCTCTCTGTCTCTCATGAATAAATAAATAAAATCTTAAAAAAAAAATATCCAGTGTGTCAAGTAAGAAAAAGATATCTGGATGGTGGCACAGAAAAAAAACTAAGGAGTTACTTAACATGACCTTTGCTTGTCAAGAACTGCATTAGAAAAGAAAGTGAAAAGTTGTATTTTGTCTTCATTCGGATAAGAACAGGAAAAGTGAGCATTTCATTCACCTTGGAGGAGCTGATAGTTACAGAAACACTGCCTTGCGTGAAGCACCATCCAAATAACACTGATGAGCACTATCAGCTGTTTGGGGGCCTTCTCTATCTACCCTACTTTCCTTCCCCACACCCTGCCCTCAGGTCCCCGTATCTTCTCCAGTGAGGCTCTATCCAGCCTTCCCTAAGTGGCCCATGTTCTTAAATCACTACAGTCTAAAAAAATCCCTGTTGCACTAAAAGGCCAAATGTTAAGGTTAAACTAATTCATACTAGAGTCCGAATGACTGAAAAAAAAAATTCCTTTCTCCTTCCCTCCTCTGTCTCCACTTCTCAAAACATATTTGTAGTTTTCAAAAGGCAGTATGATAAGGGTTAGGATTCTGAGTTCGGGACGACATTTTAGCCAGTGTGAATAAGGAAAGCGAAAAATGCCAGCTTTGTTGTGAGAGAGATTTCTTTCTTTCATGGAAGAAGACAAGGAGGCCATGGAGGTGGCACATACAGAGGCCCTCATGGGGAACCCTTTGTCTTAACACCTAGAGCTACACATTCCTTTAGGTGTCCCTGGCTGGATAGTAACTGGAAAACTTAATAGCCCTGTGCTTTCACACCCATGTCCAGCTGTAATTAGGAGGGCCGAAAAAAATACAGGGTGCCCAGTTAAATTCAAATGGCAGATAAATAATGAGTAAATTTTCAGTGTAAGTCTCAGCCATGCAGTGTTTGGTCCTTATTTTTTTTTTTTTTTTTCTGAGCAGCTGCCAGCAGGCCCACTCCTTCACTCCTTGGTCTGTCTCCGCTGTCCGTGGAGCCACCAGCGGGGGCCACTGCCTTATTAACAGTGGCAGGCTATGAAGGCAGCCCCGGGAAATAGGAGAAATGCTCATCCCCCAAGGTATAGGGTGACTCTGCTTGCAGTCAGTAGGACTGGGAGTCCCTGGAGATCTTGCTTCCAGTAGAAAACTACCCTGCTGTAGAAAGTACATTGGGGTGGCGGCGTTGGTCACGAGTTAGCGTGCACATCTCTGCATGATCCAACTTAGGACATGTCCGAACTTCTTTTTCTTTTGTTGGACTCACTCACTTTCTACCCCTACCATCACAGAAGTAGTTAGCTCAGGAGCAGCCAGCGTCACGTGGCAGGAATGAAGACATACTACTCATTTGTTCAACAGGTATTATTTGGAAGTATCAAGTACCAGATGTGGGGACAGCAACTTTGTGGGTAAAGGGAAAGATAGTAAATATTTTAGGCTTCACCGATCACCCGGCCTCTGTTCTATATCCTATAGTCTTTGTTTTTATGCAGCTTTAAAAAAAAATCTTAAACCTCTTCTTAGCTCAAGGGTCACAAAGCAAGCTTTGGAAGCTGGACTTGTCCCGCTGGCAGTACTTTGCCGTGACCCTTGTTTCAGCGACTGAAGTCTCGCTGGGTCTCAGAAGACTAGGACAGGAGACCTCTGGAGGGCCCAAGTGAATATTTGCTGGGAAATATTATCCTGCTCTCCCCCAAGCTTCTGTAGCCATTGAAGTGATAGGGCTCTTAACTGTCAGAGACAGTGCACGTTCAAGTTGATTGTCGTCTTTGACCCCTTTTTAAACACGTACGATGGCTTCTGTCTGAAGCATGGCTCTATTTTGTAATGCACAGAAGAAGTTGAGGAAGAAAGAGTCAAAGGCACAGAAGGTGGATTCTCTCTGTCATGGAAACCCCAACTGGGAAACATCACAGGCTACGTTGTGGAGTGGTGTGACCGTCCCCGGGACCCGCCCTGTGACCTCCAGTGGAAACACCTAGGTCCCAACACCACGAGCACAGTTATTAGCTCAGGTAAGAAGCCTGCGGATTGCCATCTCGTTCCTTCCACCTCAGAGCAAGTTCATCCGGGACCTCTGGCCCATCTCATAGTTTGTGCCAAACTAATAGTTTTGAAATGGCCGACCCAGCATGGGTGCTAGGAGTTCAGAATTTACAAGGATGTGGCCTCAGATTTGGCCTTCAGTCTACTTTTACAGAGATTGTCTGGACCTAAGGCAAACCCTGGGATGGGTTTTCATGTTGTTTATGAATTGGTGCCTTGAAATCAGTGGTCTCAAATGAATGGCAAAGGGACATTACAACCCTGCCTCTCCAGAGAGCTCTTACAAAAGCAAAGACACGAATAGATTTGGGAGACATATAGGACATAGGGTTTAGGAGTCAGTCGTCAACTCCTTCACTTTCAGTGGGAAAAAATAGACCCTGACCTCTCACCTTCCGCCCTGGAGTTGTCATTTCAAGGTTCCTAGTTTAGCCAAGTCAAGGACGCCTAGGTTCATGGCTTGAGTGGAGGGGTCAGCAGCGCCATCTGCTGGGTTCAAGATAAAGATGTGAGACTTGCCAGTGTCCTGAGGGTGCCCCGGGGGCCCCGGGGGCGGGCATTCTGTGGCTGGTGGGGGTGAGGAAGTGAGGTGGCCCTTGGCTAGAGCAGCGTCGTGCTGGAGATGGATTGCAGAAGAGCCGGTGCGAGGGGAAAGCCAGGAAGTGCCAGCAAAGCCTTCCAGATGCTCAGCTTTCGGGGAAGGGCCGGGGCAGCGAGAGAAGACAAGTCAGTGGAGGGGATTTGGAGTCCAAGAGACTTTAAAACGGTTTTCTGTGTCTGGCTGAACTCCCCGCCCGGTTTCATGCATGTGGACAAGAGGGCGTGAGGGCTCTCGTGGCAGAGCACGGCGTGGAGGACAGGCCGCTGCAGACAGTGGACGCCGCCGAGGCCACCGGAGGCGGGGGGGATGGTGGAGAGGAAGCGCAGAAATCCTAAGGAGGGAATTACGTAGGAGACGCCAGTTCATTTCTCATTCTGCTCCTTTTCAGAAATCAAGAGAATGTCACTCTGTGTTACTGAAAATCTGTTGACCTTTCTTCCTTAGATGCTTTTAGACCAGGGGTCCGCTACAACTTCAGAATTTATGGAATTTCTACAGAAATGGTTCCTCATTTATTAGAGAAAAAAACAGGATACTCCCAGGAGCTGGGTAAGTTTACAGCATAACGGGGGTCCGTGGGCAGAGTCGTTCAGAAGATGCAGGGACCCCAGCTGTGCGGTGGGGGGTGTCTCTGCACCTTTCCTGATTTTCAGTGTCCCATTGATTCTGGGAATTGGGTTTAAAAAATGACTTTAAATCATAAACTGTAAACCATTTATAAAATGTCATACCAAAGAAGAAAACAAGCTCACTGCCGATGTCGCCACCCGAAGGCAGATGCCCAGAGTAAGTATTTGGTGTCTAACCAGGTATTCCTTTCTCCCTCTGTACAGATACACATTTTTAAATAAGGGTGGGATCTTAGTCTAGGCAGGTTTGACTCATGTCACTAAATATTATTTACGTCACTGCAAGGTGTTTAATTGTTTGCATGTGTCAAGTCACCTGTCAGTGGACATTTAGGATGATTACAGTGGTTTTCAACTATAAGCCACAAAATTCGTCATCAGGTACCTTTCCACCTGCAGCGCCCAGTCTCTCTTATCCTTCGCCCAATCTCTCATGCCCTGAGTCACTGTCACTTGAGCGAAATCTCCATCCCTATCCACGGTGATGGTTTATAGAGGAAGTCTCAGCATACTTGAGTCCAAAGGTTTGACTTTAGTTTCTCATTCCTTTTACAATTTTTAAGATTTTTGACACCTGTTGTGAAACCACTGCCCCGCCTCCCCCCCCCCCCCCATCCCGAAATTTCACTGTGATTCCACCAGCAGTGGAAGGCAATTTCGATCCCACTGAACTCTGGGCCCCTGGGACCTCCCTGCCTTGCACCTTGCATCAGGTCACCTCTCCCAATCTCCGATTGAGGGTGCCCTCTGAGACCCGCAGGAGGGGTGTTGGTGGTGCGCGTGTCTGTGTGCACACACGCGTGTGCGCAACAGGCTCCGGAAGCCTTCGGAATAAACGCTCTTGGACGGTTTGAGTGACACTCGGATGGCTTGGCATTGTCACAGCCTGGGAACCGGAGTTCCTCAAATGCCCCCTGCAGTCCGTTCTCTGGCAGGGTCCTCTGTCAAACACTATTTCGAGTTCAAGAGCAGAATGAAGTGGAAGGAACCCTTTATTCTCTTTCCCGCTGCGTGACCTCGTGCAAGCTCTTGAGGGTCTCTGGCGGTCCCTTTCTTCACCCATGAAAGGCCAGGCTTGGACAGGAAGATTGTTCAGCTCTTTCCCACGCAAACGATGTCAAGGCACGAATCCCCCAGAGAAAAAGAGAAAACCCGTGAACTGGCCTAAGTGCCCCCGGGCTCCGGACTTGGTTGTGGCTCTACTTTTAGTTTACACGAGTGCCGTGAGAATGTTTCCAGGTGATGACTCTCCTTACCCCGCCTGCCTTCCAGCTCCTTCGGACAACCCTCGAGTGGTCATGAGTAACCTGACCTCCCACTCCTTCACTCTGAGTTGGAAGGATTATTCCACTGAATCCCAGCCCAGTTTTATCCGAGGGTACCACGTCTACCTGAAATCCAAGGCGGGGCAGTGCCACCCAGGATCTGAAAAGGCCGTTCTTTCAGGTGACGTTTTTGTTCACTCTTTCAAGCCCTCACTATGCAAAACCGTTGGAAAGGTGGTCATGACGCCTGGGTGGCTCAGTTAAGTGTCTGCCTTTGGCTCAGGTCATGATCCCGGGGTCCCTCTCAGCGGGGAGCCTGCTTCTCCCTGTCCCTCTGCTGCTCCCCCTGCTTGTGCGCGCTCTCTCTCTCTCTCTCTCTCATGAATAAATAAAATCTTTTTTAAAAAAGAAAAAGAAAGCAAGGTGGCCACGTGTGACCATGGCCAGGCTGGGTCCTGTTCTTGCAGGGTTTTATGGCCCAACGTGTTCTTCAACAGAACAGTGGGCCAGAGGGCAGGGTCCATATTTTAACTTCCTTAAAACACCGTGCCTGGTAGTTCTGGAAGCATTTGAGGACCATCAGCACCTTAAGAAAACCTGCCAGTTATGAAACTTTTCTTGCTGACTCCTTTTTTTTTTTCTCCTTTGATTTGTTTAAGGTTATTACAATGTAATAACCTTAACAATATTTTTAAAATATTACAATTTTTTAAGTCTCTCTCAGCTCTTACAGGGTCCGGCAGACTTGTGTGCTCTTTCTGGATGCCCAGCGTCCCTTGTTCAGTGGTTGCTCTGCTTTGCTTGCCATCTCCTAGAAATGTTACCAGTGACCCAGAGTGATGAAGTTATGATTTGGTTTTTGATGGGTTTACGATGTTGACCGCATTGAGACAACAAGAATATTAGCCCCCAGCCCTGTCACAAGCTCATCTCTCTCTCTCACTCTTAATGTTATCTTTCTTGAAAATGATTTTTTCTTTCTTAAATGACAGATGATTCAGTGTGTTGCAAGTACAAAATTGACGACCCAAAACAAAAGACGTTCGTCGTGGGAAACCTCCAGCCCGAATCCTTCTATGAGTTCCTGGTCACCCCGTACAGCGCTGTGGGCGAGGGCCCCCATGGCGCTTTCACAAAGGTCACGACTCCCGATGAATACTGTGAGTTTTCCCAAATCAAACCGCTTCCCTTAGATACCGCTGGAAACTAAGGGGTCACGCACCTGCTGCCGTGGGCTTTGTCCAGATCACGAGCTTTTAGGCCTTTCTTCTCTTTCTGTCCCTCACTCTACATGCGACTCTGTTTCAGGAACACTGTTATGCAAAATCCCACTACGTTAAGTAGGAAACAGTGGGGCCGGTTTACTGGCTTATGACCTGGAACCTTCCTCTGGCGGGCCACGGTGGCCCTAAGGCACACTCGGAACTTGGTCCCAAAATAGTTTGAAAATCATGGAAGGCATGGTTTTCTGTCCACTTCGAAGAGCCCCAAACCTGTTTTCCTCGGCGGAGCTGCTGTCTGCAGGCTGGTTCCCTGCCCTGGCAAAATTGCTGCCTCCTGACTTTGTGTTTCTGGAGGCAGTTGAGAGAGTAGAGGTGGGGTTGGCTGGGGAGGGGCCTGGTGTTTGCTGATTGGTGGGGGAAAGTGACCTCAAGAGATCCACTTTTCGGGACTCCTGGGTGGGCTCAGTGGTTGAGCGTCTGCCTTTGGCTCAGGTCATGATCCTGGGGTCCCAGGATCAAGTCCCCCATCGGGCTCCCTGTGAGGAGCCTGCTTCTCCCTCTGCCTGTGTCTCTGCTTCTGTCTCTGTGCCTCTCATGAATAAATAAATAAAATCTTTTAAAAAGAGAGAGAGAGAGAGAGAGAGACACTTTTCAAGCATGTGGCTTGAAAGAGAGAGAAGAGGGCGGGAAGCACAGTGGGAACCAGTTGACGGTCAATTAGATTGTCAGGGTAAACCCAGACCTGCAGCTAAATGGATCCTGATGGAGGAAAGGGGGGGGCAGCGGGTATCACATGGTGGATCCTGGAAGACACTACTCCCTGCTGCCTGCAGTTACCAGGGGCCCTGGCACCGTCCTCGGTCCTTGGTCTTCAGGGCTCAGGGCAGGGTCCCTTTGCTGGGGGTGGCACTGTGGGCTCAGGATGGTGCAGCAGGTGGAGCTGCTGGCCCTGGGGCACTGACCGGGGCTGAGGACAGCTGCCACTCAGCAGGCAGGTGACTCTGCCAGCAGGTCGGGCCACCAGGCAATGCCCACTCCTCAGGTTTCCAACTCTCAGAGTCACACTGAGATTTCAGTCAATGATTTGCATTATTTGCTGCCTGGGGGTACATTTAAAATATTTAAATTTATTTTCAGGCTATTTTTATTCCAGCTTTGGGATTTATTTAGCTGGTAGAGGACTGTGTGTGTGTGTGTGTGTACACGCACACATATATAATACAAATGATTATCTTTACCTCCAGTATATTTTCTAGGTTTCATCTGTCTCTCTTCTACATGCTAAACCTCCCTTAGCCTTGGCTGTGACTCTGCGGATTATATTGGTTATTATTAAAAAGGAAAATACATTGCTGCATAATCACAGCAATGAAAATGACATCCTGCAGTGACAAAGATCACGTGGGCGACTCTCACCACTGCCATGCTGCCTGATGGAAGGCAGCCCCGACCCCTGCTGTGGGGGCTGCGGGGTCCGTTACAGAGAGAGGCAAATGCCCACCAGACAGTGGTTACCTGGGGAGGGGGTCACGACTGGACGGGGCCGCACGCGGGCCCTCTGGGGAGTGTGATCCTGTTCTTTTTCTCTCCGGGGTACCGGTCACATGGCTATTGTCGGCCTGTGAGAATTCATCCCTGGAGCTTCCTTGATGAGCACCTTCCCAAACACAAGTATTGCATTTCATTTTTTTTATTTTTGTAAATTAATTTTTATTGGTGTTCAATTTACCAATATACAGAAAAACACCCAGTGCTCATCCCGTCAAGTGTCCGCCTCAGTGCCCATCACCCATTCCCCTCCAACACCCGCCCTCCTCCCCTTCCACCACCCCTAGTTCGTTTCCCAGAGTTAGGAGTCTTTATGTTCTGTCTCCCTTCCTGATATTTCCCAACATTTCTTCTCCCTTCCTTATATTCCCTTTCACTATTATTTATATTCCCCAAATGAATGAGAACATACACTGTTTGTCCTTCTCCGATTGACTTATTTCACTCAGGATAATACCCTCCAGTTCCATCCACGTTGAAGCAAATGGTGGGTATTTGTCATTTCTAATGGCTGAGTAATATTCCATTGTATACATAAACCACATCTTCTTTATCCTTTCATCTTTCGATGGACACCGAGGCTCCTTCCACAGTTTGGCTATTGTGGCCATTGCTGCTAGAAACATCGGGGTGCAGGTGTCCCGGCGTTTCATTGCATCTGAATCTTTGGGGTAAATCCCCAACAGTGCAATTGCTGGGTCGTAGGGCAGGTCTATTTTTAACTCTTTGAGGAACCTCCACACAGTTTTCCAGAGCGGCTGCACCAGTTCACATTCCCACCAACAGTGCAAGAGGGTTCCCCTTTCTCCGCATCCTCTCCAACATTTGTGGTTTCCTGCCTTGTTAATCTTCCCCATTCTGACTGGTGTGAGGTGGTATCTCATTGTGGTTTTGATTTGTATTTCCCTGATGGCAAGTGATGCAGAGCATTTTCTCATGTGCATGTTGGCCATGTCCATGTCTTCCTCTGTGAGATTTCTCTTCATGTCTTTTGCCCATTTCATGATTGGATTGTTTGTTTCTTTGCTGTTGAGTTTAATAAGTTCTTTATAGATTTTGGAAACTAGCCCTTTATCTGATACGTC
Source organism: Vulpes vulpes (assembly GCF_048418805.1). NCBI lineage: Eukaryota > Metazoa > Chordata > Mammalia > Carnivora > Canidae > Vulpes > Vulpes vulpes. The sequence goes on along the minus strand of NC_132783.1, from coordinate 128,683,815 downwards.
ATTTGCAAATATCTTCTCCCATTCTGTAGGTTGTCTTTTAGTTTTGTTGACTGTATCCTTTGCTGTGCAAAAGCTTCTTATCTTGATGAAGTCCCAATAGTTCATTTTTGCTTTTGTTTCTTTTGCCTTTGTGGATGTATCTTGCAAGAAGTTACTGTGGCCAAGTTCAAAAAGGGTGTTGCCTGTGTTCTCCTCAAGGATTTTGTTGGAATCAGAAAAGACCCCGAACAGCCAGGGGAATTTTAAAAAAGAAAACCATAGCTGGGGGCGTCACAATGCCAGATTTCAGGTTGTACTACAAAGCTGTGGTCATCAAGACAGTGTGGTACTGGCACAAAAACAGACACATAGATCAATGGAACAGAATAGAGAACCCAGAAGTGGACCCTGAAATGTATAGTCAACTAATATTCGATAAAGGAGGAAAGACTATCCATTGGAAGAAAGACAGTCTCTTCAATAAATGGTGCTGGGAAAATTGGACATCCACATGCAGAAGAATGAAACTGGACCACTCTCTTTCACCATACACAAAGATAAATTCAAAATGGATGAGAGATTTAAATGTGAGAAAAGATTCCATCAAGTATTGCATTTCAATAAAGAGTTTAGCCGCGCCAGTCTGCGACTTGGAAACTGCCGTGGTTAGGTCCCTGGGCTTGTTCCCAAGGGCTTGTTCTCAAATGCGTCCTGACTCTACAACTTCACCAAATCTTGAAACGGGTTATAGTTGTCAAAAGCTCGGATCTGAGAGCAAAGTGTTCTTTAGTGGAGTGGACAGGAGTGTTTCCCTCCCATCCCCGCCTTCGGGGTTCACTGTAAGCCTGTTGTTGAGGGGCTTGCTTGGCTCCTCTTCCCCCCAGGTGTCCCTGCCTCTAGACCCCTGTGCCACCTCGCAGCACCGGGTTGGGCATCTACCCACGCCTGCCCCCCCTTACCAAATTCCACATTAGCTACCCTGTCCCCATCCCCTAATTAAACCCGGCTCTGGCAAGAGCACCTAGAGCAGCGACTAGGATTACAGCTACTACCAGCCCACTGGCCGAACAGTCATGTGACCGACACCCCCCCTCCCACCCTCCCTACCCCCCATCAAGGGCCCTGGTGTATACCCACCTGTGAGGCTTTGGCAGAGGTGGGGACTATGATTTTAACACAAGGAGGCAGTGAACAATTGGAAGCAGTGATCCAATTTGTTAGAAGAGGGAACAAGGGGTGCCCAGGGGGGTTAAGTAGGTTAAGCATCTGCCTTGGGCTCAGGTCAAGGTTCTGGGGTCCTGGGATGGAGCCCCACATCTCCCCACATCGGGCTCCTTGCTTAGCGGGGAGCCTGCTTCTCCTCCCTCTGCCCCTCCCCTACTCCTGCTCTCTCTCTCTCTCTCCCTCCCCCTCTCCCCCTCTGACCTTCCCTCCTGCTCAGGCTCTTGCTTGCTCTCTTAAATAAATAACTTAAAAAAATTTTTGAATCTTGCATAAATAGACTTTTGAGGAATAACTGTAAAATTCATCTCAATCTTTAACTTTTGTTGCTTTGAGGAGGGAAAAGTACTCATTGAAAATACCACTTTCTGTTCTCTTCTCCAGCCCCTATGCTGATACGTATCATACTCCCTATGATTTTCTGCATTTTGCTCATCATGATCCTATGCTACTTGAAAAGTCAGTGGTAAGTGTGTGGGGAAGATTTTTATCCAAGAAGAAAGAGGGGGGTAAAATCTAGACAGGAGTTTAGGAAGCGAGAAATCACATTGCATAATGAGAGAAGGTGCTGAAGAGGCAAAGGGCAGAGACTGAGTTGAAAATATGACATTTTTAGAAGAGTTTTGCTTTTCCAGGTCAATACATAAGGAAAACAATAGCCATTTGAAAAGATCGCAAAGCCTGTTCAAGAACCGTAGCTAAAGGGGGATCCCTGGGTGGCTCAGTGGTTTAGTGCCTGCCTTTGGCCCAGGTTGTGATCCGGGAGTCCCGGGATCGAGATCGAGTCCTGAGTCAGGCTCCCTGCAGGGAGCCTGCTTCTCCCTCTGCCTCTCTCTCTCTCTCTCTCTCTCTCTCTCTGTCTCTCATGAATAAATAAAATCTTAAAAAAAACCCCGTAGCTAAGACCGGTAGTGCGCCTACTGTGCGCTTGGCAGTAGCCCAGGGGCTTTCCGTACAGCTCCTCAGTCCTCACACCACCACCGTGAGCACCGGAATTATCTCCACTGAGTCAGTGAGTAGATGTAAGCACAGGGGAGCTAAGCAGTCTGCCCAAGTTAGCAAGTGACAGAGCAAGGACTGGAACCCGGGAACGGGACTCCACACTTCACTAGTCACTATATTCTAAAAGTCAAGTCCAGTTTTCACTGTTTTCTAGGATGAAGGAGAAGTGTTATCCTGACATTCCAGATCCTTACAAGAGCAGTGTTCTGTCATTAATAAAATCCAAGGTAAATGCTGGGAAACTGTATGTGTGCCATCTCTCTATTAAAGACTAACCTGGGGTTGGGGCTATCATCCTACTTTTCTAGACCTCTTCAGGAAGATAGAACAAAGCAACAATCCCCTTGGCTCCCACAGCCATGAAATGGGTGCCTGGAGCTTTGAGATTTCTTCCAACAGGGGAGATCCTTTGGTTTGCAACACCACCCCCAGTTAACTTGTGGTAGGATGAAACACAAAAACCGAAGCCTGGAGTGCATTTCGCATACTTTGTATACTCTGACACACACATACACACTCTTAATATTTGCATGCTTTTTTGGTCCGTTCCAGGAGAATCCTCGCCTAACAATTATGAATATCAAAGACTGTGTTCCAGACACTATTGAAGTTGTAAACAAGCACGAAGGCACTGGGAAGTCACCCACAGAACCTGAGGCTGCCAAGCCCACCTACCTTTACCTCCTCCCAGCAGAGGAGAGCTACTCCGGCCCTGGCCCCTGCATCTGTTTTGAGAACTTTACCTATAATCAGGCAGCTTCTGACTCTGCTTCCTGTGGCCACGTCCCAGTACCCACGAAAGCCCCAAGTCAGCTGGGACTGTTGACATCATCTGAAAATTTACTAACGGCACTAGAAAAAAACTGCATGAACTCCTTGGAAGAAATCCCAGCTGGAGAAAGTAGTTTGAATTATGTATCCCAGGTGGCTTCACCCATGTCTGGAGAGAAGTCCAGTCTCCCCACAAATCCACCACAGCCAGAACTCTGTTCAGAATATAAAATGCAAATGGCCATACCCTTGGGCCTTGCCGCTCCTTCTTCGAGCGGGAGTAGCAGCCTGTCTTCCATTACCCTTTTAGATGAAGGTGAACACTACCACTGATCAGTATACCCATCGCATGCCTTTATGCTACATAGACGCGAAAAAGGAGCATCGACGGCACCATTCCACCACCAGATGCCTCGGCACCTAATTCCAGTGAGCGGTCACCGTTGACAGATGAGACCACTACAGTCTGGCTCGGTCTCAAAGGTCAGAAGCTATGGAACTTAACATCTCTCCTTGGGGCAGACTTGCCGTAGAAATGGCAGGGTCACAGAAGTAGGCTTACCTTGCTGCTGTGTGTTCCAGGCTCACCTTTGCAACAGTAAGGCCGGTCACTTGACATGCGGATAGACCTTGCCCAGTCAGTACTGGACAGCGTGGCTATGGTCCTAGGAGTTCAGTTTTTAGTGAGGAAATATTTCCCTTAAGTTTTACCCCTATGCTCAGTATCTTAAGGGTAAAGGAACTAGATTTAAGGTTTTGATAAAGGCCACAGAAGATTTACTACTAGAGCATAAGTTGTCAATGTTAATTTATTCTGGGTGTGTTTAATGAAAAAGTCACAGATGTTTGAGAGTAAAACAGATTTTAGACTTGCCTTGAAGTGATAACAATTTGTAGTTCATTGATGCAGTAAAATGAACCCTCCTGAGGGCACGGACGTTATCTGATACGTAAGACATGTGAATAATCAGTAAGATTCCCACAACTGCATTTCCATTTAGCTCACTGCAGTTAAAGAGTGGGATTGGCAAGGAACTCTTGACTGTGTCAAGATAACACTACTTGGTAGACATCAGTCTTTGACCATAATTTTTGACAACTACCTCAGAATAGAGAAGAGAAAACGTTATTATAAATTCCATTCACATTTTATGGTTCCTCTTTTTTTTAAGAACTAATATATAAATGACCTGTTTTCATTTAGTTCCCTTTGGTCTTTGCAATTGTCTGGGTCAAGAAAACCTTCACGGTCTCATTTATACTCCTATTATGCTAACAATGAATGTAAGGAAAGGTCATTGTTGGACATGGGTTAGAGATAATTGTAAAAAGCTATATAGTGGGAAATTCTGTATTCTCTCAGCAGCAGCCTGGTCTCTTTGAATCAATATATACGATGCACCTGATGCACAACAGGTGTTCACTACACACCGGTTCCTTTCTCTTCCTTCTACTCATCAGCACTTTATCACATTTCTAAGCAAGGATGATTAGGAGTTCCTTGTTTGCTGTGCTGGAAATGACACCATCTAGGCCTCTGGTACCAAATGCCCAGCACTGTTCATCACCACCACGGAACCAAGAGTGAGAGCAGAAGACCCACATCTCCAAGTAAGGGTCAACTAGCCTAAATATATCAACACAAACTAGGGCTTCTGTTTAGGGTTATTCAACTTTTTCCTTACACAGAACTGAACCTTTGGCTGGAAAAAAATTGTTATGTATTGCCAACATAATACAAACAAGTATCTTGGTTAGTCTGATAGTTTCCAGATGACTTTGGGGGCCAGTATTGTCATCATTTAGCCCGTTCGTTGCTTTCTCATGATACAATTAATAAAAGAAATGTCAATGGCAGTGAAGACTGACTTGTAAATAGTGTCTTTCATATAGATATTCTTTTAAAAATAACCCATGAAACCTTGAAGTCATTTGTGTCACAAAAAGCTGTAATTAAAATATTTCACCACTGCATTGTGTTTTCTCTACCTCAACGAAATGAAAATCTAACCGTAAGTAGAGTCAATAAATCACCTTGTGAGCTTACTAAAAATGTTAATTTCTAGATACCACTCCCAACCTCCTCATCAGAATCTCCATGACATGAGGCCTGAAATCTACGTATTTCATCAGCTCCCTCCAAGGCATTTGGATGCACACTCACTTTCTCCTAAATCAGATGATGCCTTTCTGAAATATAGCAACATTCCAACAGGAAATGCTGAGCTACATAACTTTATGTTCGTGTCACTATGACTACAGTTTTGTCTCTAAACATCCCTTTCCTATAACATCAAATACATTCATATTAAAAACCTTAACTGTCAATACCATATGCCATCTTAACAGCATTACTTTAAGAAGCATTCTTCAGAAACTTTGTAATTTGTATTCCTGTGTCAGAATTATTAGGATCAAAAAAGTGCTCATGGAGGGATGCCTGGATGGCTCAGGGGCTGAGCGTCTGCCTTCAGCTCAGGGCATGATCCCGGGGTTCCGAGATCGAGTTCCAATGTAGGGCTTCCTGCATGAAGCTTGTTTTTCCCTTGGCCTGTGTCTCTGCCCTCTGTGTGTATCTCTCATAAATGAATAAAAATCTTTAAAAAAAATACGGACAATTTCAAATGACACAGAAGTGTAACTGTGTAATAAATCCTTGTATATAATATCACTGGCCCTAACAGCCACTAACCCATGGCTGTTTTAGCCTATCCATACCCTTCTCCACTCTCCCTCCTATCTGGAAGCAAATCTTACATGACTTCATCAGCAAATATTTGTGTTTCTCTAAGCTCTTCTTTTCATACTATAACCATAATACACCTTTAAAAGGTATTTTACCAGGCAGCCCCAGTGGCTCAGTGGTTTAGCGCTGCCTTTGGTCTGGGACGTGATCCTGGAGACCCGGGATCAAGTCCCGCATCAGGCTCCCTGCATGGAGCCTGCTTCTCCCTCTGCCTGTCTCTCATGAATGAATAAATAAAATCTTAAAAAAAAAAATTAAAGGTATTTTGACTGGGGGTGCCTACATGGCTCAGAGGGGTAAGTGTCCAACACTTGATTTCAGCTCAGGTCTCAATCTCAGGGTCATGAGTTTAAGCCCTGCTTACACATGGCGCCCACTTTTTTTTTTTTTTTTGAAGTATCTAAAGCCAAATTAGTAATATTTCTTTGGAAATACTGGTATTTTGATGGTGTGCAGGGGTCTTTGAAAATATTGGTATTTTGATGGTGTGCAGGGTACTGTGATCACTGAGGCTCAGAGCAAGGGCCTGGCCACACAGCAGAACCATGCACTGGCCAGAGGTTCTTGCTCCCATTCTAGCACCTACCTGACTCAACGCTGATTCTAGTGAAATTGATTCTCCACCAGAATGTGTATTGAGAAAATCAAGTTGAATTAGACAACATCTAGTATTTCTTCAAAGAGCTCCGTGGAAAGAAAACTAGCTTTCATCTCAAAGAATTTACAAAACTATTAAACATTTTGCATTAAGTAGAACTTTAGAAACCCTTGAAGAGATACAACAGAGAAAAGTCCTTCAGAATTAGCAGTTAAAAATTTACAACACAATAACTAAATATATTCAGTTTAAAGTACCAAACACAGTTGACTTAATCCCTTAAGATAAACATTAAAGAAACAAAGTTCTAATATATTTTGGTTTTTGAAATCAATACAGAAGTAGTTGCTATAGTCTGAATGATTGCACCCCTCAAAATTTCTATGTTGAAATCTTAACCCCCAAAGATTATGGTATTAGGAGATGGGGCCTTTGGGAGCTGATTAGGTCTGGAGGCTGGAGCCCTCATGTACTTGGGATTAAGGCTATTAGGAGATCCTGTAGGGCTCCTTATTTTTTCTGCTATGTAAGGACACAACGAGAACTGGAACCTGGAAGAGGTTCCCTCACTCAACTGTGCTAGCATTCTGGCCTCAGACTTTCAGCCTCCAGCACTGTAGAAATAGATTTGTTGTTTGTAAGCTACCCAGTCTGTGTTTTGTTATTGTAGCCTGAATGGACTGAGACAGTACTTTATTTTTGAGTACTTTTATATACCAAAGAGTTTTTTTTCCGAATGAAACAAACTTTCTGAAGTTTAGGTCCACATTTTTCAAAGATCAGTTATATGATGATTACTAATTGTGCTTTTAGTTTATTTTGGGGTCAACTATGTTTTTGTTGAACAATATACATATGCAGAAGGCAATGGGGAAAATGATATATACAGAAATGTGCCTAAGGACCAATCTGGGTGGCTGTCGGTTAAGCATCTGCCTTTGGCTCAGATCATGATCCTAGGGTCCTGGGATTCAGTCCTGAATTGGGCTCCCTGTTCTGCAGGGAGTCTGCTTCTCCATCTGCCTGCCACTCCCTCTGTGCTCTCTGTCAAATAAGCGAAACTTAAAAAAATAAAAATAAAAAAAGACCAATCTATCCAAAATTTTTAAAAAGATTTTATTTATTCATAAGAGACACACAGAGAGAGGCAGAGACACAGGCAGAGAGAGAAGTAGGCTCTACGCAGGGAGACTGGTGTGGGACTCAATCCCGGGTCTCCGGGATCAAGCCCTGGGCTGAAGGCAGGAGCTCAACTGCTGAGCCACCCAGGCGTCCCTCCGTCCAGACAAATCCATTTCTGAAAGTGAGACATACATTTTACTACATCTGGTCAACTATAACCTAGCTTTGACCCAGCTTTGACACTGAATTTTATTCTCCAGCTGTGGTAATTTCCCTTGTGGTATTTTCTTTTACCACTAGGTGGCTGTACTGATAGTCCATCTGATCAGGACAGTTGCTGCATGAGCAAATACCTTTCACAGAAATGTCATCAACATACTTTCATCACTTACATTGTATATTATTTCATCAAAAAACTCAGAATTATTGTATCTAAAGACAGACCCATTTTCTCAAACCTTTTATAATTATTTGAAGTTGAAAATAAAATCTGTAAGGCTATTTGTTTGATTAGATCATAAAGAATGTTTAAGTACAGATATTTTAAAACATTTGGAATAGCCACTAATGTGTTACTAAACTAGGCTCTTATCTGTGCAAACTAAAAATCATTTTTACTGGGAGTCACATGTAACAGCCTCAGTGGTTCATAATTCAACAATGATTGTTTTAAAATTTCAAACAGAACACAAGTTTTAAGAATTTTAAGTACATTTTATTAACAATGTATCCCTTTGATAAGATTATGCTTCAGGAGGCTTTTAATGCCCTTGACATAAACTGTACACATTATACAAAAACAAGAAAACCACACACAAAAAAATCAAGGTGAGCAAAACCATTTGGGGACAAACCTTCTTTAAATTATACACAACTCAATGAAATATTCTTACGGAAAATATATAAATACTTTTTCTTTCTATGTTACAGTTATACAATATAAATCAGATTTCAATGTCTGTTCAGTGACCTACAAACACCAGAACCTCCAAATATGTAGCAGCTTATAACTAAATAAAAAAAGGATATCATGTGGTTAGGGAGCATTGAGATTTTCTTCACAATCCCTTACCACTTCTCAAAACTAATTTACACCATTTGTTTTACGATGCAGCTTCAGGGTTTCTGCCAGGCTGGGAATGGAACATTTGTCAACTATTATCTATGAAAATTTTTTTTATCTCCCCTCCTCTGCCCCAAGACTTTGTATTTTGTGCTAAATCAACCTATTCAGTGGCAAAATTACAAGGTATTTTTTGGCATAAATTATATTTTTCAAATTAAATATTTTGTAAAGAAAATCAAACAAGATGTGCAATTAATGCGTGCTGCGGCCCAGCTCTCCACCTACATTATAAAAATACTCCAAAGGGGGCGGGGAATCCACATGCTGTGTGAGTCATATATATAAACCTACTACGAATGAAAAATACTTTGGGAACCTGGAACTAAAAGGAAAAAAGAATGTTCCTAGAAAGATTCTCACAGATTTCAATATTGTCTGATAAGCACTGCTATCTATTTCACTAGTACTCTTTTATAATGAAACTCTCACTGTAGTGATACTCTTCAAGTTAGGCTGGTAATAGTGGATTTCCTGAATGGGGAGACAAGGGAGACCTTTCCCAACTTCTATTTTGGAAAACCTGAAATGTTCTTTTATTCCATCAGCTCTTTTCATAAAACTCTCTCAGTTAGTTCTACCTTTTCTTTTTTCCCACTTTTAATGGATTGTGAATTTGAGACAACACCGGAAGCATAAAACAAAAGGGGGGAAATCTTAATTCCAAAGGACTTTTCCCAAGGTAGTTTACAAAGCTAATCTCACACAAAATTAGCACCTCACTCTTACCATGCAAAAACAATTGCAGTTATAATTTAGATGACAATTTGATTAGTTTTTATTGCTCACTGATCTGTGCTTTAATGCAGGGATAAAAGGCATCCTCTGAATGGAATGAAGAAGAATTTATAAAGAGCAGTAGACAAATCTAAATAAGCACTGACACCTCACTGTTGAACATTTTACTACCGTAAATATGACCTGAAAAACTCAGCTTTAATTATCTCAAGCTCTGGATAAAAGAGCTGAAAACTATTAAAGCTACCATTTCAAAACAACTTGTACACATGATGTTAGAAAAACTAGCATAAGAATGTATATCCCTCCAAAGAGCCTCTTTTAATGTCACTGTCTTACAGAATGTACTTATGCTACTCATCTTTATTAGAAAATTTTTAAGAGGGAGTCTTCTCCCCTCTCCTCAAATCTATCTAGGTATAAATAAGAAAAGTGTAAGAAATTTTAGACCATATTTAATTATTAATACTAATTTCTAATTTCCTTATTATTTATCAGTATTTACTTAGTATGTGAAGTGAAATCTGTTCTTGAAAAAAATTCAATTAGAAATGACAATTCACTTTACAATTAGATATTCAGTTTACAACCAGCACAACTGCCCAAATTCCTTCAAATTATTCAATAATTACCAATAGTACAAATTTATATGGACTAAGATTAATTCTAAAATCTTGAAAAACTACAGTATTGACATTATTTTGGTATTTTATAGTCTGGTAGTATCTATTACTTATAGATGATTTTCTCAATTATTTCTATTACCACTGACACCATTCCTAATCTTTTCTGCTATAATTTAATATTTTTAAACACTAAGGTAAATCACTTGGCACTGCATGTGAGCATTTTTCATCATAAAAGTCTACTTTTATACAGATGAGTACTTGAAAACGTATTAGACCTGTCAGTGAAACATGGATAAACCAAATAGCACTATACATTTAAGTATAGACATTTTTTTTCTTAGATTACTTATAACCACAAAACTCTGTCTCCCCAAACTAAGTGCTATAGGCAATTATTATAATGTATACATACATGTCTTTCAAAGTAATAGTCAATGAAACTGTTCAGGTTAATAGTAACAAAGACTTCATTTTGGGATGGATGAGTGAAGTGGGGTCCAGGATGGGGACAGTTGTGTAAATGACAAAAAAGAATTACTGTTAACTTTTAAGGGATTAAACCACAGATTTTATATTCTATATTAACTGAGGTAGTGTTTAAAATGAATGTCTAAAATATGTCAACCCCATTATGAATAAGATTACTAAATTACCTCCTTTGGAGTTTTTAACCACTATTTGGTCTAGTAACTCTGACATTTGGTTCTCTGGAAGGCATTTTAATCATCCAAGACCAAAGACCAAGGTGACAGGCAACGTTCTTAAAAGTACTGTTAACATTTAAATAAACACCTGGGTTCAGTGATAAATTAAAGTTAAAAAAAATATTTTATTTTCACTTGGATTTTATGAGAGAAAATCTGAAGAACCACTTTTTAACATAAGCAGCAGCTTACAGCCCTTTTCTGCTTTGTTATAATGTAAGTTGCTACACAGTGCATGTAAGAACAATTCACTGAAGTGCAGTCAAAGAGGTGTTATGAAGTGAGATGAAATGCTTCATCCCAATTGGAACTTTCAGTGCCAGTAAATTAAAAAAAAAAAAAAAAAAAAAAAAAGTATCTCTGTGAGTTACGTTTTCTAGTTCACAGGGTTCTTTACAGAGATCTCAAAGAACAAGCCCGTTATAAAAAGGATCTGTACTATGGGGAATATTAATCAAGGTACTAGGACTGTGTCAAAGCTGATGTGTAACTGTAAAAATGGTATAAACAAATGAATTAAAAAAAGGGTCCTAATCAGTCCAGCTGGATTTTTTCTATTTATATATAGACCTCAAAAAAGATAATCCTTTCATTTACAAGCATTCTAATGGTGATGGCCATGCTATTTTTTATATACAAATTTGCATATATGTTTAATTCCTGTAAAGATTCTCAAATATCTTTAAACATATACAAATTAAACAAATAAACAAAACTTTGCCCTCATCAACCTAACAACTTCACAAATATGATAAAGGCAATTACTGTATTGATAAACTCACCTATCACTGCATTTAGTTTGTGCAAAACAAGAACACTGATATAAAAATTAAATTACTGCTGCTTTAAAATTTGGTACTTAAGGCTTTTCACTACAATTTTTAATCATAATTCAAGTTGCATTAATGATTGTTTTTTAAAAGGAAATATGGCTCTTCTTTTCCCACGGAATGTGTAAATCAGAGGCAAACTTCTCTTCCTCAGAAGATCCAAAGTGTTATTTACTGCTTTCTTTTGCTTTACGTCTCAATAGTGCTTGTTCAAGTTCCTCTTTCAAATGGTGATATGGGAAGTTGATGAAAATGAGAAGTCCAATGAAAACATGTGCATTCTACAAATGGGAAATACTCAGAATTATAAGAGGACATTCTGATTTGAATCAAGAACTGTAGTGAAAAACCTTAATTGGTTCAAATAGCCTATAATAACATATTGCCACAAAACTGAAGAGACAGAAAACAAACTGTTGCAAGTCTAGTAACATAAAAATAACTTATAAGTCCTGGGTTGTTGAGGCTCTTCTTTTGCTTTGAGGTTACAAACCTCTGAAGTAGTGTTACAAATATTAAGAAAAATGTGGCAGGGCCAAAGTTCCCCCTCTAATACCAGCAGTTACAGCACACCCCTCTGTGGAACAGGGTGCAGCCTCAGAGACACTGACTCCTGGTTTCCATGAGTTAGTTAACAAACAAGGCATCTTTATATTTACCCTAAAAAAAAGAATTCAGAAATAACTGTGTGAAGGGTGCTTCTGCATATCCTATTATTGTTCCACTGTTATGCTCTCAAAATGAAAAAATAGAAAACCTATGTAGGTATTCAGTGCTTGGCTCTTGCATATAATGGTAACTAAAACTCTTAAAACTGTGGTAATGAGCAACGAAACCCCAGAGGGTTCAACAGGGAAAAGAGGAAGTTGTTTTGGTTAGGGAAGTCTGCAGTTCCAACTGTGCATGTACCAGTAATTGCTGGAACAGAAGATACTCCTGTCTTGGCTGCCCAGTTAGTCAGCATTTTCTGAGGCTTTTAGGAAATCCACAAATATGAATATATATAGTATTCATCTACAGACATCATAAATATGAGGTCAGGATTCAGCAGATGTATCAACTATAGGTTGCTTTGGTGGTGTTGCCAGCACAGCCTCGGCTTCTTCATGCATCTAAGAAAGGAGTGGCAAACTGTTAATGACTTTCTAGTGCATCGACAGACAAGACTCTCCTCTTAACCCAAACACAAAACTATTCTTGAAACAGTGAATTTCAGAAATACAAATTCTACTTACTTGTAAAAACTGTACATCTTGAAATAATTCTTGTATGAACCTCCGACACGGAAGTCTAAATGTGCAGTGTGAGAGCAAATGGGAAACCTCAGAGTAAAGGCAGATGTCATCAAATGTCTGAGGGTATTTCTCCTTAATTCTAAAACCAAAGAAAAAGCAATGCTGTGATAAAAACTATTAATAACCACTTACCTATTTTTCCCTCCAAACTATCACTTTTTAAATATTCTTTTTACCAGACATTGATCGGATGGCATATTTGGAATGATGGCTTAAAAATATAAAATATTAAATATTCTTATCTCACACTTAAACTAGATATTTTAAGTTTGGGGTTGTCTCTTAAAATGATTAAATACTTCTTGGAAAGTCAGAAATATATATATTTTTTTCACTAGCATGGGAAGTTGCAAAATTTATTAGCCTAGGATGACTTGACTTTTCAAAATTAAGTTTGAAATATCTTGACTGGGCTTTCTCTTTATATCTTTCAACTTTTGAAGTGGCTTTTAGCTGAAACAGTATGTCACAATCAGGGGTGGGGTGCGGTGAGGTAGTACACAAGCTAAAGACCTACTACTGCTGGAGCATCTGGCCAGGAGGTCTGCAGGGGGACCCTGGCATCGTGGTACTGTTTTTTTTTTTTAAAGTCCACAAGAGACTCAGTGCTGCATTTCTTTTGAGGACCACACTTTTAATAGTGTAGATCAATGATAATAATAGTTCAACTTGAATTTTCCTTTATTGTATTGCTGTGATTTAGAGAAAAAAATTAAAATTTTTGTAACTTTTATTACAAGAAAGAAGAAAAATAGGGAAAAAAATAAACCAAATAAAATCACTTGTTTTTGTGTAGACTTGCTTTTCTCAAACTGTTCAGTTTCAAGATTCCCATACTTCCTTAAAAATTATAGAACCCCCGAAAGCTTATTTTTTGTGGGTTATAGCCACTGATGATTACCATATTAGAAATTAAGGTTGAGAAAACTTCAAAATATATATATGAATTCATTTAAAAAGCAAACCCATTGCCTGCTGACATAAACATATAGTTTTTGTTTGAGAGACACAAAGAGTGTACGCATATGAGCACAAGGGTCAGGGGTGTTGAGGGGAGGTGGATCCCAGGCAAACTCCTGCCCTGAGTGTAGAACCCAACAAGGGGCTCCATCTTACGACCTTGAGTTCATGACCTGAAATGAAGACTCAGATGCCTAACTGAGCCACACAGGTACCCCAGAAATGACATTTTAATGAAAAATATTTTCTAAAACTAAAAAAGCGAGAAGAGTGGTATTGTTTTACATTTTTATAGATCTCTTTAAAGTCTGGCTTAACAGAAGATAGCTGGATTCACATACCTACTTCTGCATTCAGTCTTATAACAAATGTTATTTTGGTTGAAGTACGTGAAGAAAATCTAGCCTCACACAGGTACACCATGGAGAAATACTGATATAAGCTAATTAGTCTAACTTTTGAAGTTTTTCAAGGATTTTTTTCAACCTAAAAAGTGGAACAAAGAATACTTATGCTTATAGTTTACTTACGTTAAAAGCCCAGTTTCATGACATTTAGTTGAAACTGAACTACTCAAATTAATGACTAATCTCAAAACTTCTTTGCGAAGGAGTATACGGCACATCGGTGTATCATCTGGAATTGTTTTAACACCTGAAAAGATGATGAAAATATCTTTACTACAAGAGAAATGATTACAATTCATAAGATTTGTTTTTAGACTTCACTTAAAGATCTAAAACTGAGAAAAATTGCACATAATTTGGCAATCGTTTGGGAACAAAATTAAATGGAAGAGAACAATTAAGAGGATATATATCAGCAGCTGATACAGGTGCAAGTATACCTAAGTAAAACTGACTTGTCACAGTTTTGAGACAATTTCATTTAACATTATTTATTTATCAACAAAACTAAGTACAGTTTTAATAACAATGCTTGTATATGAATCTGAAAACTTACCTAGTAGCAATTCTGTGCTTTTGGTGCTGCTGGCTGAGCCTTCTTGAGATACTCCATCACTGCATCCAGAAATCCCTGAAAACTTAGAAGGAACCACTTCTAAAGGATTATGGATACTCTGCTCACACCAGTCAGAATACGGAATGTCTTGAAGGTCTGAAGAGAAAATCAGTTATTTCTATTAAAGTAACATAATGGCTTAATTCCTATGCTTTATTATATACCACAGAGATGATTTATCATTTCTTTCCAGTTTTCAACAATTATTTTCCATAATGATCTTCAAAGTAAATCCAGACTGCTCAGATAGTGAGGTTTGTTAAATCCTAAAGACATTTATAAATTTTATTTTCCTAAATTACAAAAATAATACATGAATATATGATTAAAGAATTCAAATAAAGATGCATTATATCTACCCCCTGTCCCATCACTCTCACCCCCACACTAAATACCTCTCCAAAGGGAAATGGTTAAAAGTTTGACATATATATTTTTTAAGATCTTTTGTTACTTTAAAGTTCTGTGGGTGTATAAGTGGAATTATGCTATATTATTGTTCTATGACTTGCTTTCCATTTAATAATTACCAATTTAAGAATCATACTTCCCTGGGTTAATTATAGTTCATTCCTTAGAATTAAATTTACCACACTACCCATGCATTGCTAAGGTACTCCTAGACAGGATTTTGAAGTCAATCAAACATCTCTGTGTTGCTAAAGTGACATTAACTTTATTTAAAATTTTCCTGAGCACTTAGTGATTAGAACAAATGGACGCCATCAGGAAGTCTTTGGCTATCTTTTAGGGAACAACACTGGACAACCTATTAAATCATACCACCTTAGTACTGTAAGAAATATTGGAAATTAAAGTTTTCATCTTGGGATCCCTGGGTGGCGCAGCGGTTTAGCGCCTGCCTTTGGCCCAGGGCGTGATCCTGGAGACCCGGGATCGAATCCCACATCAGGCTTCCGGTGCATGGAGCCTGCTTCTCCTCCGCCTGTGTCTCTGCCTCTCTCTCTCTCTCTCTCTCTCTGTGACTATCGTAAATAAATAAAAAAGAAAAAAAAAAAAAGAAAAAAAAATAAAGTTTTCATCTTACGAAAGAGAAGAGATTCAGAGAGAGGAGATACAACTCAGGCAGAAAGTCAGAGCTCTTGACAGATGGTCTAGTACTAACTTTTTGCTATAGCATGTTGTCACGGTAGAGGGGGAAAAAAAGCTCTATATTTAAAACTTAGGAAACGAAACCAATGTCAATTTCTCCCTATGTTGTTCTATAGAATAGATATGATCCTTTCATCTCACCTCTAAATACTTCCTAAGAGTACTACTTACATAATACTAAGTAGAAAATGTTTTGATGCCTTGGAAAAGAAGATCTATAAATTTGCCATAGTTTTGAGATTTTGGTTATTAAGTAAATCATATGTCTTTCACGCACTTAAAAGTAAACATGCTACTTAATCATTCTTTGATTTAAAAAAATAAAACTACTGCCAAAAATTTGAGAACTGAAGATGTACTTAAAAAACAGTAAGATTATTTTATAATCAGCTGATAAGCTACTCGGGGACTACGATGACAAAATATTTCAGCACAAGGAACAGTAAGACACTTATACTTTATTCAGTCAACATGTTTCTGAGAAGTCATAAACTATTTCAGCCTCACCTTTAACCTGTGATGACTCCTAATATTTCTAACCTTTTAGGATCATGTCCTATCTTTGAACATTTCAAGCATTCTTGTTAAAAAAAATAAAATAAAAAATCATTCTTCTAAGTACAACAAAACCATAAAGTACATAAAAATCTGTGGTGGCAGATGCAGAATAAAATGTTATCAGATAATCCTATTCCAATAGTGCTTCCTCTGAGCTTTACATTTTTTTTAAAAAAGATATTATTTATTTATTCATGAAAGACAGAGAGAGAGAGAGACAGAGAGAGAGAGAGAGAGGCAGAGACATAGGTAGAGAGAGCAGCAGACCCCATGTAGGGAGTCCGATGTGGGACTAGATCCTGGGACTCCAGGATCACACCCTGGTCTGAAGGCAGGCGCTCAACTGCTGAAACACCCAGGTGACCCTGAGCTTTACATTTTTGAACCATTACCACCAGACCACAAATTTTAAAGAACAAAATGTTTTGTGTTCAGGTTTTGATGTTCCTTTAAAAAATGATCATTAAATAGTATAGGGATTATCTTTCAGTTATCTGCCATGAACAACATGGAAGTCTTCTTTCTGATACATAAAATCCTCATATGGCTTACAGGAATGCTTCTCAAACTTTACTGTGCACATGAACAACCTAGGAGTCTCATGGAAGTGCAGATTCTGATTCTGTGTGTAGGATGAAGTCTGAAATTCTGTATTTCTGACAAATTCTCAGATGATACTGATGCTGCTGGTTCACTAACCATACTCTGGGTAGTAAGAGCTCCGTAGGACCTGATCTCTGCCTATTCCTTTAGACTGATCATATATCTCCTTCCCTCTTACTGTAAACAGTAAGTGTTTACTGTGTAAACACAGGTGTCTTTTTAGTCCCTTCTACTTGCCATGCATGCTCCCATGAGAGAAGGCTTTTGCTTATTAGGCTATTCACTTTGTCTTCAAATTCTCTGTTTTGATCTTTGTTAGCTTCTATTGATTCTTTAGATCCCAGCTCAATACTAAACTCTTCATAAGGCTCTTCTTTGACTTGCCTCCTTGGTTATATTCCTTTGCTTGTACCTATTCTTAACAGCACTTGTTACAAATGCAGTATTACATTCATACAATTGATTGATCAAGTGATCAATCAACCCATTCATCCATTTCTTTCTCCACTTGAAACTTAAAGAGTACAAGAACAGTGTTTTGTTTTGTTTTCTCTCTCACAAATGTTTTCCTGGCATCTAGTTTAATGTCTGACACATGGTAGTGGCATAATAAATACTGAGGGCATGAAATGAATAAAGGTTTGGAGACTTTTTAACCATTTGGCCTTTCTCCCTTCATACTTCTAAGATGAGTAACAGTAGTAAACTGTAATCATTTCCCAATTCAGAATTATTCTTCCCCTGCTGCTTCTTTCTCTAACATTTCACATCACTGGTGAACCAACTGAGAGGCTCTGACTTTCTGCCTGCAGCAAGTATTTCACAAGTCCCAAACCTCACAATACTCTACCAATCACTCTCCCAGTACAGGTCACAAATGAATTAGAATTAGCTGTGACTGTCTTATGACTAGGTAATGAAGGGGCTGGTTTCCCTATTTTTTGTTTGATAAAATAAGTAGAAAACAGTAAAGTAAAATCTACAGTGTTTCACAAGTATTTGATGAATAAGTATATAAATGAAGAATTTGCAAAAACTAAGACATGACAGCCCATACACTGAAGGAACTAAATGAGTGGAAGAGAAAAAAAAATAGCCAATCAATAATGATTATAAAAAAATAATGATTATAAGAGACCTATGTACAAAGGGTGAGATAGAGAGGAAAAAAATGTCAACATCTGACTTAAGAGTGAGGGACAGCTTCACAGGTAAAATACTGACAGGATGAGGTGGAACTGCAAAAGAGACTGTCTATGTGTAAAGCTTGTGTGTGAGGAGGGGGGAGGGAAAAGAAAGGAGAGCAGGGAAAACATTTTTCATGCCTAAAATTATGAAATTTATATATAGAAATCTGTTGCATTCTTATACACCAATATGACGTAGCAGAAAGAGAAATTAAGAAAACAATCCCTGGGTGGCGCAGCGGTTTGGCGCCTGCCTTTGGCCCGGGGCGCGATCCTGGAGACCCAGGATCGAATCCCACGTCGGGCTCCCGGTGCATGGAGCCTGCTTCTCCCTCTGCCTGTCTCTGCCTCTCTTTCTCTCTGTGTGTGATTATCATGAATAAATAAATAAAATCTTTAAAAAAAAAAAAAAAAAAAAGAAAACAATCCCATTTACAATTGTACCAAAAATAAGAAAATACCTAGGGAAAAACTTAACCAAGCAGGCGAAAGACCTACATTCTGAAAACTATAAAACACTGATGAAAGAAACTGAAGATGACACAAACAAATGTAAAGCTATTCCATGCTCATGGATTAGAAGAACCACTATTGATAAGATATCCATACTACCCAAAATGATCTACAGATTTAATACGATCCCCATCAAAATACCAACAATATTTTTCACAGAACTAGAAAAAATAATACTAAAATTCGTATGGAATAATGAAAGACCTCAAAGAGCCATGCAATCTTGAAAATACAGTAGAAAGCTGTAGTAATCAAAACAATTTGGTAATGGCACAAAAACAGACTCACAGATCACTGGAACAGAGATCTGGGCTGGAAACCCAGAGAAGCCAGGAATAAACCCACACTTATATGGTCAATGACTACATATTCAAATTAGGCAGATTCAAATTAGGTGGAGAAGGATATATAATCACTCACCCGAATGACTACATATTGCACTTAGTTGATTACTGGGCTGGAAACCCAGAGAAGCCAGGAATAAACCCACACTTATATGGTCAATTAATCTATGACAAAGGGGCTGCAAGATTATACAGGGAGGGAAAGGCAGTTTCTTTAACAAATGGGCTATAAATATTGGACAGCTACATGCAAAAGAATGAAACCGGACCACTTTATTACACTACACACAAAAATAAATTCAAAATGGATCAAAGACCTAAAGGTAAGACCTGAAACCACAAAACTCTTAGAGGAAAAAACAGGTACTAATTTCTTTGACGTTAACTATGGGAACGTATCTCTAGATATGTCTCCTAAGGCAAGGGAAACAAAAGCAAAATTAAAAAATTATTGAGACTACATTAAAATATTTTTTTGTATAGCAAAGGACACTATCAACAAAACAATCTACTGAATGGGAGAAGATATTTGCAAATGACATGCAATAATGGGTTAATATCCAAAATATATAAAGAACTTATAAAACTCAACACCAAGAAATCAAATAATCCTATTAAAAATGAGCAGAGGACTGGAACATTTTTCCAAAGAAGGCATAGAGATGGCCGGCCAACAGACAAATGAAAAGATGCTCAACATCATTCATCATCAGGGAAATGCAAATCAAAACCACAATAAGTTATCATCTCACATGTGTCAGAATGGTTAAAATCAAAACACAAGAAATAACAAGTGTGGTGAGGATGTAGAGAAAATGGAACCCTCAAGTGCTGTTGATGGGAGTGCACTTTGGTACAGCCACTGTAGAAAACAGTATGAAGGTTCCTGGAAAAAAAAAAACCCTAAAAATAGAAATATATATTCCAGTAATTCCACTACTGAATATTTACCCAAAGAAAATGAAAACACTAATTTAAAAAGATATATACACTCCTATGTTTATTGCAGCATTATTTACAATAGTCAAGATATGGAAGGAAACCAAGTGTGTAATCATAATGATAGGCTAAAGATGTGGTATTTTTGTGCAATGGAGTATTACTTGGCCATACAAAACAATGAGATCTTGCCCTTCGCAACAACACAGATGGATGGAACCAGAGAATAATGCTAACTAAAATAATGCTAATGCTAATGCTAATAATGCTAACTAAATAATGCTTTCTCATCAGAGAAAGACAAATACCATAGGATTTCACTCATATGTGGAATTTAACAAAACAAAGGAAAAAAACAAACACAAACAAAACAGACTCTTAAATACAGCAAACAAAATGGTGATTGCCAGAAGAGAGGTGATTGGGCCTTGGGGGAAAGAGATAAAGAGGATCAAGAGCACACTCATCTTGATGAACACTGAGTAACTAACATACAGAATTGTTGAATCACTATATGTATACCTGAAACTAATATAACACTGTATGTTAATTATGCTGGAATTAAACAGAAGAAAAACAGAATTGTTGAATCATAATATTATACACCTGAAAGTAATGTAACATTTTATGTTAGTAACAGTCCAATTAAAAAAAAAAAGACTAGATTACACAAAGAATCTTGTGTGCTGGGCATATGAATAGCCAGTATAGAACAGAGAATAGCATGAAAATGAATTGGAAGGGGCCAAAATTGAAGATGAAGCATTAACCTCCAATCCTCCAACAGGAAAATGCTGAGTGACTGAACTAAGGCTAAGGAGTAAGAGGGATGGTCAACAGAGCTGCGACATGACTTGTGACTGAGGCAGATTCAAATTAGGTGGAGAAGGATATATAATCACTCACCCGAATGACTACATATTGCACTTAGTTGATTACTGGGCTGGAAACCCAGAATTTCGATACAGACACAATAAAGGCAGTTATCATCTGTATGCTCCTGTAATCCAGTGTCTTCTGTACTTTCTAAAAACAGAGAAGCATCTGAATGGATTGAATTCATTATTTCCGTAAGACTCATCTGCTGTCGTAGCAAGTGAAAAGAGTTTTTTACAAGACCTCCAGTTCCAGAAGGAAGACCTGTGCATAAGTAAATATGAAACAAAATCTAATAAAGATAGTATCAATGACACCTTTTTCAAGATATCTCAAACTATATGAATTTTTAAGGAAGGAAAACTAGGGAAGAAAATCAGAACTCTTTTTACGACTCAAAATCTTAACCTTAATTGAGGAAAACAAAGAATAATTTGCTTAAAATTAGGAAAACAAAGTTAGTAGATAAGGTTTTATTACATAAAATTTTAAAAACAAAATGAAAAATTAAAATTATACAAGTAAGGCATCATTTCAATTATTCTCAGTATTTCCAGAAAGAAATGTTATAATTCTGAGTCTGAAGAGGTACTTGGTTTAAAAAAAAAAAAAAAAAAAATCAAGATTATGAAGCTTTAAACCTGTGGCTAATATGCATATATTCATTAAAATCTTAGTGTTCATAACAAGGAGAGGTCACGTAATATATGTATGTTTTTATCTCTCTCCTTTCCCCAAACACCTGTTTATTAGACCTTTGAGAATTAGGATTACAATTTTTTCACGCATTAGTTTTTAAAAACAGAATCAAATGATCAAGTTTGTGTCTTCCTGAGAAGTTGGGTAAAACATTTCTTTAAGCTTCTCACAAAAATATATTGTGATTTAGTTTAAGTTGACTCAAACAATTATTTTGGCATAATTTTTAAGACGACCTAAAAGTAAGTGTACCTGAATTTTTAACGTCATTCTACTGAAAAATATTTTTTTAATCAACCTTGTTTTAAAAGAATTTTCTTTTTAATATAAAGAAAGAGGAATCTCATGAGAACAGAAATCATGCATTACCTCCTGCCTCATGGGCAAACACTCTGGCACCTCGATCATCATGTGGAGGTATGTTTTTTGTCTGAAAATAGGGAATATCCTTTACCTAAAATAGATAAATTATAAAGTTCACTTCATGTTTATTAGCAAAATTAAATGAAATACAATTTACATAGAATCACTATAGCACATGAACCTAAAATGAAAAATCACTTAAGAAGGTTAAATTACCAAAACTTGATAAAATAACAAATAATCCTTAAAGTCCTTATCTACTCTTAGTAATTTAAATAAATACTAAAGTAATTATTATTAGAATTTATCTGAAATGTCTTCAGACTCCTGAGCAAATGCAGATCCTTTAGCACTACAATCATGTAGATATTTGTGAGTACCTCATGGGATTAAGGACACCTTGTATGACTGGGCACATGTGGCTATCCGTACAGGATAAACAGGTTCAAGAATTAAAAAATTAAAAAAATTAAAAAATCAAGGAGGCACGCCTGGGTAGCTCAGCAGTTGAGCATCTGCCTTTGGCTCAGTATATGATCCCAGGATCTGAGATCGAGTCCCGCATCAGGCTCCCTATAGGGAGCCTGCTTCTCCCCCTGCATATGTCTCTGACTCTGTGTGTCTCTCATGAATAAATAAATAAAATCTCAAAATAAATAAATAAATACATACATACATACACCCAGATGTTAAAAAAAAAAAACAACAAGAAACATACGTACACTTCAAACTTAATGCTAAATGTGAAAAAAAAACAAAAGTAAAAAATGAAAAACAAGGATAAGTCAAATGTGGCTAAAAAAGCAAAGTTAAAAATTCTCTAAACTTCTATAGAAAATATACGGATGAAATCAAGATGCTGATTTAGTATGGAACAGAAGGGAGTATAATGTTCTGGGGACTTGGAAATACTAAATACAAAAGTATAGAATAGTTGAGAAAGGGGAAATACTTTTTATCATAAAGTGTTTTTAAACAAATGTTCCTTAAAAAATTATCTTCCCCCCAAAATAGTATTACTCCAAACTAATTTCTAGTAAGCAGTTATACAATAATGAAAAAACAGGAAACTAACTCGTAAGAAAACAGAATTAATGATACCTGGAATATATCATTGATGTCTACTGGAAGAGCAAGACCAATATAGTCATCTGAACTACCATACGTTGCACTGGACACCATAGACCTCACTGAGGAGGATCGTTGCAGGGTATTTTGATTAATAGGACTTAGTAAGTCTTCTTTATCTAATGAAGCATAACTTAAAGCTTTCATGAACCTATAAAACCATAAGAAAAAAAAAAACCCTTGCATTAGTTTCTTGATTTGTATTAATCATATAGAAAAATTATTTATTTCTGTAACTTAATAAAAGATAAATAACTAGCCAAGTACTAAACAGTGCCATCTTGTTTATTAAGAGCATATAAACACTTGAAATTATTTAGCTGTTATAAAATGACATACAAAAGATCATCAGTATTGATACGGTTAGGAAAACAACTGCTATGGCCTCCCAGGTAAAAATGAAAAAGTGGGCAATTAAGGTAACTTTCAATATCTAGAAGCAGAACAAAACAAAACAAATGACCTCAAAAATCACAGGTATGACCCAAGGACTATCTTCACAATCATTTCAAACTAGTAAAGTTTCTATCGTACAACTAATGGAGTCTATCAACTCCATTTAACATTTTTATGAAAAATAAGAATACTGATTATCCTTTGTGTGGTAATTACTTTCATGCTATAGCAACAAGATTTATGTAACACAGATAACAGATACCAAACAGCAATAATGTTATAATCTGTAAATACTGTAAGACAGTTTTATTTAAAGTACTGATATTTCCTCAATGCATTCCTTACTGACTCCATAATAAATATGGTATACTGATATTTCTGTAAGGTGTATGTATGGTATACTGATATTTCTGTAAGGTGTATGTATGGTATACTGATATTTCTGTAAGGTGATATTTCACCTTTCTCATACAAATTTCTTATTCATGCAATATACATACTAAAATATTTACTAGGCACCTGCTTTGTATATACAAGGCAGTACACAAAACTCCACAGTTAATGTACATTGGCATTTAGAAACTCAAGTCATTTAAAATGTAACAATATAGTCTGATATTTAAAAAAGGAATTATTTTACAATGCACACAAAAGAAATCCTTCAAAACTGAAATTATTAAGATTATCATGGTAAAAACCACTAATTTCTACTAGTTTTTGTTTAAAAACCCCTCTTAAATAAAATTGACAAATTTCATTAAATAGGTCAGTAGTTTTAAAACTGTATTATTAAACCTCACTTACTTCATAAAGCTCTTAAAGGAGTACTGGAGGCGAAGGAAGGAATTATTGCATTACTGCCTTCCTAATCCCCATTTCAACTGACTAGCTCCATTTTAATTTATTCTGCATATTGGGTTTCAATAGAAAAATTTTTGTGAAGAAAGAGAGTCTCTACTTAAAAAGCTACATTTGAAAAACTTAAAACCAAAGATCTAGTACAAATTCTATTAGATGAGGCAACTGAGGCCTAAATATTTCAAAATTCATGAACTTTCCCATACAAATTCATAATGGTGAGCAATTGAGGTCTGCCTGTTTTTTTTCTGCATTGATAGAAGTTTTGCAAAGCTGTTGAAGTCTAGGCAGATGAGACATAAGGTATAATTTATGAAATATTGTTCAAGTTCATTCACTCAGTACCAGGATTAGAATTTAGGATTAAGGATTCCTACCTTCAGTGTTTGATCTACCATATACCGAAGGAATTATCTCCCTAAGATATGATTTTTAAGACTGCAAGATTCATGCTATCCATTATACCATAGGTATCTGCATGCCTACTGTTTTATAAGAAAACAAAACAAACAATAATAATCCTTCTCAGCCTGGATTCCAAACTGTTAAAGTAAATTTGTAGTTATCTTCTATGACTTTCATTTTCTCCAAACTAACCAAAGGAAAAAAGTAGGAATACAAAGACTAATGCTGACACAGTTTTTTCCTCCACACACACATTTAAGAACTAAATAGATTTGAAAAACAGAGAAGAGATTTGATGAACATGAAATTGTTACGCCGTCATGCCTTTGCACAAGCTGTTCCTGTCTCTTGACTTTATTTTTCCCCCTCCCAAGCAATTAAAATACCTATTCATCCTTTACAATGCCAATAACTTGGCATTCTACTCCAGGAGCAAAATTTCAAATAACTTTCTGAATGGTTCAGAGTTAACAGCACTTTGGTTATTGTACTGAGCTGTAAGATGGTGCTACACTGCTTATGTTGCTGAGTTGTTACCTACTGCCCCTGGCTGCTGTAGTAGTCTTTGAGTTTTCAAATACTTTGTTGTAAAATAAAAATTTCCACCTTTCCTATCAATTTTATCAGCTATCCTTTCCTGTTAGTGTTTCTACAAATCAGAAGCTTCCAATGTGGAACTTGCTTCCATAGGCCTCAACACCTGATATCCAAGCTTATTAGAATAAATATCAACTTTGAATGTGGGTCAGAGGTACCTCTTCTGAATACAATTCATGGACCTTACTGCAGAGATTTAGACTAGTGAGCTATTAAGAGATTTGCCTTTGTTCTGAATTGATGAGGTTGCCAAAGCTGGATGAGTTCCTGGTAGATGAGACATTACTGCATAATTCCTAAATTCTATCAAATGAGATATAATTTATTATCTACTACAAAGGAACCCCGTCTACTAAACGTATTAGTGTTACTGACATAGAACTGCTTAATAACTTCGTAATGCTATTAAGAACTTGGTTCTGTAAAAGCCAAATGGGTTACATAAGGAAATAACTACCCATAATGATAATGATGATGATGTGTATCAAGCACTATTCTCAGTACTTGACAAATACTAATCCATATTAGTATACTAATAAATACTAAATGGGAACTAATAACCAAAACTAAGTAGGTTTTTAGAAGTATTTGGCCCAACAACAACCAAAAAAGGGGTACAGAAATCCTTGCAGCAAATTTAACATTGCATATATTTTAAAGGTAAAATCAAACTCTTCACTTGGTAACAATCTTTAGATAAGGCACAGTAATCCCCTAAATGTTCTTGAGCACAAACTGCTACTGCTGAATCCTGAGAGTCAAGTGATTCATTTAATGTTCATTAGGTTTCTACTACATAACCAGCTACTTAAGACAAACTGAAAATAATTTCACTGAAATTCGTAGTTACTTAAAATAATAATAATAGTAATAATAATAATAATAAAGGTCAACTTTTGGAGCCTTAAATTGACCTACCTGAAAAGGTTGTTTGTTATTGTAGGTCTTAAGCTCCTGATTCCCCCGACATGCTTCTTTTTAAAATCGATCCTTGCAGAAGCGAGAAATAAAAAAAAGCTTGTGACTTGTGTGTCCTTGTTAACCATGTATGTTTATTTTCAGGGCCTAAAAGAATTTGTTTTCCCCCCTCGCAGCTGCAAGAATCCATTTCAAATCATATCGGGTAACTAGGAGCTTATAGCCTACCACAGTAAATAATTATAATAGGTCAGTGCTGAGGCTTTATGTAGATGTAAAACCTGTCTAATGCTTTTAAGTCTGTTAAAATGCAACCATTATTGTTCATTTTTAAATGTGTATTTGCTCACCTGCTAGGTGTTAACCTGGACTCAAAGCTGTTGGCCTTCATGGTGATGGTATCAGTAAACAGCACATCTTTTGCGGGAGATGCCAAAGCTTCAGAATGAGATAAGGATGGATGCATTCTTTGTTGCTGTAATCTTTTCAGTGTAGCGTAGCCAAAGGCGTCTCTAGAACTCGTGTAACTAAAGTTACAATCTGCTAGACTTTTAATCGTAGCAATAGAGGGTGCTTTAAGGGACTGTGCTCTTCTAGGAAGTGTATGAGAAGAACCTGGAGGCACCAGGGACACTGAGTTTGATTTGGAGAGAGACAGATGGTTAGACTGTGGTGTCAAATAGTTGCTTGTCTTAACAGTTTTAGTACTTACCACAGTACTCATACTTCCACAGTCTGTGTCCACAGTTGTAGCATCGACACCCACTGTCTCTCGTGAAGGACTTGAACTCATTGAACTTATGCCACTTGTTGTAGTGTCTGTATTAAAACTTTGGCTACGTATCTTCATATGTGAGCTTGTTGAACTTTCTACAACTAATCTCTCTCGGCTTGTGTTTTCTCTGTGATTTTCTGTACCAAGACTCTTGGTGAATTTTAAGTCATTTTCTCCAATACTTGGAGTACTACCAGTGTCTTCAATGTGCTTATTCCCAACAAATGAAGTTTCTAATTGTAATGTTTTCTGTACTGTGGATATGGGCGTGAAATCATCACTATGATTAAAGTCAACACTGGGCTCCGTAAGTGTTCTGATCCGCCTGTTGTTTGTCTTATTTTCAGATGACAGTTTCCCTCCTTTTGGATCACTGCTACTACGATGTTTTTTATTAGGCAAAGTAAGTGAATTTAAGATACGATTCTTCACAAGTTTACTAGAAGCAAAGAAAGGGAATGAATTTTTATCCTTTATAGGTCCAGGTCGATCATAAAATGCTGGCTCTGTATCTTCATTGATGTCAAGAAAAAATGTACTGGTAGAGCTGCTGCCAAACCGGTCATCCTCCATTATGAACATACCTATAACGAAAGGATTCTTAGAAAAGTGCATAAAAAATAACAAAACAAAATCATGGCAACTCTTAGTGACATATTTCAAGAATTTTTTATTGAACAGTCATCTGGGAAAAAATTTTCAAGAATAAAGGCTTAAACTGCTGAGGAGCTATGTTAAAAAAAAAAAAAGAAATTGAGATCAAGTGTTTAAACTTAAGTGAAATGTGAAATTATGTCATTAGGAGGAACTTCTGTTATTTCCAAAGAAAAATTATATGATTCATCAAAGTTTATATGAACTGTGTTTTTTTTTTTTTTTTTTATATGAACTGTGTTTTTGCTTGACTTTGTTTTAATGGCAGTGAGTTTCTAAAACCTCCAAATATTTAGGATAAAATTAAAGAAAAAAGGAGGCTTGATCATGGATATTCACTCAGTTTATACAGATTTGTTATTTTTCAAATCACAGTAAGTGGGAGAGATTAATCTTCTAAGAAATGAATTCCCAATCTTAAAATATACTTATAAAAAATCAAGTCACAGCATTTAAAATTCATGTTTATATCAATTAGGCTTGTTATTTTCCTTTAGGTACTAAGGATTCAAGGTCTAATCCTTAAAAAAAAAAAGACTCCATGTCTAATGACATCTATAAGATTTCATCCCATTTTTAACTTTTTGTTGAATAATTATAAACTATCTCAAATTCATTTTGAAAGAGAGCAAAATAAAATCCTAAATAAACTTGCATAACGTATTTTTTTCAGATTTTGTCAATTCTATTATGCATATTTTTCATACTTAGTCATCTCTAAAACTAGAACGTATCTTGTAATTAGTGGTATGTTCTGGTTTAATAGGTAATATTTTTTTCTTCTTTTTTTAGTGGTGCATAAAATACTCGTACATCTTATAATTCACAGCATCTTAGACTTGGTGAAATATGGTTTGATAAATGTTGCACTATCTTCTTAAAAAGAACCCGATCTTAAATTTTGTATGCCTAACAGCATTTAGCCCAGGGCTTAAAACCACAAACGGCTTTTTAATGGATTTTTAATACTCTTTTAACAGTTTAAATATTTAGCTTTAAAATTTTGCTCTTCTCTCAGAAATGAATATGTGAATATAATATCTCTTAACAAACATATTCTGGTTCAAAAATCTCTATATCTTTTGAAAACTGAGTGAAAAAGGTATGTAAATGAAAAAGGTAAGCAAATAAACGTTTACTTTTTTTAGATCTTATTATAAGCAAAAGGGGAATGGTTCTTCTGGCACATGGCTGGTTTTTTAACTCTGTAACTAGGATTTTCTAAAGGCTATTTAGAAAACAAGGAGAGAGAACAATGTAGTCTGGTGGCTAAACACTGTTGTGAAAAGATAACGCATTCTTCAAGACCCCGTTACTGTCAAATTATCTTAGAAAAAAAGTAAATTAGGAAATCTAACAAATACATTTAAATTGTGTTATTATAAATACAACTGTTAATGTCAGCTAACTTTATATAATATTGTCAACAATACTCACTTGATGGTGCAGATTCACTTTCACTATTATGTCTAGAGCTGGTTGACTCTGAGTTCAAACTCAGGGTGCTTGGGATAGATGAGAGTTCATTACAGAGTTGTTCTACATCATCTGGAACCACTGGCCACAGATGTTTGCGACTATGTCTTACAGAATCCCAGTTGTGACATTTCAAAATATCACAGCCCTGTTTGGTTTTGGCTATGAGTCCAAGCACATATACACAGGTCCTATAAGTAAAAGATGTAGTAATGACAGTTTATAATTCCAAACTGAGATTTCTTACAGCAACTAAAATATGAGTTTGCTATATGTACATCTGAATTTTCTTTAAAGGTCATTAAATATTGTTTAGCTTATGGAAACATGTATTAAAAGGAATTAGGAGTAACTTAGAGAAGGCTATAAATAACATGAAAACCTTCCTAATATAGATAGTAATTACAAAGAAGTAATTTAGAAGAACATTACTCAATCTTAGGAAAAAAATGACATATATTAACTTTTCTCAAATAAATCTGGACTATATGGGCTATTGGACTACTGCACATACACTACTCTACTTTCACTGTTTGCCAGTAACTAAACTTCAACATTATGATAACAAAAATGAGAGAGAGAGAGAGAGAGAGAGAGAGAGAGAGAGAGAGGATCGAGAGTATAAGAGCAGGAGGAGAAACAGATTCCCCGTTGAGCAGGGAACCTGATGCAGGGCTCGATCTCAGGACACTGGGATCATGACCTGGGCTGAAGGCAGATGCTTAACCGACTGAGTCATCCAGGTGCCCCTCCTTAAGATGTTTGACTTTGTGCATTAAAAAAAAATTTTTTTTAAACTAAACTCTACCTCCAACATGGGGCTCAAACTCATGACCCCAAGGATCAAGAGTTGCATGGTCTACTGACTGAGCTAGCCTGATGTGCACCCTTTTCTTTTTAAATCCTGTATCATTAGGACTTTCAGTGAACTAATAGCTCTAATGGACTACACTGAATCATAAAATACTCTTCCCTCACAGCCCTTTGTGAACAAGAATATATACACATTAGAAAGATTTATGAGTGAAATAACATACCCTCTGATTGAAAGAACCTCACATTGCTTTGCAAGTTTTAGTATATCTGGAATCACATTTTCTTCTTGTAGCAAATTGAGACCCCAGTTTGATGAGCCAATATTTCCCTGAAAGAAAAGAAATCACTTATATCAAATATATTTATAAGAGTAATTCTTTTAAGAAATTTGGAAAGCTTTCAAAAACAAGATAACCCCATCTAAGAGAGAGGGAAAAAAAGTGAAAAAACCCTTAAAAATAAGGAACTTTAGAAATTAATGCTCCATTTGTCTTAGCAAGAAAATGAATATTTTAATCATGCATTTTCCAGCCTAAAAATATTTAAAATGGGTAGAAACAATCTTGGTCTTAGAATATTAATCTGAGAACAAATTCCAAATAAAATGGTTTTTATTTATTATTAATGGGAAAATTAGAAAAATCTAAAAATGATGAAGATCTTATAGAAGTGTTTATTACAAACCAAGGCCCAAAGAGATGCTTTCAGTTTTTTAATTTCTTCCCATTTATCCAAATCTGGTGTACGAACGTTATGACAGAGTTCGGCAATAATATTCTGGAGAGAAATAAAAATATGAGTAACAATATCTTTTCAATGTATTTTCTTATTGCATCTTAAAACCTAATTTTTAAGGCATGTTATAACTTTTGTATATATAAAATTCTAAAATAATTCTATGTAAACTTTCTTAAGCAGCACTAGTGCAGAGGTTTTGAGTTCATATTCTAGAGTTAGTACCTATTAGCTATGTGGCTTTGAGCAAGTCACTTAATCACCCCATGCCTTGATTTCCTAATCTCCTAAGGAGTAATGACTTAATTATTACATATAAAGTACTTAACAAAATACTTGGTACCTAGTATTATAAAAATGTTAGTGATAATTATCAGTTTTTTAAACAAAATACTAATGAATGAAAAAAGCTAACATAAAGGTATGTGCCCCAAAAGTTGTCAGAGATGTAATATAAAAATAGGACACTACAGAGTACATTTATGCAAAACTTTTGCTCCTGGGATGAACACCAATATAAAAATGAACTAAACTGCCAGATTACTATTGTTCAAGAGACACGCACCCAAATACTTCTGTATGTATTTCTAAAAGAAAAAAACTGCATTTATTGAAAACACTTAGTAGCAAGACATATTCACAGCCATAAATTTGGTGTGCATACAATCAAAGCAACACTGCATGACACTAATCCTGTTATATTCCATGAAGTATATAACAATAATGAGGTACAAACAGCAATTAATACTTTGTTTCTTGCTTATCAGAAATAACTGAATCTGAAAAAGATTCAGTTAAACTTTCCAACAAGAACAATGAAGAAATTCAGTTTTTTAGTATGTTTCTACTAAAGAGATGAACTTCCCCAACAAACTATAAAGGAGAGAACTCAGACTTTCAACAGCTTAACAAATTAGCTATGTAAAAGGTGACATATAAGTCTGGGAACGGCATGCAAGCCAGTGATATAGCTAAGGATTACAAGTACAGAATGCCTAAGTCAGTTATAACATAGATGGCTTTAAAAGCAATTAATGCTGCTAACTTTAAGGCTTTTGAGAAGTTTTTTGCAAAATATACTACTTTAGCAATATTGAGGGCTTTTTTTCTATCACTGTAACTATTTAAAACAAGTAAATTATTTTTTTACCTGTACTTCCAACAAATGACAGCCTGTTTTGTGATGTACCAGTTGTCCATAAAGGTGTACAGGCAGGTAGACATGAGGACGCTGTAATCTAGTATAATAAAGATGATTGATATACCTATTGCCTCATTTACAACATGCTAATTAAAATATGGACTAAAAATAAAGTACTAGATAAAGATATAACCTTCTTGGCATATGTAAAAATATGAAAAGTGGAAAAGCATGAGGATTTCTCTAGGAAAATAACAATTTAGCTGGCCTCAAAACATTGAGTAATGTTAAGACAGCTAATACCAGAAAGAGTAGGCTTAAGAGCATGGAATGTATATAAACTGTATCAATAAGAGTATTCAGTATGAGTGCCACTGGAATTCCTGAGCAGTCAATGCTATGCTTTAAGAATTTTTTCTTAAGTCAGTGAAGGAAATAAAATTTCCAAGTACTCAGAAAACTTCAAAAAATAAAGAATTATTATGAACTGGTTTTGAATTTTATATTTGAACACCAGTAATAAATTATTTCATTAACTAGACTGTACCTCTGGTTACTCCGACGAACATAGTTATCACCATCAATTGGCTTTCGGTAAGTAGTAAGTGCTTCATTAAGTTGTTCCTCAATCAAGTCAACATATTTTGAATTGTATTCCTAGAGAACAATATTGTTTTAGTTGTATACAGTATCATATGATTCACAAAATTCATAACATGTTAGTATCTAGCAAATCTTAGAAGCATAAAAATGAGAAAAATGAACATCTGTACAGGATATTTAAGATACTTTTAAAAAGGGTAGAGCAAGGTGCTATGAATAAAAATGTTCTATCATACCCAAAAGCTTTCTGCTTATATTTTTATCCCCATGTTCAATTACTATTTTAAAGTCCATAAGTTAAAAGTTTTGTTCTTCATCTTATTTAAATCCCTTTCCCCATTACGAACAAAAACTAGCTTCTATTAAACCCTAAACATATTCACTAAAAATTTCTAAAAGAAAATTAAATGAATTGTATAATTTTAGCACTTTTTGGTAAAAACATTATAGCTCTTTCGTCACTGATTTAAATCAAGTCAAATGTAAAAAAATGTTTCCAACTAAAACTTGAAAAAGTTTAGGTTCTTTAGAAGTCAGTCACACTGCCATCTTTATTACAAAAGATCTCCACTTTAAACTGTTTAAAAGGAATTTGTAGGACCTCTTTGGAAAACAACTTAGCACTATGTATCAAAAATGTTACTTCACGTACTTTCTGACTCACAACTATACTTTTATAAATTTATCCTATAGATATATATGTACAAGCATGCAAAGATATATGAATGAATATCCAGTAAACTGTTTACAAAACAAAAAATGTTGGAAACAATGTCAATACAGGAGTGGTTATAAAAATTAAGGTACATTCACATAATGTACTATCCAGCCATTCAAAAGAACAAGCTAGATTTAAATGTGTAGCTCTGAAAAGATCCCTCAGATATACTGCTAAATGAAAAACATTCTTATCTATATTTGAAAACAGAACTCATTTGTATTTTTAAATAAAGAGTATGTACCTATAGATAGAACATCTCTGAATGCATACAAAATAAACTGTTA
Organism: Vulpes vulpes; assembly: GCF_048418805.1. NCBI lineage: Eukaryota > Metazoa > Chordata > Mammalia > Carnivora > Canidae > Vulpes > Vulpes vulpes. Next base: position 128,650,372 of record NC_132783.1, on the reverse strand, counting down.
ACAGTCATTACCTTCAGAAAAGACAGAATAAGGGCACAGGGAGACATTTTTCATTCAAAACTATTTTAGACAACTTGAATTTGATGGGTTACCTTAACTCCCTATTTAGAGCCTCTAAAAACATACTTTTCCTATTTTTCCTTTAGGTTCCATATTTACTTTGTAATAGTAACATGAGGTTTTAATTTATACTATACCATAATTATTACTATTGCTACTATTACCGCTACATTATTACCAAATGGAGATATGAAAATCTCCATGCAAAAAATCTAATTAAGGCAAGTATTCTGAGCTTTATACAGGAGTAGTTACGTTCATGTGAATAATCTTTTGACCAGGGGAATTCATTTGGAAAACACTAGCCAAAGGTCAGGGGTATGGTTTATAGCTGTGAAATGCACTGAGTTTTTAAATGTGGGTCCTCTTGAGGATTCTGCCCAAAAGAACCAATCTGGAGGGGCAAGAAAACCTGAACTGAGGGATGGATCTCTGCCTATACAGGAAATATAAGCAGGCAGGCAGAGGAGCCACTGCCCTTGTCCAGGAAACCAAAACTGAGAGCTCCAGAGTGGTGAGGTCTTTGAGAAATGCATGAAAGTAACCCTCATGTAAAAGAATTAACATTTGAAATCTACCACATTCAAAGCTAAATAGTCCAGATAACAATCGTACCAACTGAGTAAGTCTGTTCTTGGCCCTATGCCCCTTCTTCCTCCTGCTCCAAAGCTGACAAGGCCCTAAACCAGAAGGTGGCTAGTAAATGGGGAGGGGAATGAGTACAAAAAGTGATGAGACTGACCAAATCTTCCCTCCACTGTACGTTTCTATGTCTGAGTACTAGGTGAAGTTTTAAAATGAATGAGTTAATTTTTAATACTTTACTGGCCTGGATGTTTTATTACCTTGAAACAGAGACAGTCTCAGTTCATGTTGGCATGCCATAAGCTACTGAGAGGAAATCAAAATATAGTGAGCATGGGCTTTGGAATCAAAAAGCACCCCTGCTCTGCTATATTTAAGCTTTGTGACCTAGGATAAGGTTTACTCCTCTTAATCTCCAAATTTTCATTCACAAAATAGAAATAACATAAAATAATTCATTGATTGTCTTCAGGATTAAATGAGGTAAGACCTGAAATGGTAGGCATTCAGTAAGTTGGTTCTCTTCCCTTTCTCCTTTTCTCTAATTTGAGAGAGGACTATGCTGTCTTTATTTTGACACCTCTCATTTACTGCCTAATTAACTGTAACTGCAATTCAGCATCTGTTTGTAACTTTCTACTGAAAATGCTCTAGCAAAATTCACCAATGACTGGTGCATCGGTGGCTCAGTTGGTTAAGCATCTGCCTTCGGGCTCAGGTCCTGATCCCAGGATCCGGGAATCAAGCCCTGCATTGGGTTCCCTGCACAGTGGGGAGGGAGCCTGCTTCTCCTTCTCCTGCTCCCCTTACTTGTGCTGTCAAATAAGTAATAAAAACCTTTAAAGAAACATTTCACCAATGACCAAACTGTCAAATTCAACAGATTATTTTCTATTGTTCATCTTTTTAACAAATATGTATCACTGACCTCTCCTTCCTGAAGCATCCTTTAGTGACACCATTCTCTCTGGCAATTTTCTGTGTTTCTGTCCTTCTATTTCCCTCATTAAACCAGGATGTTCTCTAGGGAGCAATTTCCAGTGTTCTTTCTTTTGTTTTGTTCTTTCTTTCTTTTTATCATCCCTGGTGATCTCACTCACTTCAGGTTTCAACTACTATTATATATTGAGGACTCCCAAATTGCAATCTTCAGCACATATATGAGCTCCAGATCCAAAATTCCAAATATTTTCTGGATACAATGACTTGGTCATTCCACAGAGTAATACAATTCAACATATTCAAAAATCATTATCCTTATCCTGCAAAACTATTTTTTATAATTACAATCTCTCCTTTTTTTAAAGATTTTGAAAAATTTATTTGAGAGAGAGAGAGAGAGAGAGACCACCACCCTGGAGGGGAGGCAGAGGGAGAGGGAGCAACAGGCTCCTTGCTGAGCAGGGAGCCTGACATGAGGCTCGATCCCAGGACCCCAGGATCATGACCCGAGCCAAAGGCAGATGCTTAACCAACTGAGCCACCGAGGTGCCCCTGGCACCCCTGTAATCACAATCTCTTCATGGTGATCCACTGCATACTCAGTCATTGAAATTAGAAACTTTAAAGAGTCAAGATGGACTCTTCATTCATTATATCCAATCAGTCCACACATCTGGTCCATCTTATTTCAAAGATGCCCAGAAAATGTATCCCTGCCTATCCAATCTCAGCATCACTAAATCCATATTTTTACCAGTTCTTGCTTCTTAACTGGTCTTAAGATTCCTAGGCTTTACCTTTAATGATCAAACTTCCACTCCTGCACTACACGACCCGTCAATGTTTTTAAGGCACAGCTCTAATTAGACTAGACTTTAAACACCTAAAATTCCCCTCACTTCTGATAAAAGTGAAATTCCTTAATGACATAATGTGGTTTATAGGGCTTTCTATAATCTACTTCTAACTCAACATTTCAGTCTCATCTTTCTACTCCTCAGTTATCCTAGCCCTAACTACAGTGGAATATAGCTTTTTCCACAAGTCTGAAGTTTCAATAATCTATAGTCAATGTATTTACCTACTTACTCTTCAAGACTATCTCAAATATCATATCATTTCCTGAGCCCACCCAAAATTTCTTTTGCTAATTCTAATCTCTAAGGCAGAATCATCTACCCTTCTTTTGTTTCCTTATACAGTGCACATGCCATTTATAGTAGTTTTATTTTGTACCTACTATTTTAAAGTAGTGTGCCAGATATCCTAAGCAATTTCCTAATACGGTGACTGATTTTACTATGGTAATTTAAGTAACTTAAAACTGTCACATCTTCTCTCAATTCTCCAATTCATTAATTATTGAAAGACTTCATGCCTAAAGTATGTTTTTGTTTTTAAAGAAAGTTACTTTATTTATTTGACAGAGAAAGAGAGAGAGAGAGAGAGAGCACGAGCAAGAAATAACAAATACCACTGAACAGGGAGCCAGATGTGGGGCTTGATCCTAGGATCCTGGGATCCAAACCTGAGCTTGAAGGTAGATGCTTAACTGACTGAGCCACCCAGGTATTCTGCCTAAAGTATGTTTTACAGTTACAGTATTTTTTTAAAAAACAAGAATTTCAGGATGCCTGGGTGGCTCAGTGGTTGACAGCCTTTGGCTCATAGCGTGATCCCAGGATCCAGGATCCAGTTCCGCCATTGGGCTCCTTACAGGAAGCCTGCTTCTCCCTCTGCCTGTGACTCTGCCTCTCTCTCTGTGTGTCTCTCATGAATAAATAAATAAAATCTTAAAAAAAAAAAAAAGGAAAAAAGAAACCCTGAGAATTTGTGAAATATGGTTCAATATAATATAATAATTGAAATGATGAAAAATCTAAAAATTATTTACATTAAGACTGATTATCCATGGGTTTCTAAGATGCTTTGACAATTTCTAATGCTTCAAAGAAAATAAAATCACAGTGATGACCAGCTAAAGAAAAGCAAGGAAGTTAACTAGTAGCAAGAACTCTATTCTCAGGTTTATGTCAAGTAGCATCCTAAAATAAAGTTTAATTAGATTATTATATCTGCTTTGCAGAACTGTTTTGTAATCTTTCTTCATTTAGGAAAATGTTTTCGTTGTAGCTTAAAAGGGCTACATAAGGGATCCAAGAATAAGAATAAAAGAAATGATAGTAAGTAGGGTTAACAAATTATACCAGTACATTGTATCAATTAAACTGAAAGCAAAATTTCAATAGAATGTACACAAAGTTAATAGTTTGCTATAAAATAATGTAGTTTTAAAAATGGATAGATATAAACACAAATAATTACATAGAATTTAAGACTTGACTTTATATATGAACGTTTAAATATTTGACCTCTTGAGCTTCAAAATGTTGATATAAAAAATCCTCTAAATTCCTAGAGCTATGCCCTAAGGTAAAAACATATAAATTGAAGCTTACTCTACAGAAAGTTACCTTGTGCCACTTTTCCAATTGTTTTGCCACATAACCCCTTTCATTCAGATAGGAAAATCCTTTTGGAATGGAAAGAAATCTGTAAATTAAAACAAGAAACAGTTTAACACAAGACTCTGACCACAAGTGTTTAAGAAGCTCAAAGACTTTAGGAATAGCTTCTTCCTGAAAGTAAAAGGTCAACTATTATTTACTATAATTTCAAATACAGATAAATTTTCATAATCTTACAAGAACAAATGAATCCAATCACAGTAAAGAAAATGTCATGAAAATAATGAGGAGAGACAAACGTATAAGAAACATTAAGGAAACAATGAAAAAAGAGTTTTAGTATTAAAGGATGTCTAAGATTCTAAAATAGACCTCTTTTAGAAGTTAACACTAAACTCTTTATTTAAAGTGCTTCCTATTTGAATTCAGCTTTAAAATACACTGCTAAAGAGAATACAACAAAAAACACAGTTATAAGAAAAATTTACTTAATATTTACCTCAGGAGGAGAAGCAAACCCTTGTCCCCAAGGTGGGATAAAGCTGGCTTCATCTGAATAAGAGCATGAAGATTGGCCTAAAAAAAGTAATTATTAGGCAAATTAACAATTGCAAAATGATAGTAAATTCTTTTTCCAAAACACTTACATTAGGTACATTATAATTTCACATTATTTTTTAGTAAAATTGAAATTAATTTTAATGATTAAAATAATAATTCAATAAAAATTCATGTCTAAGTATTTTATAATATAATAGACCTTCACCTTGTCTTCACATGCTTCATCAAGAATATCAAGAGCTTCAGAAGAAATCGTTTTGTTTTTATCATGGAGCTGGGTCACAAGTAATTCAATTCCCCAATTATTGAAGAATTCAACATTAGCTCTCAATAATACTCTTAAATGTTTCGTTGCATACAGCCTGCAGGCCTACAAAGATAAATGAAAATATAAAAAAAAAAAAAACCAAAAACACAAACAAACCTCATGGATAGCCTATTTAGACTTCGTTTTGGGACAGTTTTGCAACTGGCAGAAAAATTGGAATTGATGGTCTAGCCCCTTACATACTTTTTTTAGTACTAGCAAAATAAAATACTTATGTTTAAATCTAGCTGCTTCCTCCCCTTTCTAGAAAAATACGGGTACTGTATATGGTTTCTTGGAGGAATTACTATTTTAAAGTAAACTCCAATTTCATCCCATATTCTTAGAATTAATAATTAATTTTACTTGGCTTTATGAGGTACTGAATTAATTGGTTATAAAAAAATAGTTTAATTGCCTGTTATACTCACATCAGTAGCTGCAGTAAGGATTTTGGAAAGGATGACTCTTGCCAATCCATCTCTGCTGTAGTCCAAGCTAGAAACAGTCAGTTTCAGCAAGTGATCTTGGTTTTTCAATGAACAGAGATTAAGGAGACTAAAAAAAAGGGGGGGTGGGGGGGGACACAAAAAGAAAAATAAGCATTTTTTTTTAAAAAGACTTTATTTATTTGATAGAGCAAGCAAGAGAGCACAAGCAGAAGCAGCAGGAGAGAAGAATGAAGCCCCCTGCTGAGCAGGGAGCCTGTTGCCAGGGCTGGATCCCAGGACCCTGGGATAGATCATGACCTGATCCGAAGGCAGATAGATGCTCAACTAACTTAGCCACCCAAGCGCCCTTAAGCAAGCATTTCTAAAAGAAAGCATTAATGACAAATATCACATAAAAGAACAAAGCATCAAGATAACAACTCTAGTTTTTTTTAGTATTCTAATAAAATTTATCAAATACATGTACACAGAATAAAAAGCATACATTTCTGACTACATTAAAGTTCAGGTATAGACTAAAACAACTCACCATTGAAATACACTGCATTTTTCCAACATTTTGACTCCATGAGGATGGCAAGAAAGCGTTCCAATAAATAAAAAGTAGTGTTGACTAAGAGTAGTCAATAAACCATTATTTTGAAGACTTCTTTCAGGTTTCATTCCAGATGAGGCATTGAGCCACTGAACAATATCTTTTACCAGATCTTCTAAGTATCCTTGCCCATCCTAAAAGCAAATACATTGTGCTATTATTGGAAAAACACTTAGTGACCATAATTAGAAAAATTAACTTTAATCATATCCAAAAAATAAAATGATAATGAAGAAGTTACTAATAACAAATACCAATCACTGAGTACCTGTTCTTTTAAATTTCATTCAACACAATGCTGCATGAAGATCATACTATCTTCCATTTTACAAAGAGAAAACCAGTTCTTATTTCTATAAGGCACATAAGTTGTCCAAAGTCACATAACTAGCTAGTGACAGAGTCAGGATTCAAATCTAGGTCTGGACTCATTCCATATGTTTCTAAATACAACTTAAACATATTCAGAAATAAAAGGAAGGGGGCAAATTCAATGAAAAACATTTGTTAGGAAAATATTCAAAATGCTTATTACCTCTTCAGACTCAAGAAGAAATTCTGTAAATTGGCAACCCACAACCGTGAGCTGCTTGGACTTGGCAAAATCCAGTTCCAGGTTGGCATATAATTTACTGCTGGGCTTGTAAAAGTAAAGTAGTCTTCGTACAAACCTACAGGCAAAATAAAATTACCAACAGAAAAACCAAAAAATCAATTTAAAATCTTAACCATAGCTTATGATGTAATTGGGCTTTGAATATGTTTTGGGTTTAAACCATTAGAGTAAATGGGAAGGAATAAGCATATCTGGTACATCACACACACACACACACACACACATACACACACACGCATGCAAAAACAATAACCTTATTTGTCAAGAACAGTTTGTGAAATACTTTTATGATGAGATGTCTGAAAGAAATAGTAGAGAACAAAGAAGCTAGCTGGCAAAATACAGATATAACATAGCTAGAAGATAAGCTTGGATAAATAGGAAGAAGACACCTGAACATAAATTTTCTTCTACTATTCTTTTATGACAGTCTTTGTCCCATGATTCTATAAAATAATCCTATACTAGGTAATTGTAAGCAAAATATATCATTCTATAATTCTGTCACTTTTTCATAATTAAGCAAAAGCCAAGCCCAAAAGCTTCAGATAAAATTTAGGCAACTGTATTTACGAAGCAATGGAACTAATTTATTATATTTCAATATCACTTTTGACATTATGGGCTAAGCTTCCATTTAACTTAGTTCAATTTAATTTCATGCACTACAATCCAATCCAACAATGGTGCCAATTCTAGGATTTGGAGAAACAAAGTTGAATGACACCTCATCTCTGTTCACAAGCAGTATGAAAAGTTGGTGCTGTTTCTTTATTCCAATATACGTTTATATATATTCTCTATAAACTTAATATAGATATTAAGTTAAATATCATGAGGAGATGAATACAATCAAATAATAATATTAAGGACATAAATTTTTCAGAAAAATGAAGTAAAGTCCCTCTCACTGAATGATGAATGAAATCAGTACTGGTAGTGGATCAGTCTAATTCATTCTGAGTAAAAATGCATGGGGGTACTAGAGAACAGCACAGTAGCTTGAAGTGATGTGTATGCTATGAACATTAGTATGTTTTATGAAAGACATGGAAAACATCAACTTAGTTAATGGGAATGCAAAGAGGAGGACAAACGGCTAACCCTCCAAAGTCAGATGCAAATGTAAGTAGAATAGTAAAAATAAATGGCCATCACTTTGGGAAATGAACAGTAGTATGTCCTTATTATGTCATCCTCATCTGTTACTTAGGGCTAAGATTACAGTATGGTTGATATTATCCCAATCTGAGAAATTTTTAACTCAAGTACTTCATTTGTTCTAAAACTAAAATCAGAATATAAATAACTAGAGAAAGAATTAGTTGATGCTTTTGGGTTGTAACAGCATACACAAAAATGTATACATGTACCTACGGAATACCAACTATTAAAATGTATGTATGTAACTTTGAAAACACCAATTATTACTTTTCATGGGTATTAGATATCATATAATTCAAATTTAAGTTCTTTTAATTTAAATGCAAAATAGCTGTTACATACCTGTGCAACTGTTCATCTTTATAGTTTCTTAGATTTACATTTGGCCACTAGAAAAACATAATGGATTACATTACATATGTATTTATCAATTCCCAAAAATATAAGCATGATGAATTACAATGAATAATAAGTGAAGCTATAACCAAGAAGTATCTTATCATACCTTAAGAATGGTCCCTATAAGATTCCAATTCCATTCAAGATTCTCTTTATGTTGAAGGACTTGGCTATCTCTAAGGTTCATTAAAAGAGCTTCCTCTGTATCCTAAAATCATCAGAAAGTAATAAGGAAAATTAAGGCGATTCTCTTCACATCCAGAAAACGAAGTTCAAATCTTAAAAATTTAAAGAAAGATTTTTCATTTAAGGATGAATTATCAAGGCTTTTTAACTTTAAAAAGTTATAGAAACATAGCTCTAATGCTTGTAAAACTAGAAAGCCATTTGAAAATCATTTGAAAATCCATAAGCCAGAGTAAAACTAACTCAGCAAGTATAGCGTATTAATGTCCATCAGTTAAAAATTAGGAAATGAAGTTAAAAATTGCGATGTTTCATTTGAGTACCTTAAGAACAAATATATCTTTCTGAACTCGGAGATACTGATCCCGTTTCTGGTGGGTTGCAATTGCTTTCTGAATAATGTGATCTAAATGAAGGCTGTAAGGCTTAGGTCCTCGTTTCTTCATTTCATGGAAGCGTTTTAAACAGTTCAAGGCTGCACTGGCTCGCCTGTTGAAAAAAAACTGAATTAATTCTGTAGCAAAGCTAGCATAATTTTAAAGAGATCACTTTGGTAAATTACCCTAGTAAAATATATAAATTTAAGGCTAGAGATGGTTGCTAGAAAGTAAATTATTTAATCAAATTTGGAACCACAAAGAAAAAAAAATCAAGAACAATGCTATTTGTATGAAAAAACACTACGTAAACCCAACTAAATATGTATTTACTAATCTTTTCTTCTGTGGTGCAGGCACTTTAAAAAGAAAGATTTTATTTATTCATGAGACAGAGAGACAGAAACATAGGCAGAGGGAGAAGCAGGATCCCCACAGGGGGCCTGATGTGGGATTCAATCCCTGGACCTGGGATCATGACCTGAGCCAAAGGCAGACAATCAACCACGGAGCCACCCCCAGGTGCCCTATGGTGGGGACTTTTTGTATATTGGTTTTAAGAATTCCTACAAAGTTAGAAACCTAGTTTTCTCTATTTTCTTACAGAAGTTTAAAAACTTGCTTTTCCCATTTAAATCCTTAATCCATCTAAAACTGATTTTTATTTATGATATAAGGCTGGAATATTTCATTTTCTCCCCATGTGGATAGTTGATGATTCCAGTATCAATTTGTATAGTCTCTATTTCCTCCCACTGATCTGCAATTGTAAATGCTTTTTTTTTTTTTTTAATTATTTTTAATTCCTTGTTTGTGGTTCATAAAAGCAGAGTTTTTGAGAATCTGGCAGCAAAAAAGTCTCAACTCCAGAACTCCTGGTAAAAACAAATTGGATTTAAAATTTTAAAACCTTGAGATGTGCTCAGATTGGCAAGTATTTATAAATAAAGAGCTTGCTGAGTGAAAAAAAAAAAACACCACCAAAATAAAACAAAAACCATTATAAGGCTCTTATTGCTGAAATTCTGAAGGTAAATTTCAATTCTGGATGAACCATGAAATTCATGGGTCATAATCTGAACCACAGAGTTTAGGTCTACAAGGACTCACGAAAAACATTCTTCCATCATCAAACTACTAAAATAAAAACTGAAAAGGATGACTGGCTGACTCAGTCAGTATAGTATGTGGCTCTTATCTCAAGGTTGTCAGTTCGAGTCCCATGCTGGATGTAGAGAGAGGTTACTTAAACTTAAAAAGAAAAAAGCTGAAAGCTATGAAAGCCTAGAGTTGGAACTGAGATGGTCCCTAATACTCTTAGTTTATAATACAACTTCTATTAAATAATAGTATATCCATTGGCAGAGTTAAAATTAATAGAATATTATTTACTTATTGTGAGGCCCATGTGTACTTCTGAACTAACTAAACTTTTAAGAAACATATAATTTAATAAAAATTCACAGTTCTGAACAGCTAATGAACTAGATTTCATTAACATTGCAAAAAGTCCAAATATACAGATTTCTCTAATCATAACAGGTAGAACTAAAAAAAAAAAAAAGGGAGGGGAACGCCTGGGTGGCTCAGCGGTTGGGTGCCTGCCGCCTATCTTGGGCTCAGGTAGTGATCTAGGATAGAGTTCCACATCGGGCTCCCTACAAGGAACCTGCTGCTTCTCCCTCTGCCTGTGTCTCTGCCTCACTCACTCTGTCTGTATCTATCATGAATAAATAAATAAATCTTAAAAAAAATTTTTAAAAAAAAGAAAGAAAAAGAAAACACTCCTGGTTTAGACATAATCTTAACCAAATGAAAAAGATTCCTACTAGCACTTTCCAACCAGGCTTCTCCATTTTTACCTTTTAAATTTTATTTTATTAGCAATGTGAAATTCTAACAGAGCTACAGCTGTATTACCATAGTTTTGTTTCAGATTCTGTTTGCAATATTTCCTTCAGTATTAAGAGTTTAACTTACCTCAATGCCTATTCAATGCCTACAGGTTATTAAATTCCAACATTTTTAATCACACATACGAAAGATATTGCTACTCTTTGTGCTTTATTAACTTGAAATATTTTATTTTTTTTTAATTTTTATTTATTTATGATAGTCACAGAGAGAGAGAGAGAGAGAGGCAGAAACATAGGCAGAGGGAGAAGCAGGCTCCATGCACCGGGAGCCCGACGTGGGATTCGATCCCAGGTCTCCAGGATTGCACCCTGGGCCAAAGGCAGGCGCCAAACCGCTGCACCAACCAGGGATCTCTTAACTTGAAATATTTTAGACATTAAAGAGCCTGAACTGCTGCTCAAAACATAAAATAGTCCAGATATTTTTCAACAACATTTTTAATTTTGTGGCAGAAAGTTTACATCCTTAGCAAGAAACATGCTAGAAAAACTTGATTTTACTAAGCTATAATAATACTTGGTAGCCTAAAATACAAATTATCAAATAATACTATCAATCTTCCCCTCATCTGTAAGGCATCCTTAAGAGAATTAAAAAAAAAATTTTTCCAAGCATAATCTACATACACATATGCAATTTTTAAAAGAGAAGGTCATGTAAGTGGGTATTAAATACACCAGGCATAGTCTTAGCTACAGAGCTATGATACTTACAATCTCTTTTCCTTGGGGATATCAAAAGATGCAGCCATATTCATGAGGGTTGGCAGGCAGTGCAAATGATGGCTATGTGAATGAGGAAGAATTGTATTTGCCTAAAGTAAAATATAACATTTTTTAAGAGTTGACAAATAGAAATATTTTGTTATAGATTACTCATAGATGAAATACTAAAGGTTTTACTCATAAAGTGAACGTAATGATTTACTTTCCAATACATACTTATTTATAATTCATCTTATCTTTCAACAAGGATGGGACAGAATGAAGATACACACTCCTGTTACATTAAAAAATAGTAAATTTTACAGATCCTTTATTTTAACATTATAGTGTTAAGTGGTAACCAATTAAATTCAATCCTTAAATAATCTGAAAGGTTTACATTTCAAAACTTAGATCCAATGCTATAATGTTACATTAATCCTGCCTTCCAAACAAAATTCACCACTCAATCTGCTTTCCACCAATGAAGAGAAGTAATTAAATATGGAAGCCAGAAAATCTAAGCATAATAAGCAATGAACTAATAGCACTATACTCAAAATAACCAGCTGTTATATTTCAAGGGAATCAAGAATTCTGGTCATGAAGGAAGGAAAAGATGAAATCTATAAAAAAGATTCCTTCATAAAAAGCAAATAATTCTAGATACTGATATAACCTTAGAATGAAAGAATGAAAATAAAAATCACATCTGAAAACCTGCAGTATTACTTAATTCTTCCATGGATGGGCTGAAGGAGAATGTAGCATGTAGATAAACAATTCATTGGTATACAAGACAGTTATCATTAAACTCTGTTAAACTCTCTTTACATCACTCACAGAGCCCAGCTGATATGTGGAAAAAAAAATACTAGAGGTAGTACTGACTGAAACAACAAAAACAAAAATACTTTGCCAATAAAAGAAAATCATAACATACTTTTAAAAGATCTGCCACATGGTTACTTCCTCCTTTAATGAGTTTAAAGTGGTTCGTTTTATTCAATATTCTACTAACAGGTGACCTATAAACAGGAATTCTATCTTACAATCAGTTCTCCCATTGCTTGATTTGCTGATATTAGAGAATGGTCAGATTACTTTCTTAGCTCCTTGTTTCCCAAAGTTACTGATGTCACAAAATAAAGGCAAAAAAACTCCAAAAAACTAAAAAAAAACCCCAAAAGTACTCAACTTCTAAATCTCAACTCAGAGAACATGTTCAAATAAGGGAGTTACATTTTGAATTTTTTTTCACAAAGTTTTCTAAAATTCAGGCACTGACTGTCATATGTCAATTCCACTGCTACCCGACTGACATAGCATCTAGTTTTGGAATTTCTTGTTAGGCAGCAAGTCATTCTAAGATATGTTAAGATTTATGGGGGCAGCCTGGGTGGCTCTGCAGTTTCGCGCCGCCTTCAGCCCAGGGTGTGATCCTGGAGACCCGGAATCAAGTCCCACATCAGGCTCCCTGCATGGAGCCTGCTTCTCCCTTGGCCTGTGTCTCTGTCTCTGTCTCTCTGTCGCTCATGAATAAATAAATAAAATATTAAAAAAAAAAAAAAAGATTTATAGGACTCAAAATGTCATCAAAAGTGAGTATAAAAATCAATATTCAGTACTTTTTTACATTTTTTTCACTTATAAAACTAGCCTACACTATATATACACACACAGTATACATATACACGCATACATTTATGTACAGATAGATACAAGGCACCAAGGGGTCTTTGCAATGCAAAGACAAACACTCAGCATAAATTTACTTTTTGAGATATTACAAACATTATTAAAATAATCTGTTTTATAAATTAAGACATTAATAGTATGAAACATAATCAAAAGTTGCTAAACTTACCATATGTAAAAGCTCTCCTAAGAGGATGGTAGCTCTAACTGAGATATGGTCATCACTGTTTGTTATCACTTCAACCAATCCCTTTGAAAATAAGAAGAAAATATTATAGTTGCAGAGTAGCATGTAGGAATACATTTATGAATCATATGTATGCTTGTTGCTCTGAGAGAACTTTGTCAGAGAAAATTAAAAAGTAAAATAGGATAAAATAAGTTTATAATTCTTACCTCTAGAAGTCCATTACGAATAAATGCGGAGAGTATCAGTGCCAAATAATTATCCATGAGGTCTGGCCTAGAAATAAACAGAGCACAGACACAGCTTAAACACTGTTCAACATATTACATAATTTAACATAAAAATAGTAATTGTAATAAATTTGAACTATTCCCCTAATTCTACCTGGATCTGGCACGATGAGGAAGAATAGTTTTTGCCTCAGCTGCTACGAAGCCATCTGAAAGTCTCCAACTGTCTTGGAATCTGCCTGGATCTAAAATAGTTAAAATTAGGTAGTTAGAAGAAAAATGAGAAATCACTAAAACACATCAGTTAACCATCAGCTAATCAGGCCATAAATAATGTTTTAAAATGTTGGTTAAATAAACAGACAGAGGGGCACATAGGTTGCTCAGCTGGTTAAGTGACAAGCTCTTGATTTTGGTTCAGGTCATTATCTAGGGGTTGTGGGATTGAGCCCCATGTGGGGCTCCTCACTTAGTGGGGAGTCTGCTGGTCATACACTCCCTCCCTGCTGCCTCCACCCCTACTAAGATAAATAAATAAATCTTTAAAAAATGTAAAAAAAAAAAAAAAAAAGACTGAAAAGTCATACAGAAAAAAATGATTTATTGATGTACAGTGTCTAAACTTTCATTTTGGGACTTAGGAATCATTTGGCTAAAATAAAATTATACTGAGAATTAGATAATCTAATTTGAGAATTATATCAGTTTCTTATCTTTGCCCTTCCTTTCTTTGTCCATTTTTCTACTAATTTCACTGCTCATCTGTAATACCTAGGGTGATGATAAAGAAATCAAAATTTCTTATTTTTGGAAATTTGAGGTTTCATTTTAATGCTAATTTAATGCCATGATGATGCAGTAAGAAAATGATATTCAATATTTAGTTCAGTATTTTGCCTTTGAGAGACTCAGCTAATAAACCATTTTAAAAATCACAGTATATGAATAGATACAAATGGATTTCAATACTTACCTACGCTGAGCAGTGCTTCTATGAATTCTTCAGTCACAACAGGTAGAGGAAGACGAAATATATCATAGAGCACTTCAAGCAGACCTCGCTGCAAGTGCAAATAAATACGGTTCATTTACTTTTATGGAATGAATCTTCATTTAAATTTAAAAATTTAAAACAGATGTTTTAAATGTCTTATTCACAGAAGGAAAAACTGATAAAATCAGAACTACTTATTTTAGAAAACTGCCATCTCAGGACTACACTTGAGAAGAGATAACTACAGCGTGCTTTATTACATACACAATTTAATCTTTTCAATTAATCTTTTATTATAGCATTGTAGTACATATGGAGAAGTAGATATACAGGTGAAACATAATTTGCCAAAGGTAATGGAGCTACAAAGACTAAAATCAGGAGTCAAATTTCAGTGGGCCAGACTCCAAAAACGGTGTTCTTTCCCCATCTGTGAAGTAAGCAGTCAAGTGAATAACCCCAACCTTCAGTTCCCTGCTTATAGATCTTTCCATCTATAATCACATCCCTTCCATTTCCATGGTCTAAAGGCTTATCAGTTCACATTTTAAGCATGGCACCCTTGGCTAATATTTTTCAACTCCAGGTTTGGTTCACATAGAGAAAAACAAGAAAAGGGCAGGTTTTATTCAGTTGAACACAAAACAAAACCATCTAAGTGGAAAAGAACTACTGAAGAGTTCATATTTTTTTCCTCCAATTTCAATTTGTTTTAGCCACATTTTAGGAATATATCTGATAATTGAGCATATTAACAACCCAATTTTAATGAAAACCACCACTCATTACAAAAACATGTTAAGAAGGCATAAGATACATAAATACTGTATTTACTTTTTACTGAATATTTTGAATTGCTTGAACCTTTTACAGTGAGAATGCCCTTCCTTACTGTTTTCATTTTTTAATGAATAAAGCATAATTAATTTCATATTTTTAAGTCAGCTTTTAATTCAGCCATAGTTCCTAACATCACTATTTCAAATTATTTGTATTACCCTTAGGGTTCAACTAAGTAGTAAATATTTATTCATGTATTTTTTAAATGCTCTGTGATACATATGAATAATTCACGAGGAAAAAGCAATACCTGAAACAACTTTTTTTAACAATTAATTTCCTCTGTTAAGTCTGGAAATGAAACAATTAGAGTAACTACCTACCCTTATCTCCATATTTGGTATACAAAGTACTCCAATTAGAGATTGGATCCCAGAGTTTCCAGGCTTACATAAATTAATAATACCTAAAGAGGATAAAAAAGAAAAAATATCACTAATTTAAATTTCAACAAAATCTATAGCAATATATTCATAATGTAAAATCTGTGATATTTTTCCAGATAATTCCAAAACTGTGCTATTATTTGGTTATCATATGTAATATTTCCCTACTGACTAGAGAGTATCAATAATTTTTATCATTTAAATTCCTTCTTCTATTTGTTGCATACCCAAAAAAGTTCATCAATCTGACTGCTTACTATTTGTTTGCTGATGAGTGATTCTCAGAATACTGGAGACGGGACAATGTTCTATCTCTCTTATGTAATACCTCTTAATCTAAAGTGAAGTGAAAAATTTGCTTGGCATATGTCTTTTAAAAGTGTAATTCTAAAATTTATTGAATGTACAAAAGACTGTAACTGGCAGAATTCAAATAATCTGTATAGATAAAAATTTTAAGTGGAGTAATTAAGTCAAACAGTTTAAAGCACATTAATATATAAAAAAGGAAGGTTTGCTGAATAGCCAATAAACAAAAAATATTCACTATCATTACTCATTGGGGAAATCTAAGTAATATTCACAATTGGGTACCATTACACACCAGCCAGTATGGCTAAAAACTTTAAGACAACATGACATGCTGGTAAGGATGCAGAGCAACTGGAACTCACATAGACTGTTGATGGGAGTATAAAATAGTCTAAGTATTTTCAGAAAAAGACTGGCAGTTTCTTATAAAACTAAACATATATCTATCTTGTGACTCAGGAATTCCATTTGGGTATTTACCCAGGGCAAATGAAAGCTCATGCCCATAGAAAAACTTTTTTAATCACCCAGGTAATCATGAGCACTTGACTTACAAATAGTCAATTTTAGTAACTGTTACAAATCCCTCTCACTCTAATAATAACATACAAAGACTAGGTTAACATCTAAATAGATGCTACAATAATAATTTAACATTTGAAAAAATAATCAAGTTTTTCTTATTAAGCAGCACAGATTAACTTACCTGCCCATGACCGGAATGTTGCTATGATTCCCATTTTACTGGCTAGAAACCTTGCTTCTCTGTCCTCTCTTGGGAGTGGGGAATGCAAGGGGCAGAAATCAAAGAAAATAAATGTCAAAATAAAAAGTGAGATTTTTCTCCTAAAGTATCAGGGAAAGAAAACCTATCTATCATTTGTTAACATTTAAATATTTACACAGGAAATAAAACATGTTAAAAAAAAAAAGATCTACCTCAAGAAAAATTACCCATATACTGACTCCTGCCCCAATTTAAAATTCCCAACATAGTTTAAAGTAAGTTATAAATTCCACTGTTCAATTTAGTTCTACTTTTCCTGCTTTCTGAAAACTATTCTTAGATACCTCATTAATACCTTTAATTGAGCACTAGAGACAGCATCACCCTATTTAATAAGCATCCCTGTCAAAAGGCTACCCCTTAGCAAAGAAAATACCTCTTACTTTTACATGTATTCTTTTTTCAAAGTTTGTTATATGTGTGTGCGCATGCATATATATAAAATCTCTACACCCAATGTGGGGCTTGAACTCATGACCTCAAGATCAAAAATCACATTCTCTTCTGAGTCAGGCAGGTGCCCTACCACACATATTCTCTTTACTTGAAAATTCTTGCCCCAAAGTTATTTCAAAATTTCTAAGAAACAAGTTCAACATCCCATATATATTCATTGATATTTTAAAATAACTAGATTGGGCAGCCTGAGTGGCTCAGCGGTTTAGCGCCACCTTTGGCCAGGGCATGATCCTGGAGACCCAGGATTGAGTCCCACATCAGGCTTCCTGTGGAGCCTGCTTTTCCCTCTGCTGTGCCTCTGCTTCTCTATGTGTGTCTCTCATGATTAAATAAACAAAATCTTAAAAAAACCCCTAGATATTAATATCACCAGCTATTTTCTAATTGTGTATCCAAATGTCTCACTTGTTCTTTCCTAAGCAATAGTTTATAACCATTAATCAAGCAATAGATTTATATTCATTAAAATTTCCATGTATGGCTTATGGCCAGTTTCAATACTTAATAGCAATCTTAAACTACTTATGCCACCTCAACCACCTCTATTCTCTCAACTGTGTTTTTCTGTGCCATCTTTTTGTCTTCCCTAATAAAGCCCTTAACAGCGGTAAGAACACAGAAATCCAGAGAACTTGGAAAGAAAAAGCGGGGAAGAAATTAAAGAAAAAAAAAAAAAAAGAAAATAATCAACTTAAAGAATAGTAAGCAGTCTACAAAAGAGGAATGAAACACTTAAAAAGACATATAAACAAACCACACCTAGATCTATAGTATCAAATAAACGAAAACATAAGAGAAACTAAAATGAGGAGATGGGGTGGTGGAAGAAATGAGATTTAGACAATTATGGGATAAAGCTTTTGGCACTCCTCTTAAAAATGTTACTGACAGGAGTGCCTGGGTGGCTCAGTCAGTTAAGCATCCAACTCTTGATTTTAGCTCAGGTCATGAAACAGAACCCCATGGAGCCTGCTTAAGAGCCTCTCTCTCTCCCTCTGCCCCTCCCCCTGCTCATGCATGATCTCTTTCTCTTTCTCACACACACATAAAAATATTAGTGACATACTTAGAGTGATTGCCTGGTAATTCATTCTCTAATCTATTCAATACATTTGTAGTATTTAAAAAAAAAAAATCACTCCATTTTCCCTTGTTTCCTGGCCATAAATGTACCCATGCCTCCAAAACTATCTACACTCTAGAAACTAAATGAAAGTAAATTATAGAACCGAACAGGTAAGAAAGGATTTTGGTGGAATGTACCTTCCTTCTCCAACTCTAAAAAATAGCCAGGCTCATCCCTCACTCATCCTAGTAGGCAGAATTCTAAAAATGTCCTCCATCTCCCTCAAGATTCCATGCCCCAAACCCTGGATCTTGGAATATGGTATCACTGCCATGATTGTGACTAATTTATGTTCTATAGTCTGGCAGATCTTAAAAGACAGGGAGATCATCTGGTAGGCTTGATCTAATTGGAGAGCTTTCAGCAGTTGGTGGCAGAAGACAAAACAGAGATTCAGCACAAAGGATTTGAGGAATTTTTGCTGTGTTTGAAGACAGAGGGAGCCACGTACCAAGGAAAGAGGGTAGCCTATAGGAGCTGAGAGTAGGCTTCAGCTGTCAGCAAGGAAACAGAGACCTAGTTTTATAATAGCAAGGAAGTAAATTCTGCCAACAACCTGAATGAGGTTGGAAATGGATTTTTCATCAGAACCCCCAGATAACAGCTGTGCCAGACTTCTGACCTACTGAACTGTGTGCTAATAAACTCATGTTATTTTAAGGTGCTACATTCATAGTAATTTTTCATGTAACAGCAGAAAGTGCATTTCTCCCATCAATAAGGAGAATGTTAAGTGTCATTAGGAAAAGCCAAGAAAGGGGCTTAAGAATCCTAATTCACAACTCAGCTGGAATAACGTTTGAGAAGTCTTAAACAGAGAACATCTATTTTGATATCTTAGCTCAGGTTATGAAATGTTAGGGTGTGATGAGTCCACAGTGACAGAAGTGATTAAAGATATAAAATCGCTATTTTTCATGAAAATGAAAAACAATGAAAAATGAAAAACAAAAATATCCCAGTTTCACAACATCTGAAATTAAGAATTTTAAATTCCGTATCGTCAAATAAGTGCTTATGTCTGCAGTCCAACAATCCTACTAGAAAAATGCTTCATAGCACATTTATTGTAATAGCACAATCTGTAAAATCTTCACAGATAACACATTAATACACTGATCCCTGAATCAATTTATAGTTATCCCAGAACACCTCATGAACAAGTATTTTCTCTCCAAAAAAATGCTGCAAATTACCCTGCATCATTTCTAGGAAACAACCTTTACTCTATCTCCTTTTATTTCCCTACTAACCCTACTTCCAAAATTCTACAGAGTTTATCCTTCTGCTTACGTAGTTAAGGCAGCTCTTCATTCTATTCCTTGTTGTTATTTCATTCTTTTACTCTCTCAATGTAATTACGCTAAAAATACGTAATAGAAAAATAATTAAAGATCTTGTTTCTACTACAGCCTATCTTACATTATTTTAAAAAAGAGATCAATTTCAAGTCTTTAAACTCCTCATAATTTATTTTTAATTTTTTAAGCCACAGATAATTATGAGAAATACAATGTAACTCCATGAAATAGGAAATTTACTTAAACTCACATTGCTCTGGCTCTACATACAATCAGGTAAATATAAAAGCTTTAACAGCAACATAAATACTTCCTTATAAATTAGTAGGAACAAATGGTACTTACTTGAGTTGTCCTTCAGCTGTATCTGGACTATGTCTGTAGTGAAAATCAGTATAGGGTGCTAAAATTCGCTAATAAAAAAAAGGAGGAAAAGGAGGAGAAAAGAGTCCTTTTTATAAAATGCATTTTTCTTTAACAAGCTAAAATTAATATAATTTCTCTATATCTTTAATTGGGTATACTGTTTGAGAGACTTTGTTCTTCAAACTCATCATCAAGGAATACATTTGAGTGACTTTTTTTTTTTTACACAATTTCTGAACTTTTAAATAGAAATATGACACATACATAATAAACAGTGCACAAACCATGAATGTCAAGTTTGGTGTATTTTCTTTAACTAAGTCCATTGCTGTAACTAGCACCAGATGAAGAAAACACTAGTATCCTTAAAGCCTTATTCCCTCTTTAGATTCAGTCACTACCTACTCCAAGATTATTATCCTAACTTTTAAAACTTATTTCTGAACATCATTAAAAGGTTTTATTTAATAAATTACACTCTCCTTTTGGTGCTAGTATGAAAAAAGTCCAAATTATTTTTGTGTATTGTCCTTGTTTTCAGCAATCTTGCTAAACTCACTCATTTTAAACTTTTAACAACTATATCTCATTTACCAACTCTCCTGCCATGCCTACTGCATTATGATCTAATTTTTAATATTAAATATAATTTAAAATACATAAGAAATTATTAAAATTGCTTTCCACAATCAGTATGCTTTTATATTTAGTCATCTATGTGCCTTTTCTGTTAATTTTCATTCCTTCCTACATTTCCTTGTCTTAGATCATTTTCCCTCTGAGGACTCCCTTTACTTTTTTATTCTTTATGTGTCTCATTTTTAAAACAATAGATATTTGTTTTATGGTTCCTGTGAGTCAGGAGTCTATGAGAGGCTTAGCAATGCAGTTGTGGTTTAGGGGCCCTCATAAACTTGCAGTGAAAATATTGGTTAAGGCTACAGTCACCTAAAGACTTGGTTGGAGCTAGAGGACCTGTTTCAAGATGTTTCACTCACAATGTGCTAATTGTTGGCAACAGAGTTCAGTTCCTCCCCACAGGTACCTCCCCTTAGGATGCTTTAAGTGCCTTCCTAACATAAGGGCAAGTAATCCAAGAAAGAGCAGTGTTTCTTTACATTGTTTGGTCTTTTCTTTTTTTTGAGTCTCAAAAAAACCTTTATTTTATCTTTGTTTTTGAAAGACATTTTCTCTGGATTGCCTGCTTCTCCTTCTGCCTGTGTCTCTGGCATGCTCTCTCTCTCTCTGTCTCTCATGAATTAAAAAAAAAAAAAAAAATTTTAAAAGATTTCTAAAAAAAAAAAAAAAGAAAGAAAATAACGTGTTTTTTTTTTTCCCTCTAAAGCTGTTTTCAAGATTTTTATTTATTTTTGTTTTCAACAATCTTATCATAATGTGCCTACATGTTATTTTCTTTGTATTATCTTATTTGGAGTTTTGTAAGGTTTGTGAGCATGAAGTTTCATCAGTTTTAGAAACAAAAGTTCTGGCCATCGTCTCTTTGGATATTTGCTTCTGTCTGTTTTCTCCTCCTTCTCCAAAGACAAAATTATATTTTATCACTTTTGTTATGTTCTGTCCATTTCTTTCTTTTCCCTCTCTTTGCTTTACTCTGGATATTTTTTATTGACTTTTCCTCTAGTTTATTAATAATGTCTACTTGCCCAAAATGAATTTTCACTGAGTTCAGAATTTCATATACTGTTTTCCAGTACAAGAACTTCCACTGAAATCATATGTATATTCCAATTATCTGGTGAAATTCTCCATTATTTCTCGTATTTTCTTCCCTTTTTTTCTTCATTTTCCTTTACAAATTATGCATGGTTTTGTTTTTGTTTCTTAAGATTTACTTATTTATTTAGGAGAGAAAAAGAGTGCGAGAGTGAGCACGGGGTGGGAGGGGCAGAAGGGGAGGGGTGAGACAGTCTTTTTTTTAATATTTTATTTATTTATTCATGAGACACACAGAGAAACAGAGAGAGAGAAAGAGGCAGAGACACAGGCAGAGAGGGAGAAGCAGGCTCCACGCAGGGAGCCCGACGTGGGACTCGATCCCGGGACTCCAAGATCACGCCCCAAGCTGTAGGCGGCACCAAACTGCTAAGCCACCCAGGCTGCCTGGTTTAGACAGTCTTAAGCAGACTCCGTGCTGTAGAGCTCAATTCCACAACCCTGAGAGATCACAACGTGAGCCAAAACCAGGAGTCAGACACTTAACCAACTGTGTCATCCAGGCACACTGCTTTGGTTGTTTTAAAGTCTTTTTCCCTCTAACTGCACTATCTGGATCATTTGTGGGCATGTTTCTATAGAATGGTTTTTTTTGGGGGGGGGACTGGGGGTGTTTAATCAAATGGTCATATCTTTTTGCATGACATTCAACCAAATTAGTAAGTAAATGTAGGGTAACTCTGAAAGAATTTTCTTCCCCTCAAATTTCACTCTCTCTGGCCCTTATTGCTTTCACAGTTCTATACTGCTTTAATATGAGACTTTCATAATTATTCAGCTTTCCCAGTTTCCAAAGCAGATGCTTTAAGCTATCTTATTCTACCCGGAAATGTAAGTTTAAAAAATCTATTTTTTAAAATTCACTATAAAAAATTACAATTGATTTACAACCCTTACAGATGGTCTATTCAATTAAATCCACACATTTTTCTGTCTGAGGGCAAAATATGTTATAGATAGCAAAATAAAAGCCAGGGTAAATATAAAAAGGGATTTTTTAAAAATTTTTTATTTATTTATGATAGTCACACACTCAGAGAGAGAGAGGCAGAGACACAGGCAGAGGGAGAAGCAGGCTCCATGCACCAGAAGCCCAACGTGGGATTCGATCCCGGGTCTCCAGGATCGCGCCCTGAGCCAAAGGCAGGCGCAAAACCACTGCGCCACCAGGGATCCCTAAAAAGGGATTTTTAAGAGGAGGAAGATTTGGGCCTAACAACAGAAACAGCAACACTGAAAACAGTTCCTTTGTATGTAGAACGGAAATCAATGTATAAATTTAGAATCAAGTTTGTAAAATATAATTAATAAAAATGAGGACACTATTCTCTTAGCACACTATATAATGCAGATGATGATATTAAAGTAGATGATGATGAATAATATCAAAGGTAACCAGTATCTGTTGAATATTTACCATGTGGTAGGTACTGAAGTACCTAGATTAGAATTTTATGTAGATTAGAACTAATATGTGTAAAGTACCTGGAAATACTAACTCATTATAAGCATTACATGAGTGTTAGGTGGTGCTTTTACTACTACTATTATAATATTTATTGTTCACAACAATTCTTTAAGGTGAAAACCATGACCTTCATTTTACCTAAGAAAAAATGGGTCCAAGAGAGGCTTATAACTTGTCCAAATCATAAAGCTAGTAGGTCATAGAGCAAAAAAATCAAAACCAATCTGTTTAGCCCAAAGTCTATGCTCTAAATCACTATGCTATTCTGGGGGAATCTTGCTAAAAGAGAAAAAAAAAACAAACATTTGTGGTTTTAGAGAAATAGATATAAGCAAAGACACTAGTGTAAATGTCTACCACATTCTTTTGAGGTGTTCTTACTTAATAAAGGCTTTGCTTATCTGCTTTATAATTACATTGGAATAAAAAACAAGCCTATAGATATTATCTTCCTTTATTGTAATCATCTCACCAATCCTAAAATTATAGTTCTACTTGATTAAAAAAAAATTAGGCCAAACATACTATAAAATATCAAAAATGCTAATTTATACCTAGTGGACTCACATGAATAATGAATGTACTTGAAATCACTTATTGAGTAAAATATTGTGCTTGAATTTATTTCTTAATGATAAAAGCTGTCACTTTTATAATTTCAAAAACAGTAGTTCTACTGGCCCCAATAAAACCAGAACTATAAGATTTAAGACAAAGTTCATAAAATGATTTAGACAGACATGCTAGAAAATGAAACATCTTTTATACTTTGCATAATTTCATACCCAAATATAAACAAATCTTTGGTTTAATCTTACTCTGAACGGTATCTGCAATGGACAACAATATAGCACATTCATATAGATAAACTGTAAGATTAGTTTGTTCCAACCTCCACTACACATTTTATTAAAAAAAAAAAAGAGTACAAGGCAGTCTTATTATTTTAGACTAACTGTAAAAAACACTGAATTAGTAAATAAATAAATAAATAAATAAATAAATAAATAAATTGTATTGTAAAAAGAAAGATTTGTATTCTATTTCTTTGAAGTATATATGGTTATTAGTTGCTAACAAGTGCTTCTAAATTCTGAGAATTTTAGCATGAGTTAATAAATAAATAATATATAATCAGCAGGAGCTATTCACACAATTAACATTCTGAAGTTCTTAAAAAGAAATGGTTCTCCTAAATAAATAAATGTATATGTAACCTTACTTGTGCTCTAATTGCCTTAATAAAGTTTTCACAGATAATAAAAAAAAAACTTCACTTTACATGTTGATGAAATAAATATTCTTGAGAATAATATTTTCTATTCAGCCCAAAGTGAATGAGTTATAAAATACTGGGGGGATAAGCTAGTCTTAATTTATGTTTGATGATTAATGTTGTGCTGCATCTATTAACTTAAAAATTTCAAAATAAGCCTAGGTATGTATTTAAACTCATGTTGTAAAACTAGAAAAGATATTAAAGTTCCTACCTCTAATTCTACATCAGCTCGCACATATTGTCGGGTCTTCGGATGATTAAGGAGGTGCAAAATTGTAGTAATGAGGGCCTCATTTATTCGACTTAATTGGCAATCGATCACATTTTTCAAGATGGTGTTTAGTCCACCTCGAAGGGCCACCACCTCTGGATTCTGAAGTGCTAAAATAAAAAAAGGAAAAACTTAAGGGGTAAGTTATTACTTTTTAGTAATTAGAAACCTGGGATTTTATCCTGAAACTTAATTTCCTTTCTGACTTGAAAAACTTTCTAGCCAAAGAATTAAAATGTAGATAAAATATATCTAATAAGAGTCACTGAATATACTCTTTCCAAAACTCTGGTTTTTTTTAATGTCTCTGAATTGATTTTTTTATATCCTTTGTCTGTATTTTACTAGAATGGTTCTTCTTATCAATTGCAAGAAACTGTTCACTTAATAGGAATATGTTAGCTTTTCATCTATTTCAAATCTTTCATCTGCTTTAGATTTTAATTTCGCTTTAGATTTTAACTTTAGATTTTAATCTCAGATTTTAAACTCAGAAACTCCTCCCTCACTTCAAAGAGGCATTTTCTGATTATACCGGCACATACATATATGGGTTTTAAAGGAGTTCATGATTAACATTCCAGTTTTCGATCTGTTAGGAAACTGAGTTTTGCTGCATATTGATAAACTCATTTTTTCCCAAATGTTTAAGTTATCCCAGTATGCTTCCCAAACTGATTTTTATCCTTTTGATATACTAAATTTTTCTGTATATCAGAATCTGCAACTCAATCTTTTCACTTTTTCTCTTAATAACCTAGCTTAATAGTTTTTGTAAAAATCAACTTTTAAAAAAACTTTTCCCTTCTATTTTTGTTTCTCAAAAATGTTTTCATAACCGGATCTCTCTTGTTTATTCTAGCTTAATTTTAGAATTTTCTTTTATTTTTTTTTCTAAATTGAGTTATATATAACTACATACAGTAAAATTCACACAACTTAATGGCACAGTTCAAAAAATTTTGAACAAGTTTTATACTCTTGTAACTAATATCCAATCAACATACAGAAATTTCACCATCCTAGAAAGTTCCCTTACACCACTTTTCAATCAGTACCCCCCCTCCAGTATACAGACCACAATTTCCGTTATTAAGAATCAACTGGACAAATTCAAGTGTCAAAAATACCCTACCTCCAAAAAACACATACACAAGTCATACATATTTCTTAGTAAGTTTGTTATATATAGTTTTCTACTTTGGAAGTGGTAACTTTTTTCTCCAATAAATTTACTGATTTTATTGCTGAAACACAAAATAAGTTGATCAAATCTATATTTTCACATTTCTACTGTTTTGAATTACTTAAGTTCCATTTTTCCGTTGATAAGAGTTTACTAGATATATCTCACCCATAACATGTAAACTTCACTTATTATTTTCATTTACTAACCTGGTTGAAAGTTTTTAGCAATACTAATTAGGAGTTAAAAGTTGGTAATATTTACAGAGATCCACCACTAAGAATAATACAGTGCTGATTTGAAATATTCTAGAATATTAACAAATGAGGTTTCTAATTATTTTATGTGTATAGGTATGTGTATATGTGTCATCCTATGTGTATATGCATATAAAATGATAGTTCCATTAAAAAATTGGTAGGTTTCCATATTTGAGTACTTTTAATTAGATTATAAGAACTGTTCTTGAAACAATATTTTTAAAACAAAACTACCTGAATGAGTCTTAGTTTTTGATCTATTGTATATTCTATTATTTTGAGTCAACTGGAAATAAAATTTTCTCTGAAAACCCATTCATTTTAATAAGACTTTCAAATTATTAAAAAATTATTTCATAATTTTAAAAACTTCTTTTTCTTCCTCATTTGTATATTACTCTTTTGTTTCTGACTTGTGTTTTTCAACCACTAGTGTATGTTTATATACCATTCATGTTTCTCTACAACTAACTCAGATTATTTCAAATAATCAATTTTGTTCTCTAATTAGATCCCTTCGTTTCATTGTTGCTTTCCTCCTGCTTACTTTAAAATTGATTTTCTTTCCTTCTTTTTCTATTTCTTGGGCTCACACACATTTTCATTGCTTTTTGCTTACTTATAAAAGCATTTTAAGATAAGAAGTTAACTCAGGGTATAGCTTTCCAAGCACCCCCTACACTGACTCGTCAAATATTTTTATTTTCGAAACATTTTTAATTAAATTTTTAAGTGTCTTTAAATTAATAGGTACTGAGAACAGTACACCTTTATATCTTCAATAATAGGGTTTGATACTCTTATATTTAGTTTACAATTTTGTTATTAATTTCTTTATTACATCAAGAGTCAACAGGACCTATGCCACCTCTACCTTTGGTGGGAAAAAACTATCTTATCATTTAAAATTGTATTTTGGTTTTAAGTGCGGTTGAGCCTTTTAAATATTGATTAGCCATGTATTTCTTTGAGAATTATTTATTTTCCCTACTCATCTGTATATAAATGTTATTTCCCTAGCATGTTTGTAACATTTATTTTTTGTTCGTTGTACCACTGCATGTTTGTCTCTTTATATTAAAATCTGTTGCTGCTGGAATCTATTTCTTTTGTTAACTCAAGACTCCTTTTCCTTACAATGATCAGATACTCATCCATTTTTTTCCTGTTTTTTTCCCCATTTAACTCTTTAATCTTCTTGCATTTAAATTTTTTTAAATGTATGATTATTTTTTAATCCATATCAAGATATAGTATAGTTAATAATGTCTGAGAACCAGATTTTAATCTAAACACTGGAATTTGGACAATTCTTATATTCCTATAAACTAATCTTTTCATATCTTTGTGCCAATAACTAAGAATTCATATGTGAAAGGCATTTAAAATGTCATATTTTTTCTAAAACATTATTACACTTTTATTACTTGGAGAAAATTCTGACCCAGTTCACCTTTAAAAAAATGTTACATTCATACACACACACACACACACACACACACACACACACACACACACTTTCTAAAATGCTTCATTTTTATTACTTGAAGAAAATTCTGACCTAGTTCACAGATAATGGCAATGCATGCTCGGACCATTCTGTCTCTTTCTTGAAGTCCATCATTTCCAACTGCTATTAAAGAGTTGGCTACAGAGCTAGGAAACAAGGAAGCATTCACAGTAATCATCTGTAACAGGGAAGAATCAGAAAAATAAGTTATTTACTTCAAAATACATGTTTAAAACCAATTTTGTTCTGATTGAGGTGTTAATAACCATTGAACATTTATAAGATCCAGGCATCAATTTTAATCCTCTTCCTATGAACATTGCAAAGGGTTACTACAACTAAAAATTGATCCAATAAATATTAACAACCATTACTGTGGGAAAATGCTGGCTTTTTTTCCCCTAATAGTTCAGACTATCAGTCAATTAAATGACAAGATTCAATGTTTCTGAGATTCTAAGCTCCTCTCAAATAGGAACTATATTTTATACAACTTTTCAGTACCTAGACAAAGAAAATGAGTGGTAACAAGAACTGTCAACATACTACTGTACTATTCCATTCCTGATTCTTCCCCATATATAATCACCACCAAACCCTGTCCTACCAATTTACTTCACTATCCATATTCTCTTTCCTATCTCTCCTATCAAACTCTGATTTGGGCCCTCATTCTTTCTCATTTTACTGCAACAGATTCCTGATAATCTCCCTATCTCTAACCCTTATTTGTTGCTATGGCAAAAAGCAAAGTTAGTAATCTGTAAGCTATTTCTAAGATTTCAAAAAGTATGATGCAAATAGTATGTTTTTGGTAACAAAACTTTCGATGAATTTTACTTTAAATGAAAAGTTTAAATGGCAATAATTGGAATACTGAAAACATAATATCTCTTCAGTTTGGAAATAATAAAGAAAACAAATTATGTAGCCAATGACTGTTTAATAAACAAAAACTGGTAGATGGAGTATTTCAAAATAACACATCTCTGGAGTAGGGATAATTAATCTTTACTGGATATTACTGGATAGATAATCCTATAAATCAAGGGCAATGATTCCCTAAGTGAATCTCTTTCAAATGTAAAAAATCTGTAATACACTAATCTCTTATTACATGAACATAGAAATAATATATTAGGAAAATTGATGGCTTAAATTAGGCAGTGAGTAGAATTTCAATTTTCAATTAACACTGAAAAGTGGGAAAATTATATAGAAAACAAGAGAGACAAAAACCAAGAAGGATTCTCTGGATTGGAGAATGGGGGAAAATGAGAAGATACTCCAAGAAGGTTGGAATCGTGGGTAAATATGGGACCCCTTATGGGGCCTCCCTCAGGAAAATGGTGAAGATTGAAATTAGTCAGTACGCCAAGGATGAAAAGGCAAGCTGTGGGCATCTGGCATTGTGGCTCCTGCAGGAGGACGGCAGCCGTTCGCGCCTGGACCTACAACATCACTTCTGCCATCATAGTAAAGTCTGCCATCAGAAGACTGAAGGAGTTGAAAGACCAGTAGAAGCTCCACCATTTGAAACATTGCTAGCCTATAATAGATGGGTTAATTTACGTAATAAAATTTAAACAAACGAATGGAAATAGAGGCCACTATGCATTCATTCAACAAGTATGCTTTCCTTTTAACTCTATCTGCTTTTAGCTAAACCAAGGAGGAACCCTTGCCACGTTCTTCTGAGTCTATATCCTACTGCCAGGTATAAGCAATTCTCTGCTCTTGGATTCATAAATGATATCTGCCTCAATTCACTCTGTATTTCAGAAAATAACAGAAGAAAATAGTTTTGTAATAGCATTATTAAATTGTTAAGGGCCTGTTCACTTTTACTAGGCTGTTTATAAACTAAATTATAACATATCAAAACATTTAATAAAACTGAAATGAAGTATTTACTGAATAATTCAAAGAAGCTGAATTTAATTGTTTGAATCTATCTGGCATTGTCTTTTCTTCTGAATGTAATTTTTAGGGAGCAATTCTCAAGTATGGTCCAGGAAACAGGGTCTCTAGGGTATTTTCAGAGATTCTGTGAAGTTAAAACTATTTTCATAACAATTCTAAGACATTATTTGTCTTTTTTACTCTCAACCTTTCACAAATATATACTGAAGTTTTCCAAAGGCTCCAATGAACATGAAATCACAACAGATTGAATGAAGAAACAAATATGACAATCCAGATACTCCTGTCCACCAAGACAAACACTAAAGACATTTGCAAAGATCTAAAATAATGCCATTCTGCTAAGTTTCTTTTTGGAAAATATATTTTTATAAAAATGTTTGTATGTGATGGATTTATTGTTAATTTTTAATATGTTAATATATAATTTAATTGCTCACTTATAATTCCTAGTAGGGTAAATATTGAGACATATACCTCAAATAACCAAATAGTTACTCTAGGTTTTTCAGAAACAAATTTTATTTTCTTATCGTGATTCTCAAAATCATGGCAGTAGGAAAGGCTATGAGTAAAAACCATAAATGTAATTTTTAAATTTAAATTTGAAGAGCCAAATATCACAGTCCAAATGTAACAGTTTAGCTATAATAAAAATATCATAATCTATCTTCAATATTACTTTTACTAGAATCGCAAATTTCTTTTAAGACATTCATCTATCTATCTCTTCCTTACTTTGCTCACCTGTGGGTACTATTACTAACCACAAGTTGGACAATTGGAAGAAAAAAGGAAAGAGGAGATCTAGTTAATGTACAAATTTAACATTCTATCATTCTGAAGTATGAACTGAATTCAAAGATAGGTAAAAAGGAAAAGGGTTAAAATTTTTATTTTTAAAAGTAATTTAAATAATTTTAGATGTTTTTACATTAAAACAACTATATACTACATAAGTCTCATAAATGTTTAGGATTATACAGGATACTTAGGATGAAACAGGAAAAAATTCTTACATAACTATGTCTTAACCAAGTTAACTCTTAATTCACTGCTTTGCCATTAGGGTATCACATTAAGTAACAACAAAAAATGCCTTGAAAACCTCTCATTAGAAGCATTACGGATTATCCTTAACACATTCTATTGCAGAATTTAGATTCTGATCTATCCTGTACAATGGTTTGAACTGCTTACTCAAACTGTCTATGGACTGTATCTAAATTTGTCTTCAAAACAACCAGGCTGTAACTATTTGTGACATCCATTTAACGGTATTAAGTCTAAATATACAAAAGTAGGGTAGGGAACAAGTAATTCTCTTTCTCCAATAATGTACCAAAAAAGCAGCAATTTCACTTTTACGTCTACTAAAGGAAGAAGTACAGTAGTTCTTCCCCACTCCCTTAGCCAGGGGGGATATGTTCCAAGACCCCCAGTGGATACTGAAACCACAGACAATATTGAACTCGATATATAAACTTCACTGCTGATGGAAAGCCTCACCAATAACATCAACAACACATATTTTGTATTGTATACTATATTCTTACAATAAAGGAGGCTAAAGAAAATGTTAAGAAAATCATAAGAGATAATAAATTTACAGTTCTGTATTTATTGAAAAAATTTACATATATAAAGTAAACTTATAAAGCTCAAATCTGGGCAGCCCAGGTGGCTCAGCAGTTCAGCGCTGCCTTCAGCCCAGTGTGTGATCCTGGAGACCTGGGATTGAGTCCCATATCAGACTTCCTGCATGAAGCCTGCTTCTCCCTCTGCCTGTGCCTGTGTCTCTGCCTCTCTCTCTTCTGTGTCTCTCAATGAATAAAATCTTTTAAAAAAATAAAAATAAAGCTCAAATCTGTGTTGTTCAAGGGTCAAGTATACTATTTTTACTGTATATACATACCTACAATAAAAATTAACTTATAAATTAGGCACAGCAAGAGATTAACAACAATAAAATAGAACAATTATACTATAATAAAATTTATATGAATGGAGTCACTCAAAATAGCTATTAGTACTAGTCACCTTTCTTCTGGTGATGTGAGATGATAAAAATGCCTATGTGATGAGATGAGTGAAGTGATGATGTAGATACTGTGACATTAACATTAGGCTACTACAGACCTTCTGACCATATAGCAGAAGGAAAACCACAGTTGACCTCAGGTAACCAAAACTGCGGATAAGGGTTGTGGTGGGGGGGAATACTGTATTCTTCAGAGTGAATATTTTATTAAAAAATATTGTCCTACCTGTACCCAATCACACAGAATAATTACACAAAACATTTATGCTTACCTCTAAGTTTAACAGACCTATTTATCTCATATAATTTTAACAAAAATGTTTAATGAGAATTTAACCTTTAAATTTTAATGAAGATTTCACAAAGTCTAAATCTAAAAATGTAAAATATTTGAAATAAAACCCCCAAATCCGTTTTTTACTCTCAGATATAGAACGCACCTTTCTGACTAATCGAAGTGCTTGTGTCCTCTCTACTTCATTGCTCTGCTGTATGTCGATGCACCTAAATAATACACAAAATACTTAGTTATTGATAAACAATTTTTTGTGTAACACTAACAGATCAGACCCATCTTCAAAATGTTAATACAGTATTTTAAAATTTTAACATATGTGATTTTTCAATACCAGCAGATATTTATTTAGTTAACTTACATCTAGCTCTCTTATGATAAATATTTGCTATGATAAAGCATTTCAAAACTATTTAAAACTCCAGAAAAGAACACAGTAAATAATTTACAGAATTATACATATCAATAGAAAAGTAATATACATACAAAACAAAGGTATCGGAAATATAGTGAAAAAAAATTCACCTATCTTTGATAAAATTTGGAGTTTTATAAAAATTGTGGAGGAAAAACATTTCCAGCTCATGTTTTAATTTAAATATGATTTTAGGGGCATCTGGGTGACTCAATTGGTTGAGCCACTGACTCTTGATCTCAGCTCAGGTCTTGATCTCAGGGTTGTGAGTTCAAGGCCTGTGTTGGCTCTACACTGGGCATGGAGCCTGCCTACTTAAAAAAAAATTAATCTTATTCAGGGCCTACATATTTTATTTATTATGACTATGTTAAAAGTCTTACATACTAGCCATAGTAACTCTATTTCACCAAATATAATTTAATATCTAAACACACTTCAAAGCTTAATGCTCAATCAGGTATCTCTTGACTGACATTTCTCTGTAAAATTTATTAGTCAATTTCTTAAGAAACTGGTTTATGTAGCAGAATAATTAATTTTTACTTAAAAGCATTTTTCCTATCTGAATACAATTAAATCTAAAACAATTTTATTAAGAAGTAAATATACACACAATTCAATTGGTGGCCACACTAAAGAGGCTTGATCAGACCATCTCCATAGCCAAAAACAACTGTAAAGGTTAAACAAAATACTTTTTTAAAACTATTAAAAGGGCAATGGATAATAATCCTTGGAAAAAGACGTACAAGTTCCACACCCAACCAGGCTTTGTCCCTAAGGGCACCTGTCAATCCCCAGTTTTAGGGGAATGAAGTCCTAGCAGAAAGCAAAATTTTTGCTAGTCTGGAGAGACAGGTTGAACTTTAGTGCAGTCAAGGTGGCTGTGACTTGAGGGAAAAAAATCCCAGAGAAAAGAAAATATAGGAAAGTGAATGCAAATCTTCATGTAATCTCTTCTCCAAGGCACTTGCCAATCTCTGTGTTGTGCAAATGCAGGGTAAAAATCCAAAAAAACAAATAAAAAGCTTTACTGTCAAGAAGCTAAAGAAGTAGGCAGAAATTTCAGTAGGTATATAACACCCTAAGATAGACATTACAGCTCAAGGTTGCTCAAGGTGAAGAGGTTCTGCTAAACATCTACAACAGCCATTTGAGATCCCAACAGCCACTCCATAGATCAAAGGGAAAGCTAAAAACTAAACTTCAACTAAATCAGTGTGATACATCAACATTCCGGAATAAAGCTTAACAATCTTAAAAGGAAAACTGTATGAACCCGGAGCTAAATATTTTGAATATGCAATGTTCACATCCAATCATGTAATAATATGAAGTGTGCTTTAAAATAAACAAAGGGCCAAGTAACTAAAAACCAAGAAAAGAAAATGACAATAGAAACAGAACACAGGTGATTCACATATTGGTGTTGGCATAAGAAGGCTAAAATTCACTATGGTAAATACGCTCAGTAAATAGAAAGAAAGATGGAGAAATAATGCAGTGACCTAAAATCTTTAAATAAGAGTAAAACAAATCACAGAAATATGTAACTGAAAGTAAAAATTGAAGAGACTGGTTTACTAGCAAGATGGAGGGGAAAAAACAGTACAAAGTAAACAAACTGAAGCACAAAGATTAACAACAAAAACTGAAAATATAGTAAGGATATCAGAGACATGTGGGAACTGAACAGATCCAACACTACACAGCTGGAGAACGAGAGGATATAGGAGAATAAAGGATAGAACAGAAGAAAACCTTAAAGTAGAGAAAAAAATACATCACTTCAAATAAGCAACAAGAGACAACTTAACCATTCACCAGGTTAAAAAGAAAAATCCAGAAGACAAAAACTTACTTAAAGCACTGAAAAATAGGAACTAGCCATAAAATAGCTTTCAAGCTTTTGCACAGCAAAGGAAACAAGTCAACAAAATCAAAAGACAACTGACAGAACATGAGAAGATATTTGCAAATAACGTATCAGATAAAGGACTAGTATCCAAAATCTATAAAGAACCTATAAAACTCAACACCCAAAGAACAAATAATCCAATCAAGAAATGGGCAGAAGACATGAACAGACATTTCTCCAATGAAGACATACAAATGGCCAACAGACACATGAAAAAATGATTGACATTACTTAGCCAGCAGGGAAATAGAAATCAAAACCACAATGAGATAGATACCACTTCATAACAGTGAGAACGGCTAAAATTAACAAGTCAAGAAATGACAGATGTTGGCGAGGATGCAGAGAAAAAGGAACCCCTGTACAATGTTGGTAGGAATGCAAGTTGGTGCAGCCACTCTGGAAAACAGTATGGAGGTTCCTCAAAAAGTTGAAAATAGAGCTTCCCTATGACCCAGTAACTGCACTAGTGAGTATTTACCCCCAAAGACACAAATGTAATCTGAAGGGGCACCTGTACCCCAATGTTTATAGCAGCAGCGTCCACAATAGCCAAACTACAGAAAGAGTCCAGATGTCCATCCACAGTTGAACAGATAAAGATGTGGTATATATATACAATGGAATACTACTCAGCCATCAAAAAAATCTTGCCAT
Organism: Vulpes vulpes; assembly: GCF_048418805.1. Classification (NCBI taxonomy): domain Eukaryota; kingdom Metazoa; phylum Chordata; class Mammalia; order Carnivora; family Canidae; genus Vulpes; species Vulpes vulpes. Next base: position 128,615,393 of record NC_132783.1, on the reverse strand, counting down.
TTGCAAAGACATGGATAGAACGAGAGGATATTATGCTAAACAAAGTAAGTAAATCAGAGAAAGACAATTATCATATGATCTCACTTATATGTGAAATTTAAGAAACAAAACAGGACCATAGGCAAAGAGAGGAAAAACATAAGACAAAATCAGGGAGACAAAGCATAAGAGATTCTTAGTCATAGGAAACAAAATGAAGGTTGCTAGAAGTCAAGGGGGTAGGAGGATGGGGTAACTGGGTGATGGACAATAAGGAAGTTACATGAGGAAATGAGCACTGGGTATTATAGAAGACTGATGAATCACTGACCTCTACCTCTGAAACCAATAATATATTATATGTTAATTAACTGAACTTAAATACAAAAAGAAAAACAAAAAATTTAAATTTAAAAAAATTTCTTAAAATAGAAAAGGAAGTCCCTTCATATATGAAGACTATAAAGTAGAGGCATTTACAGACAAAAAAAAAAAAAAGATGAAATAATCTTGAGTAGACTAGCATTATAAAAAAAAACAGTAAAGGAAATTCATCAAACAAAGTGATACAAGATAAATGAATATGTACAAATGCAAGGAAAGAAGGATAATGCAATGGGTAAGTAACATAGGTAAACATCCGTAGTTCCAGTTAAGGGGCACTTGGGTGGCTCAGTAAGTTAAGCAACCTACTCTTGGTTTCAGCTTAGGTCATGAGCTCCTGGGTGGTGAGATGAACACCTGCCTTGGTTTCTGCACTCAGCAGGGAGCCTACTTAAGATTCTCTCCCTCTGCTCCTCCCCCCACGTTCTCACTCCATCTCACTTTCGTTTTCTCTCTCAAATAAATAAATCTTTTAAAAAATATATCAATAGTTCTAGTTTAAAACAAAGCAGAACTAACCTGTAGGGCTAGAAATGCATGTAGGAAAAATAAACTACAGCAATAATATAAAAAGCAGAAGGGAGATGATATAAACTATAAAAGGTTTCCTACATTGTTCTGGCTGTAATAAAATGCTAAACCTAATATCAAGGATATGAGTTATAATCTCTAGGGCAACTGCTAAAAGACGAAAATACTTTATAACCCAGATATTAATAGAAGAGGAAAAGAAATTCTTCATTATTCCAAAAGAAAAAGAGAAACATAAGAACAAAGAACAGATGTGATAAATCTCAAGATAGCAAACAAACTCAATTCTATGAATCATATAGAGGGAAAAAAATGAAAACTCATCTTACATAAATTATTACATAAAAACAGGACATTTCCGGGATCCCTGGGTGGCGCAGCGGTTTGGCGCCTGCCTTTGGCCCAGGGCGCGATCCTGGAGACCCGGGATCGAATCCCACATCAGGCTCCCGGTGCATGGAGCCTGCTTCTCCCTCCGCCTGTGTCTCTGCCTCTCTCTCTCTCTCTCTGTGACTATCATAAATAAATAAAAAATTAAAAAATTAAAAAAAAAAAAAACAGGACATTTCCCTAGTTGTTTCACCAAGCAAAAAAACTCCTGATGCCACAACTAAACAAGGACAGAAGAATGGAAAAATATAGGCCAATACCTCTCATGAACTTAACTACAAAATTATCCCACAAAATATTAGCAAAACAAATTCAGTTAATACTTAAAAAGGACAAAACATACAGTGAATATGCGTTTACTTCAGAAATGCAAACAAGTAACATAAAGAAATCCACAAAAAGCCTACAGCAAGTATCATAAATTATAGCAAAATACAGAATACTTTCAACCCAAGTTCAGGAGCAAAACCAAATTGTCCACTATCACTATTTCTAGTCAATGCAATATTCTAACCAATGTGATAAGGCAAGAAAAAGAAAGATACAAGGACTGGAAAGGGAGAAATAAAACATTCATCATTTGCAATTAATGCTATGTATATAGAAACTCTAAAAGAATTTTTAAAACAATTAGATTTGAAAAGTGATTCTAGCAAGATCACTAGATAAGAGTTCGGTATCCAAACCAAAAACCAAAACCCAAAATCTACAATTATTTTTCTATATATTAAAAGCAAAAAATGAAAAAGAAGAAATTAAACTTACATTAATACTCTCATAAAAAAAACACTGTAGAATAAACATAGCAACAAGTATGTGCAAGACCTCTGCACAGAAAACTACAAAATACTGGAGAGAAATTAAGGCTCCAAATCAATAAAGGTTTAGAATATTCAATGTTCTTAAGATATCAATTACCCCAAATTAATCTAGAACTTCAATGCAATTACTACTAAAATCGCAGAATGTTTTAAGGACATGAACAAGTTGATTCTAAAATTCATATGAAAATGAAGAACACTGGGCAGCCTGGGTGGCTCAGTGGTTTAGCGTCACCTTCAGCCCAGGGCATGATCCTGGAGAGCCAGGATCAAGTCCCATGTCGGGCTCCCTGCATGGAGCCTGCTTCTTCCTTTGCCTGTGTCTCTGCCTCTCATGTGTCTCTCATGAATTAATAAAATCTTAAAAAAAAAAAAAAAGGAAGATAAAAAAAAAAAAGAAAATGAAGAACATAAAATAGCTTCTTAAGGAAGAAAAAGTGGAAGACTTACACCAACAGATATTAACACTTACTATCCAGCTACAGTCATTAAAACAGTGAGAAACAGGGGCAAGAATAGACAAATAGACTAAAAAGAACAGGGAACACAAAAATGGACCCAGATATATGAGTTATCTGGTTTACCACAGAAGGGCCATTAGTCTAGACATGAGAGAAAAATCTTTTCAATAAATCTTGCTAAAATGTACTGCATATCCATAAAAATAAAAATGAATCATGACCTGACATCGAATTAAACATAAGGAATAAAATCTTTTGGAGGAAAACAGAGTAATATCTTCCAAAGAGTCCACGGGCACTAACTATAAAATTGGATTAATTGGGAAGAGAGAAAGGCAAAACAGACAGACTTGAAGAAGATATTGTCAATACATATACCTGAAAGGAATCATATCCAGAAGAACATCAAGAACTCCTATATAATGAGATAGACAGATAATCCAATTTACAAATGAGCAAAAGGACAAGGAGGATATTCAAATAGCCAACAAACAAATGAAAGGTGCTTAACATCACTACTCATTAGGGAAATGTAAATTATAAACACAATGAAAGTCATAATGAACACTACAGCAGAAAGTCTACAATTAAAAACTGAAAGCAAGTGCTGATGAGAATGTGGAGAGACTGGAATCTCGAACATTGTTGGTAGGAGTATAAATCGGTACAATCGGGCAGCTCCGGTGGCCCAGCGGTTTAGCAACGCCTTCGGCCCAGGGTGTGATCCTGGAGACCTGGGATCGAGTCCCACGTTAGGCTCCCTGCAAAAGCCTGCCTCTGTCTCTCTCTCTCTCTGTCTTTTGTGATTAAATAAAATCTTTTAAAAATAAATAAATAAGTAAATCAGTACCATCACTATGGAAAACTGGCAGTATGTAGTAAAGCTAAATAGACATAAACGTATGACCCAGCAGTTCCACTCCTACATGTACACCTAAGAAAAAGAGTGCTATGTCCACTTACAAGAATGTTCAAGGGAGCTTTATCCAAGATAGCCAAAAACTCAACCCAGAAAATCACCAAGAGAATGGAAAAAAATTATAGTCTACTCATAACACAAAATATTACACATCCTTAAGAAAAAAACAACATGGATAATCTCACAAATAAAATACAGGAAAGAATAGCTATGTATTTTTCCATTATATGATGGAGAAACTGGTGTACATATGAGAAAAGGTAGAATAATTGGTTGGAAAGAAGGGAACTTGACTGGGATACTGAAAATATCTATTCAGGATAATAGGGTAGTTAGTTGTATATATCTGTAAAAGTCATCAGGCTTTACACTAAAAATTTGTAAACTTCACGATAGGTATGTTAAAACTTAATACATAATTTTAAAAACACAGACGATTCTAGGACAATTACCTCGCTATTAAATAGTCCACTTTCAATTTTAGCACCTTCTGCAGAATACTGGAGTCTTGGATGAGATATCGAAGAGCTCTCAGCCCTGCTGCCCGCACTTCTTTTGCTTCATTCAATAAAGCTAACCGCAAACTGCATAAGAACAAAAAAAGTTTTGCTGCATGAGTTTCAAATATACATAAAATTATGGTACCAAATTCTTCCCCAGGTGAAAGAGGCAAAACTACTATTTTATAAATATATAAAAATTATTCACTACAAGCCATAGAATTTCAATAATACTTAGTCTTAATCTGTGCTGCCTTAGCAGATTCTTAGTAATCAAGAAAATATTATTTGTTACTGCCTTCTGAATTTTATTATGTAATGGGAAATTAAATTTCAAGGTGTACCTATGCCTCTACAACCCATTCCCCTCTGTCTACCTGCTTCCACTCTTCTCAAAGAATCACTGATTTAAACTAATATTTTATGACCACAGGCACAGACTATACAAATTTTAATTCCTAAGCACACCAAAAAGATGGCTATGAAATCATAACATTGTATCTCTTTTGATGGACTTGAGAAAATCAAGTTTGCCATAATCACTTCTTTTTTTTTTTTTTTAAAGATTGTATTTATTTATTCATGAGAGATACACACCGAGAGAGAGAGAGGCAGAGACACAGGCAGAGGGAGAAGCAGGCTCCATGCAGGGAGCCTGATGTGGGACTCAATCCCAGGTCTCCAGGATCACACCCTGGGCCAAAGGCAGGCGCTAAACCGCTGAGACACCCAGGGATCCTCTAAACACACTTCTTAAGGGAGGTCTAGAGATAACTGTACGGGTTCTTACTCGTGTTCTTAAGAACACTTAAGAGCTTTTGTTCTATGAATTTCATATTTAATTTAGAAATTTAAGTATTTCCCATCATTAGCTTTCTTTTTTTTTTAATATTTTATTTATTTATTCTTGAGAAACACACACACACACATACACAGAGGCAGAGACACAGGCAGAGGGAGAAGCAGGTTCCCTGCAGGGAGCCTGATGTGGGACTTGATCCTGGGTCCCCAGGATCAGGCTCTGGACTGAAGGTGGTGCTAAACCACTGAGCCACCCGGGCTGCCCCAGCTTTGATTCTTTAAAGAATAATATATATAATATTAATAATATCATATGTATAATAAAATAAAGACTATTTGATAATTACAAAGCATCAGTAAGAACAACAGGATAACCAAAAATGCTGGAGATCCTGAATTTTTCTAATGTTCAAACAACTGTTTCTACAAAATCAAATATAAGGTGGATTAAGATGCTATACTATCCTTTTAGTTAAAAATTACTAAAATCCAGCGGGTGACAGAGGGAACTTAACTATACTTACCAAATTATGATATCCTCATAGTTAAAACCCAATTTTTCTTCACTATGGCCAATATCACAAAGAAGCTGTCAGAAAAACAAAAGTATGCAAAAATGTTATATATTTTTGTCTATTTATACTACTTTTTTAGACTGAAAAATAAGGTATTTTTCTTTAACAAAATTCCAGAAACTATACCTTTTGTTCAAATATGCATATTTATTTTTATCGCCTTGTTTTATTGACCTGCCAGTTTTAGATTTCTTTAACCCTCCTCTTTACTTTGATTTTTTTTAAAGATTTTATTTATTTATTCATGAGAAATAGAGAGAGAGAGAGAGGCAGAGACACAGGCAGAGGAAGAAACAGGCTCCATGCAGGGAGCCCGATGTGGGACTTGATCCCGGAACTCCAGGATCATGCCCTGGGCCAAAAGCAGGCGCTAAACAGCTGAGCCACCCAGCGATTGCCCCTTTACTTTGATTTGAATCAACCAATTACTTTTTATTATTCCACCTTTCCCTCTCAATAAATTTACTATTATTTTTTAATGGTTACCCACTGAGATTATAGCATGCATTGTTAATTAGTTTAAACAGAAACTATTTATTTTACCATATCCTCAACAATGCTAGACTCTTGACACTTGCACTTCATTTGCTTGCCTTACCTTTCCCTTTACTGATGTTTTTTCTATCTCTCAAGTCCTGTAACACATTACTGTTATTTTTACTCTATCAATTTGTATTTACCTACAAATTCACATTTTCCATTATTCTTCATGTCAGTGGTATCGTAATGGGATACTCTCTCTTCCTTCTAAGGAATTCTCAGTTTGTTGTTGGTTTTAATGTTTTTATTAATTTAATTTTTAGCCACAAGGTTGCTTGTAACAGATTCTTTTGACTTTTCTTTGCCTAGAAATTCTTTTTCACTTCTATTTTTGAAGAATATCTTGCTGGATTTACAAATTTTTACATTAGCTGATATTTTCCTAAAATCTTTAAGATGGTGTCCATTATCTCTACTGAAATGTCTGATTATCAGTCTCACTATTGGCTCCTCTGAAGGTCAGATCCTTTTTTTCAGACTCCTTTAAAGATTTTGTTATCTATCTTTGGTTTTCAGCAATCTTACTATTCAGGTGTGGCTTTCTTTGTATCTATCCTGCTTAGGAAAAATAGAAATTCCCAATTCTCTGGGTTGACATATTTTATTAGTTTTAGAAAATTCTGTACATTAGCTCTTCAAAATTACTTCTGCCCAATTTCTTCTCTTACTTTTTCTGTTAATTCAAATATCAGATCCTTTTGTGTATACTGCAAATTTCTAAAACCTCTTTTCTATTTCCTCCATTCTTTTATCTCTGTGCTTTGGCTGAATATTTTCTAGTTATCTGTCTTTCTGTTTATCTGGCTAATTTTCTATCTAGTGAGTTTTTCACTTTAGACACCGTTTTCCCCTTCAGAGTAGCTCTCAGATACTGCAATATTTTCATAGCAGAAAAGACTATATAAATAATATGTATGGTAAGAAAACACTGCGTAAATAACCAAATAGGCAAGACAATCTAAAAAGCTTTTGTTCACTGATCTTCATCCAAAATGGTTATACCGGTATTCCTATAAAATCCTCAAAATTCTGAAACATGATAAACAAGCTTTAGACTAAACTTTCAAACAGTATGAAATTTTTTTATTATTTCTATTGCATTTTGTTGTACAATATTGTAAGTACTTAAAAATGGATGAGGATTTGTTAAACAGATTTTAAATTAAATTGTAAGATTTCCTAAGCTTTGAGACAAAAGAAGTTTATATATCTCTAAAGAAACTAAAAATTAAAAGTTAAATAACATATTAGTCAAAAATATTTGCAAAAATATGATAAGCAAAAGGTTACAGCCTTATATTAGTTTGCTGGGGCTGCTGTAACAAATACCACAGACCAGGTGGCTCAAACACTGAAATTTATTTTCTCATGATTCTGGAAGCTAAAGATCAATGTATCTTGAGAGAAGTTGTTCTGAGGTACTCTTGGTTCTCTCAGTCTTTATACGGTTGCTCATCTATGTATATTTGTGTTATTTGTGTACTAATCTCCTTTTCTTACCAGGACACCAGTCACATTGGATTAGGGATCACCCAAATGACCTAATTTTACCTAATTGCCTCTTTAAGGGAGTATCTCTAAATACATACACATTCTGAGGTACTGGGGGTGAGGGCTCAATAAATGAATTGGGGGTCACAATTCAGCCCTTAACATTACACTTGCCCATAGCAAAGTAGGGCCTACAACAACAAATAGAACCTCATAAGTGAAAGGCCTAAACAAACTGGGGAAAAACTACTAAAAAGAGGCCAAGAAAATGTACAAAAAATTTAATGAAGAAGCAAAATTGATAGACATGATTTATTTCCTGTTTCTTAAAATCTGAACCAAATACGCTGAAAAAAAAAGTTATCTGAAAGAAAGCTTACCAAACTGGAAAGAAATTGCTTTTTAACACATTTATACCAAATAAGACAATACATTGTCAGTGGAATCATAAACTGAAAACAGTTTGTAAAATAAACTGGAAAAATGTGCTAGGGGCAGGATCTACTTTTGGTGATTTATATTAACAAAATAACCTAAACTGTAAAATGGGCCATACATTATTTATAATGGTAAGGAACTGGAAACAAAATGTTCATAAAGGAGCAAATTTGTGTAGCCATCAAGATTATAATATTTAAACACAAGGAAAGACATGCATAATGTACTAGTAAGACAAGGTAGAAATCCTAAAAATATATATATATATTTAAAGATACATTTTTTAAAAGCCTAAATACATTTAAAAAAATATATCTTTAAAAAGCCTATACATCAAAATTTTAACACCAATAATGAAAGTGCAATCACAGGTGATTTATTTCCCTCTCTGTGCTTTTCTGTATTTTGGAAATGTTTACAATGAATATGCATTACATAACTTCAGGATGGCTATCTATATATAGAATTCATGAACAGGAACAAAAGTTTATTGACTATTAATCCTGTTAATTCTAGAAAATAGTATTTTTGTAAATTAAGACAAATGAGTCTTAGAGATAGTAGATAATATGACTTCCCAATACCAAAAATTAGTAAGTGGTAAAGCCAGAAGTCAAACCAAACCAGTCTGAGTCCAGAGTCCACTGTGAAAAATGTTACTACAATTCTGCATTAAAATTATTTATACAGAGGCAAAGGAAAAGGGGAGATTGGATACAAAAAATAAAAGAATAACTAAGCATTACTATCTTTATTTTATTTCTCTAGCCTCAAAAATGATATGAATCAAAAGTGTGGAGAATTGCATTCTGGTTATTTCAACATAAAATGAGTACGTGAAATTATTATTTTTTCCAAAACAGTTCACTAGAAACACACATATCAAAAACCATCTATTTCAAAGGATCCAAAGATATATAAAAAATTTTAACTACTGACACTATTAAACATAATTTAGTATTTACTAAAGATTTACTAAGATTTCCAGGTATTTAAGATTACTAGCATTGCCATTGTATGGTATATTATTTTTAAAAAGAAGAAGAATTGCTCATGTATTATGATCATTTAGACCCTGGACACATTCCAACTCAAACTTTTTTTTTTTTTAAAGGATTTTATTTATTTATTCATGAGAGACACGCAGAGAGAGGCAGATACATAGGCAGGGGGAGAGGCAGGCTCCCCATGGGCAGCCTGAGTGGAACTCAATCCCAGGACTCCAAGGTCATGACCTGAGCCAAAGGCAGATGTTCAACCACTGAGCCACCCAGGAACCCCTCCAACTCAAACTTACTTTAAAAAATTAATTTTTAAAAAATATAATGATCAATTAAAACAGGGAAATTTTATATAATTCCCATTTTACTCATATTGCTCTGAAGGTTAAATGAATAGTTCTCCCCAGTAAGCAATAGAATTAACCCAAACTTTAAAAAAACAAAAACATAACAATTTCACAACATGGTCTTTTCAGAGCACATTTTAGAAACAGGTTTTAAAATAAAAAGTACAAGTGCTCTTGGCTAAGGAATCACACTTCTAAAATCCTATTTTGCACAAAAAGTACACAAGACTGTTACTATACATTACTTAAAATAGCAAAAAGAAGTGGGAAACATTTTTTAATGGTGGAATGACTAAATTACATTATGTTTGCATGCATATGTACAACTATGTATATATTGTATACATTCACATTTATGTGTGGATACATCTACACATATGTATGTATCCACACACATACATGACAGCTACAAAAAAGTAGTAAGTCCATATTTCTACAAAAAGAAAGGATTCTGATACATTGGAAAGTGGAATAGTGCAAACTCTAAGTCAATATATGTCATGATCTCATTAAAAAAACCTTTGCACATATGTAATAAATAGTAAATAAACTGAGTACTATATTAAACACATTTTTTCATTTAGCTCATTTAATTCTCACAACTCCATGAAACACACACACACACACACACACACACACACACACAATCATACCAGAGAGGGCAAAATACTTTCTAGTGATTACCTCTAGAGGGTATTTTCATCACAGTGGGGAGGATGGGAAGGTTATGTGAGAGAGGACTTTCACATTTTACCATATATTGTTCAATGCCATTTTAATTTTTTATATTTAGCTTATGCTATTTTTGAAGTTTTTAAAAACCAGAATAAAATCAAGATTCCTTTGGCGCTTTCAATATGAATACAGGAGATTAAATATAGAAAAAGAGAACTTTTAGAATGTAAAGAGCTGAAATACTTTCATCTTTAAAAAAACAGGTCTTTAGATTATAAGGATGTTCTCAGTTTTAAAAATAGGATACTAAGATTATATTCATCAGCAGTCTGTTACACACATTACTTTATCTAGTGAAATGATGTCAGAAGGCAAGCATGGGTGTGTGACATTCACATGGTTATAGGATCACATCACTAGCACCCTCTCTTCATACTTTTTAAAAGGAAGTTTAATTCTGCAAATGAGTTCTACACTATACAACATTTTAGATGCATTAATCTACTAAATTAAGTTAATTCTAATAGGCTTATACTTAAATAGTAGTACTACAAAAACTCCTATTTAAAATACAAAATCTGTGATGAGCAGGCACTAAGGAGGGCACTTGGTGGGATGAGCCCTGAATGTTATACTATATGTTGACAAACTGAATTTAAATAAAATAATAAATTTAAAAATAAATTTAAAAATTAAAAATAAAATTTTAAAATTTTAAAAAATAAAAAATCTTCTCAATCTAATATAAAACCTTTAACTGAACACTTGTTATATTCCAGGCTTTAAAATAAAGAAAAATATAAGAGTAGAAAAAGAAATACTACAGGTTTGTGTTTAAGAAACTTAATTTAATAGGATAGTAACCCAAAACAAATAATAACAAAAGGATAAAATTTAGTAGACACACATAATCTGTTATAGGAACACAGAGAGGGTACCAACTAATTCCTAATGAGTCTAAGTGGCATCATGAATATTTTTCTTATTTTCTTATTCTATATATATATATATATATATATATATATATATATATATATATATTCTACAGAGATTTCTTGTTCCATAGAGATATTTGTAGAGAATTCTGAGAATTTCTAATTTTACTCTATAAGGACATGAACTTACAGATTTTATAGAAATACAAGCTATGAAATGTTTATGACCCTAGCTCTCTACCAACATGGAATTCAAAGATATATTATATTATGATTAAATTTAGTAAGCTTTTATTTTTGTACTATGTATCTAAATAAATTTTATTATAAATTTACAGACATTTCTTTACAACAGTGGTTCTTAACCAGGGGCAATTCTGCTCCCAGGAAACATTTGGCAGTATCTGGAGACATTTTTGCTTATCACAACTGGTGGAGGTGCGCTACTGGCATCTAGGGGGTAGAAGCAGAGATGGTGTTAAATACACTACAGTGGAGAAGACAGCCTCCTAAGAGAAATAATTAGCTGGCCAATTATGTCAGATTACGAAGGTTGAAAAACTCTGTTACAGTAGAAGCTTACTAATCTGCAACTATTAAGCAGACTCATGTCCTTAGAGTTAGTCAAAAGACCAGAAAAGTGGCAAAAGATACTTAAGCAAACAAAAACAAACCCCAGGTTAAAAGGTGCTATCTATTATGAAGTACATATTATATGCCAGGCACTATAATGAGACCTTGCCTCTAATGGCATCAAGATTACCTGAGTAAAGAAATCTGCTCAAGACTGCCTGGCTAGTTAGGGTCAGAGCTGGGCTAAGTCTCGATCCATATGATCTAAAGCCTATGCTTTTCCCATTGTTATCACCAGGTAGCCAAACCAATTTTACCAAGTCCGATGTTCATCGACTTTACTAATGTGAGAGCCCCTCAGACCCTGCCTTAAGGTTTATTTAGTTCCTTGTATCATAGACAAATTCTAGTGAGTCTGGTTTTCTGGTCTTTAAATCCATAAATAATTTATAGTAGCAAATAAAAGGAATACTCTAAGCTGGCACAAGGGCCAGAGGGAAATGTGTAAATTATAATGAGAGGATAGAGCAAAACAAAAACAAACTAGAATAGAAAAATCCCCAAAGCCTAGGGCCTTTATTAAGGCGAGAAATCATTCTGTACTCTACAGGGCTACAATGGGGGAAGAGGAGGCAAGCAGGAAACAGAAAGGAGGGAAGGAGAGAAAGGAAAGAGGTTAGAGAAAAATGAAGAGGGAGGAGGGAAAAAGAGAGAGCAGAGAAAGAGTGAAGGAGAGAAGGGGGAGAAGAAACTGGGAAAACACAAATCAAGGAAAGACCAAGTGAAGAAAACAAGTTAGTGAAATACCATGGGAGAAATTCAAAGAGAAACAAAGAAATGGAAAAGGGAAAAAGGGAGAGAGCAACCTGGCTCTAAGAGAACCTAGGATCAAAACAAATAAATGGAGAATGCAGAAGGGAAAAAGAAAAGTGTCCACTAGATTCCTAGACATGAATGTTTAAATTGCTCTTATTCCAAAAAGTCTCTCTCTATATATGTACTGTCCATTATGGTTGGTATCTACTAGCCAAAGGTTGCTGTAAGTCCTGTAAAGGTGGTTACTCTGAATTGAGATGTGCTATAAGCATAACATACATACTTGATTTCAAAGACTTAGTTTAAAAAATGTTAAATATTTCATTAATATTTTATACTAATTACATCAATGGTAATTATTTGGATATACTGGATTAAAGAAAATGTATTATTAAAAAATAATTTCACATACTTTCTTTTCCTTTCGAAATATAGTACTAGAAAATTTTAAAATATATTTGTGGTTCACATTACATTTCTACTGGAAGTTACTGTTCTAGATTCTTTTTTTTTTTCTTTTTTTTTTTTTTTTGTTCTAGATTCTTAATATTGTTTTAGGATCCATCCTAGTGCCAGAGTGACATAAAAAAAAAAAATAACTGCCATCTTTACATGTATTCCCAACTTTCAGAATCCCAGCTGGCAAAAGATGTGGAACTATGTATCTATCTGTCAATTTGATTATGACAGGAACCATAAGTTCAAACAGGACATAAATACACATTAAATTGTTTTTAACAGTTAAATCAAGGCAAGTGGTAAGACTTACTAGAGTTAAGAATGGTGAGATAAAACTGGGAAATTTAATACAAGGGAATGAAACCAGGAAATACAATTTACAATTCTGAAAGAATTTTGGATCTAAAAGACTTGACATTATCTGATGAGCATATTGAAGAAGTATGCATTTGAAGACTTTCATTACATTCATTAAAAATGGAAAGATACCTAGGAATTTTTTGAAAAACTCTTTCTCAAGCACCTATTCAATGTTTTCAAAAGTCATTTTAAAAATATCACTCTTGGGAGGATGCCTGGGTGGCTTGGCGGTTTAATGCCTGCCTTCGGCCCAGGGTGTAATCCTGAAATCCCGGGATCAAGTCCCACATCGGGCTCCCTGCATGGAGCCTGCTTCTCCCTCTGCCTGTGTCTCTGCCTCTCTCTCTGTGACTATCATCAATAAATAAATAAAATCTTTAAAAAATAAAAGATTAAAATATCATTTTCTTGTCCCACATATAAAATAATTTTCTCATTTGTTACATAAAAAAATGTGCCAGAATATTCCAAAACTTCACTAAAGAAAAATAAATGCAGGGATCCCTGGGTGGCGCAGCGGTTTGGCGCCTGCCTTTGGCCCAGGGCGTGAGATCCTGGAGACCCGGGATCGAATCCCACGTCGGGCTCCCAGTACATGGAGCCTGCTTCTCCCTCTGCCTATGTCTCTGCCTCTCTCTCTATCATAAATTAAATAAATAAATAATAAAAAAAAAGAAAAAGAAATGCATACATACTTGCTTCTTTAACTATGAAATAAAAACCTAATCTATTTTATATTTATTGCACATCACCATATTGAAGAAACAATTCTGTTACATAGTGACTATATTCTCATCTTTTATTTCTGTGAAGTAAAATAAATCTCAAGCCATAGGTTAATTATTAGATAGCAAAGAATTGAAACATTGTGGAAGAATTAAAAGAGTACTACTCAAACTTTAATGTACACACAAATTCACTTGAGAATTTTTATTATAATGTAGAGTCTGATTCAGTAAGTCTGGGGTGGAGCCAAACATAGTAATTTCAAACAAGCTCCAAGGTGACACCAATGCTGCTGGTCTATGGATCATACTTTTAAGGGATTAAACTATATAATTAATCCCAAATTTTAAATGTAGCAGAACAATGTATATTGAGTCAACTAAAAAAAAAAAAAAAAATTTCCCAAAGGAACCATTCTGTTTCCTATTTATGGCATCACCTCAAATAAGAGGCATTTTAGTGTTTCTAAGAGTTGGCTGTCCAGCAGCATTACCAGGCTCAGAAACATACATTCCATCTATCAAAGTCAAGAATTCTTGGCTTCTAAAAAAGATCAAGTCAATATTTATTTGGGATGAGAGTCCGTGAATTTATCCGGGGCTCTAATTGAGATCCAGAAAATGGAAACAGAGTATCAAAGAAAAGAGAGACATTGTTTTAATATTTTTCTTGGAGTTATGGGTATGCCTATAAAATGCAACACACACAGGTGCTTATGTATGAGCATTTATTATATATTATCATATAAAAATGAGTATTAAAAAGGTAAAAGAAACATATGTGAAAAACAGTGAAGACCAGATTATGGACTTCTTAATGACTTTTTTTCTTTATTCTTTTTCTGAAACTACCAAATCTTCTACAACAAGCACACAATACTTTCATTATTCAAATACACTGAAATTAATTACACATGGCAAAATCTATGAGAAGCGTCAGAGGAAAGCACTAATATTAGGTGACTACTCAAGAATTTCTTTTTAATGATAGCTAGAAAGCGATCTAAGGTAAGTATAATAAGGAACAAAGAATTTTAGATGAATTACTTACCTTAGTAAAGTTATTCAGATGGCCTAGTTTTCTCATATTTGATACTCCTTGCAATTTGGCCACATTTTGGAGAATCTCCCTTAAGTTGTCAGAAGGTTCTAGAAGAAAAGACAAGACAAATTAGCATAATCTTAGAAAAGTATTTTCCTAGACAAACACATAAAACATGCAGTATTAAAACTCCACAACTTTGGCTCTTGGTTTAAAATCTTCTTCTCTATCTCAAATCCATCTACTTAGGTGACTTCAAAATCCATGTGGATGACTCATTAAATGACCTTCACACCTCTACTCCACTTATACCTATGGTGTATCATTACCTGGAATTATTTAACCACTAAATCTTAAATTTCAACATCCAAACTATTACTTCTGGCTACAACAAGCGTCAATATACTCGGATCAACCAAAAAAAACAGGACAAAATATATGAAACTATAATTCTCAGAACACTCAACATCAGGAAGTAAACAATAGTGATCCCTGAGAGATGAGAAACACACAAGTGTGCCCTACAATTGCCCCAGCTAACTGTCTTAAGTTTCCAGGCCTTGGTGCTGAAAGCAGAAATCCAGGCAAACAGTTTAAAGACAGAGCTCAGGGTCCAAGGAGATCAAGAAGAATTGGAAAAGAGCATTACACAAGAGAACTCTGAAGATCAGCAAAGGGCACCTCAGGTAATCCATATAGCAATAACTGGTGTGCATGTGTGAAGAAATTAGCTACTCAAAAGAATTAAAAGGAAAGTAGCCTGTGTTCACATATGACTGGGAGCAGTGGCTGTTCCTAACAGCCAGATTGAAAATCTGTACAGTTCATGTGCATTGGTTAAAGAGTATTCAGAAACATGCTCGGTTAAGGTAGTAGGGAACAATCAGATATAGACTAAATACTTCTTTTATGCCCCCTACCAAATCTTCAAAGCAAGACTTGAAAGAATTCAAAGATTTCCAATAACTGTGTCTCAGACCAAAGGTCAAGATTTATAAGAAATGAAAAAATATGAAGTACTAACAAGTCAAAATTCACAATGTTTAAGAGCCAGTCAAAATTTGTCAGACATGCAAAGCAGGAAAATATGATTTATAATAAGCAGAAAAATTAATCACAGAAAATGACCCAGAACTAACAAAGATGTTTGAATTAGTAGAAAAGAACATTAAAACAGTTTTTATAACTATAGTTTATATGTACAAAAACTTCAGGAGAGGGATGAAAGGTATAAAAATCACTCAAATTGAATTTCTGGGAATTAAAACTAGGTCTAAATGAAATATGTCAGATGGGAATAAATGCATAACTTTTATAGAAGATAAAAACTGCAAACTTAAGACAAAGCAATTGAAATTGTCTAAAATGTAATACAAAGAGAAAAAATAAATGAACTTCAGAGAACTGAAGGACTTCAAGTAGCCTAATATAATGACAAAATGTATTAACAGTAGACTTCAAAGGAAAGTAATGGAGGACAGAAAAATTATTTGAAGAAATAATGAATGAAAACTTTCCAAAGTTGATGAAAATAAGCCAATAAACCTAGGAAGTTCAACCGATCCCAAGCATAAAAACATGAAGAAAACTAAACCAAAGTACATAATCACATTGCTCAAAACCACTGGCAGAGAAAACCTTAAAAGTAATTATACTATAAAAAAGTTACATGGAGAGGAACAAAGAAAAGGTTAGAGCAAGATTTCTCATGGGAAACAAGGCAAATGAGAAGATAGTAGAGCAACATCTTCAAAATACTAAAAGAAAATAAAATGCTTTAAAAATGTAAAAACAAGGGCACCTGAGTTGCTCAGCGATTGAGCATCTGCCTTTGGCTCAGGGCATGATCCCCAGAGTCCGGGGATCAAGTCCCACATCATGGTCCCCGCAAGCAGTCTGCTTCTCCCTCTGCCTATGTCTCTGCCTCTCTGTATCTCTCATTAATAAATAAAATCTTAAAAAAAAAAGTAAAAATCTTAGCTCACTTGCTTTACAAAAATGGGCTATAGCCACGTAAGTAGTTCTGTGGCTGATAGTCTACCAACCTCCCTGGAATAGAGTGTCAATTTCCACAGGCTGCTACAAACTCTTTTTCTAATGTATTCAGCATCCTATTTCTTAAAAAAAAAAAAAAAAAAAAAAAGACAAGCTAAAGAAGAAAAAAAAGTATAAAGAGTATCACATTGCTGATATTTTAATCTAAGAGCCATGATAACTTTGAGGTTTTTATCTGTTAAAACAAAGCCAAAGAACTATTTGTTTTGAATTACTGTTTTTCTCAGCAAATGAAACTGCATTGTCCTATTTTACATTTAGCTTGCATCTGCCTATTTTCCTCCATTCTGTTATACTCAGTGTTAGCCATGACAACCACAAATTGGTTAGTGCCAAACCACTAAGCACACTACATATCCCAGCTATTTCCAAGCACTTTAAAATTGCTACATACTGAGGTCTTTTGATTTTAGAGTATCTCCTACAAATTTTGGATATATAAATATTTTTTAATTCCAATGTAACTCAATCTAATGTTGTTGAGAACATGTCTTTGTAATTAGTGACTTTGAAGTTATCTTAAAAGTGGAATAAAAACAGCTCATCACTAGGTGGAATCAGATTTCACTAAAAAGAACTGCAAGGGACCATGAATAAGTCAATGTTAGTATTTAGTAGTATCTTTTCATTATTATAAATGGTATCTGGAAAGATTAAAGAAGAAAAATTATAAGTAAGCCAATGGTGTCAAATGATTAAACTATATTTGAGAACTTTTATACAAATTTTATAACCCTCATGGTATTTAGAACCTACACCAGTAGCAAAATCAGAGTTAAGGTCATTAAAGCTAGTGTGAAATTCACCTAATGGAAAGGTGTAACTAACCAGTTCATATCAACTTGTAAAGATTTTCAGGCACCAAAGCTTCACTGAAGTGATGACACAGATACTATTATGTAATGATCTGATTGGGCCAAGAGTTAAGATCATTAGTCTGTAAAGATTTATTCTTCACAAAGGTTTGTAGATTTCATTATTGCCTATTTTCTAGGTACAAACTGATTATAGACATTTTTGAAAAACCACAACCTTGTAACAAAAATAAAATCTCATATAAAATCTGAGTTCATTCAGTCAACAAATAATATTTAAACATTTATTATAGTCAAGTACTATTTTAGGTGAAATGTATCAATCACTGAGCAAGAGATATCCTTCATTTAATAAAGCCTAAATACAAGTGGAAGAAAACTAACAACAGTAACAACAACAACAACAAAAAATCTCCATGCACACAATCTGAAAATCAACAGGTGGTAAGAAGTCAACACTGGATCAAATGTCTGCCTAATGAATAATGACATAAAATGAACATAACACACAAATAATACAGGTGTTACAGTTGTCAATCTAATTCAAAATAAACCAGTCTTTCTCCTTCCTTTTCCTTACCCTCCTTCTTTTTTACATAATTAATTCCCAGGAACCCCCAACTACCAACAACTTTCAAAGTTTCCTCATAACATATTTGCTGAAAAGCTGTTTCCTCCCAGAAACTATGGTACTTCCTAAAGGATTCAGGGCCATTTACAATGAAATACTATGTAATGCTCATGTGCTACAATGTTCCCATGTAAA
This sequence comes from Vulpes vulpes, assembly GCF_048418805.1. Taxonomy (NCBI): domain Eukaryota; kingdom Metazoa; phylum Chordata; class Mammalia; order Carnivora; family Canidae; genus Vulpes; species Vulpes vulpes. Next base: position 128,596,994 of record NC_132783.1, on the reverse strand, counting down.
TAACAGGTTAAAGTCCCCTGGAAATGAAATGAGAAATCCTTGGTTTCTTCCTTACCTGCTAGATCAGGAGTCTGCAAACTTTTTCTGTAAAGATCCAGACAGTAAGTATTTTAAATTTTGCAGGACATAAAGTCTCTGTTGCAACTACTAAACTCTGCTGTTGTACCAAAAAAGCATTTGTACAATGAACGTGGCTTTATTTCAACAAAGTGGATTATAGTCTGCCAACCCCTGTACTAGATAGTCAGAACTTAAACTAGGAGAAGTATTGGGAAAACCAAGCTCAATGTGGTTTTTACTGGGGGCTGGAGTGTATGGGGAAGAAACAAAAAGAAATTTAGGAAAAAGTTTACCTCTTTTGTTTTTCCTACTCTCATTAATGTTTCCAATTTAGCTTCTTCAAAACTATCTACTGATAACAGTGCTATGTGAGAAATATAAAGCACAAATGAGATAATCAGGATATTTAGGAAACCCACAGCTGCCTAAGGGGAAAAAAATTGTGGCTGGCTGGCTATAATGGCAAACCATTCAAAAGCAAGGAAGCAAAACACAAAAGAACCAGTAGAATGGCAGTGGCTCTTTTCCTCTTATTGTGTAACTTATAAATCCTGAGTGTTCCTGATGAATCTCTCCAGGGGTAATAGAATAACTGTAGTCAATTCTAAATATCTAGTGATTTAGTATTATTTAATAAACACATATGCATATACACATACATACGAAAAACATCAAGAGAAAACTACAGGAGACAAACCTTTTATCTAGATCAATGTATCTACATACATATACATATACACTCATTTCCCTCCAGCCCAATTCTCCATGTAGGTGCGCACACACACAGATGTATGTATATACTTGTGCGAGTAAACATGTATTTACTTTAAAATGTTTTCAATATTTACTGGTTTGTAACATACTGCAATAAATTTTATGTATCTTTACCTGTTAATAAACATACAACATAAAATTGATTTTTAAATAAATTAAGGTTCAAATACACATAGTAAATGACCAGAAATTACTGGCATAGTTATTTGGGAGTATCGTAAACAACTATGGAATGAAAACACCTAGATTTGAATCAATTTATTCACCTACAAACCACACAGCTCTGGCTAAGTCACTTAATCTTGTGGGCATCCAATTTTTCCTACCTATAGTGAAAATACTAATTACTTACCTTGAAAGCACTGTTAAAAGATGTGAGGTGCTCAGCACAGTGCCCAGCCCATAACAAATACCCAATAAGTAGTAGAAAATAGAATTAAAAAAAATTTTTTTTGTAAAAACAATTTTTATGAATTGTGAAAATTTTGTGCTTGGCCCAAGTAAATGTTCAACACTTACATTGGTATGTTTAAATTACTGAGTTTTTATGTTTTAAAGCATTACTTTTATGATCCAAGATTTGCTTGTTTGCTCATTTTCTTTTAAAGATTTTATTTATTTATTCATGAGAGAGAGAGAGAGAGAGAGAGAGAGAGAGAGAAAGAGAAAGAGAAAGAGAAAGAGAAAGAGAAAGAGAGAGAGGCAGAGACACAGGCAGAGGGAGAAGCAGGCTCCATGCCAGGAGCCTGACGCGGAACTCGATCCCAGGACTCCAGGATCATGCCCTGGGCCAAAGGCAGGCACTAAACCACTGAGCCACCCAGGGATCCCTTGTTTGCTCATTTTTAAGGTAGAAACTGTTATCCTATTTGCCTTCTTGACAATTTCAAAGAGGAATCAGAAGTGGGAGCAGAGTTGAACAATATTTTCAGTCATTTATTTGTGAATATACCTGAAAAAATGCTAATAAGCAACAAGCTAGTGAAGTAGGGGGCATAAAAATTTAATATGACAATGTTAAACTTGACTAAACCGGTAAGTACTTAATGTCTTTAATATTATCTAGGATTTCTGGAAGCAGACATTAATGATTAAAAGTATATGGGAATTACTATGGTTGGTATTACTTTTGCAAAAGCAAGCAGCAAATCTGTCCCCCTCCACAAAGACACTGGGAAAGCATCTTCTCACCCTTACTCATAGATCAAAAAGTTGAGGAAAAACTGCTTCAAGCCCTCACATTTCCTGAAATTCTAACAATTATTAATATCAAAGAGATAATTTAGTAGAGAAAGGATGTATCCCACTGATAGCATCCCGAGAAAAGGACTTTCCTTTTACCTCTAATGCAGAGAACTCAGAACTTCCAGGAGAGCCTGCTTTAACGTTTGGATTGCATAGGAGAATATTTTTTCTTATACCAATGACAAAATATGCCCCTTTCTAACTTTCATCCATTTGTTCTGGTGTAACCATATGGAATGCAGAACAAGTATCATCTTCCCTCACATACTGAAAATGTTTCCTCTCCATAGCACGTAATAATCTTTTAATCATTGACATATTTTAAATATAAATACTGTAGTAGACATGTGCAAGGAAAATCTATCAATTACTACTGCCAGCAAACCACTTTAATTATAATCTTAAATGTTAGGTTTATCATACTAAAAACTGAAAGTTTTCCCATAGAGTTGTTTTAGAAAATGATGGACCTGAAGCATCTCCTGAGAGGGAATGATCTGGATAGAGGCATGGCTAATGGTAAGATGGCACTAGGTTTCTTGAGCCTGGCCTGCCCTCTGTCTAGCCAATTTGGGCAAAAATCCTTCTCATTCTCAAAGTCTTGCTCAGACAGATAAAAGTTTTCCCTAACCTATAAGCTCCCTTCTTTATGTTCCCATGACACATCCTTCATACCACTATTGTAGCAGTTATGATAGTGTAGCTATCCTATCTGCCTGGCTTTCAATTTACACCTATTGTTTCACTATAATTATTAATACTACCTCCTTTCACCCTGCAAAGTATCCCACATTGCATTGTAAATGAAATCACTCTAAGTATAGTTAGACTTCAACTATTGTTAATAAGATTTTCTTACATGGGGCGCCTGAATGGCTTGGTTGGTTGTTTGACTCTTGGTTTTGGCTCAGGTCATGATCTCAAAGTCTTGAGATCAAGTAAGTAAGTACAGAGTCTGCTTAGAATTCTCTCTCCCTCTGCCCCTCCCCCTGCTTGTGCAAGTTCACTCTCTCTCACAATTTTTTTTTCTTATAAGACCTGCATTCTATTTCTTTTTGCCCAAGAATAGAAGAGAACACTTGCTGAGTTCTTATTCCCATGTCCTACTTGTATAAATAATGATGGCAGGAAGAGGTGAAGCGACTTCTACTGATCTGTAACATTTTGAGATTGTCTTCCCAATGACTGAGGGGTTCAGATCTCTTTCCATCCACTTCAATTTTGGATTGTCCAAGTTACCTCACCTCACACTTTTCCCTATTTATTCAAAAATACATCTTCCTTTTTAGAATTCCAAAGAACTGCTCATTTTAAGTGACTTCAAGGGGAAAAGATTTATTTATCAATGGGGGGGAGGTCCTTGTTGAAGGTTATCATTTTGTACCTTTGACTGGATAAATTAAGTAAGTGATAGCTACCAGTTCGCTGATGTGATTGGTTTACAATGGTAGGAACAAAAATCATGTCTTCAATTGGTTTACTACAAGCATGTTACATAATAACTTTAAGATACAGGCCAGGATTGCCCAAGGTACAAAATATGAAAAACAGAGTCTGGTGTAAATGATTCCTTTGAACAGAACTTTCTTTTTTTAAAAAAGATTTTATTTATTTATTCATGAGAGACACAAAGAGAGAGAGGCAGAGACGTAAGCAGAGGGAAAAGGAGGCTCCCCACAGGGAGCCTGATGCAGGACTCAATCTCAGGATCCCAGGATCATGCTCTGAGCCAAACCATAACCACTGAGCCACACAGGCACCCCTTTGACCAGAACTTCTATTAAAAGATGTATGAATATCTCTGAAACTAATAATACAGATTTGTTAATTAAAATTTTAAAAGAAGAATATATAGTCTTAACAATTAGAATTACACATTCTATAATCTTTATCTCAAATCATAACTTTGAATAAATTATTAAAAAATTGGGGCATCTGGATGGCTCAGTCAGGTAAGCATGTGACTTGATTCTGGCTCAGGTCATGATCTCAGGGTCATGAGATCAAGCGCCAAGTCAGGCTCTGTGCTATGTGTGAAGCCTGCTTGAGATTCTCTCTGCTCCTCCCCTGCTTGCACTCTCTTGTTCTCTCTCTAAAAAATCTTTAATCTTAAAAATATAAATGCTTAAAATATTTTTAAAATATTTTTAAATTTAACTTTAAATGACAGAATATTCTTCCCAATGCCCCTAAAGAAAAAAATCTTAACATTAAGATTATATAATGGGAATAATATAGTAGGAGCACGGTTTCCCCACTGGATTGTACATAGCCATTTTACTACTTATATAATTAAAAATATAATTGTGTTCTATAAAGGATAGCTTTGACCTATTCTGGAAGTAGCTCTATATTTAAGTTTTATTCAATTATACATTTCAGTGATCACTATATGCCATATACTGTGCCAATGCTAGGCAAGAAATATTAATAAACATAAGACATGGTCTCAGCCCTGGAGATCAAAATTAAATGAGAAAAGATAAGCACATAAACACTTAATAGTACATAACAGAGAGATTGGATTGTGAGAACAAAAGAAAAGAAAAGGGCCTGACAGACTTCACTAGGCAATAAGACAAGTGAGAAAAGGAAACCTGTCTTTTTTCACACATGCATGCCTGGCCTCTGACACAATGCCAGGCACAGGGTGGGTTCTCTTTATTGACAACCCAATAAAGACCCACTGAAAGAGAGACTGAAAACAGGAGACAGGGATCCCTGGGTGGCGCAGCGGTTTGGCGCCTGCCTTTGGCCCAGGGCGCGATCCTGGAGACCCAGGATCGAATCCCACATCAGGCTCCTGGTGCATGGAGCCTGCTTCTCCCTCTGCCTATGTCTCTGCCTCTCTCTCTCTCTCTCTGTGACTATCATAAATAAATAAAAATTAAAAAAAAAAAAGATTGAAAACAGGAGACATAAAATGGAAAAGAGCAGCATGATTAAACAACATAGAAACATGAAAAAAATGCTATTTTCCTTAGGAAATAACAAGAAATTCTGCATTCCCAGAAACAAGGTGATAGGGAATAAAATAAAGGGAAGATGCATTCCAATGGCCTTATAACATATACTAAGAAACTTAGGAACCTTTGGGCAAAGGGTAATTACTAAGGGAAACATTTATGCAAGTAGACAGCATAATCAGTTCTGTGTTTTAGAAATTCTGAGAACTTTGGAAAACAGACTGTAGGGAGGAGAAAGGCAGGTATAAATAGATGTTACAAAATCTTCCATGCAAGAAACTTCATCAGTAATGAAACCAGAGATCGAAGAAAAGTAGAGGATTAAAGACAGAAGGAAAGGTAGAAAGAGGAATCAAGGATAAATCCAGGTTTCTCAACTGGATAACCTGAAGTAGGATACTACTTACTAACAGAGAATACTAGAGCAAGTATAGATTTAGGGAAATTTTTTTTTACCATTTGTAGTAATAAGCAGATGTACCAGAAACAATAACAACAAAAAACACAAAAAAACACCTCATAATGTTCTATGTTAAAATGCTAAGACAAAATAATTTGAAATTTGGCCTACATACATATAAAAGACACTTACAACTGGCCAGTGGTTTTCAAATTTGTGTCCCTAAGAAATATAAATATAAAATATAAATATAAATAAAAAATATAAATATAAAAAATACTGATTTCAGAGCTAAACATGCCTAGAAAGGGACCCGTAGTAATGTGCATTTACAGGAGGCACCCCAATGATCCTTATACACACTAAAAAAATTGTTTTTAATATTTATTTTAGAGACAGAAAGTGAGTTCAAAGGCATGAGTGGGGGGAAGGGCAGAGGGAAAGAATCTTCAAGCAGGCTGTGTGCTGAGTGGGGAGGCCCAACTTGGGCTTGATCTCAAGATCCTGAGATCATGACCTGAGGTGAAGTCACGAGTGGGACACTTAACTGACTGAGCCACCTATGCACCCCAAAACACACTAAAATTTGAAACATGCAACAAAGACTGCCACAATGTTATGTAAGTAGATTCTGATATCCCTTTGGATTATTTGATCTGAACTCTAAAGACATAATTAGCTCTTTTATGAAGTATGCTTCTGTATCATTTTCAAATAAGAATGATACACTACAGGGGATCCCTGGGTGGCGCAGCGGTTTGGCGCCTGCCTTTGGCCCAGGGTGCGATCCTGGAGACCCGGGATCGAATCCCACGTCGGGCTCCCGGTGCATGAAGCCTGCTTCTCCCTCTGCCTGTGTCTCTGGCTCTGTCTCTCCTTCTATCTCTCAAGAATAAATAAATAAAATCTTAAAAAAAAAAAAATGATACACTACAAAACATCCACTGAGACAAAATAAATTACTAATACATATAGCGAACCTACAAAAATATGCTAATATTTTTACATGAATAATCTTTTAATGTCCATACCAACCATTTAAGGTAGGGTACCATCTTCATCCCCATGTTAAGAAATGAGTCACAAGAGACATTAGTTGCCTAAAGCCACATAAATACCAAAACTGACAACAGAATTAGAACCTAAGCAATCTGATTCTAGTTTCTACTTATTCCCCAGAATACAAATAATCACTCTACAGTCTACCTCATCATACTGCCTTTCATAGGATAATGTACGTTTAGCATATACAAGTTTGTAATTACATTTACTTGTGACTGATACTTATCTCCCCACATTCTATTTTAGTTCACTACTGTGTCATCCTAATACCCAGAACAATGGATGACACACAGTAATCACTTAGAAAAAAATTACTGAAAATATTATTCAGAAAATATTCATAAAAGCTTTAAAATATACCAAGTTCTGTTTCTTGATCTAAGTGCTGGTTTCACAGATGTTCAACTTGTGAAAATTCATTCAGCAACATACATATATATTCAGTTCTCTCAGTAAATTCAACAAATAGTGAAAAAGTAAAAACAGATTCGTTATATTATCAGATATTACAGAATACATTTATTCTCCTTTTAAAATAAACAGGAATTTGATACTTTACCTTGACTTTGCACAATATGGCATTTATAACAAAAGAAGTCCCCACCTCAGAACTCTGAATATTAAAATACAAGAATTTACAAAGTAATATTAACTTATAACAATAGCTACAGTACAGATGTATGTAAAAGAGGAGTAAATAAAAAAGATCATGTTGCATTAAAATGTATCTATTTTACAAGTCTGGGGAAGCCTGAGTGGCTCAGTGGTTGAATGTCTGCCTCGTCTGCCTTTGGCTCAGGTCATGATCCTGGAGTCCTGGAATCCAGTCCCACATCGGCTCCCTGCAGGGAGCCTACTTCTCCCTCTGCCTGTGTCTCTGCCTCTCTCTCTCTCTCTCTGTGTGTGTGTCTCTCATGAATAAATAAAATCTTAAAAAAAAAAAAAAAAGGATTCCCCTAAACCTAACCAAAACAATCTTGCTACTGCTTTGAAAAGGAATCTAAGAACAAACTTCTTTAATACAATTAATAAAGTAACTACCTTCGCCCATTCAAATTAGTCAAATACACAACATTTTTAAAGGAAAGCACCTTGGAATATAAAAAAGAAAAAGGTAGAAATTCAAATTATCTACCTCCATAAAAATCACCTTCCTAATCCTTCTCTGCTCCTTCCCCATACTTCCAAGCACTGTATTTATTCATGACATGGTTTCACGCCAGAAACCATTTCCCCAGGTTGCAAAAGATGGATAAAGAACTAAAGCCTAAAATTATTCATCTTACCTAATAATTCTCTAATCGTTCCATCATTATTTTTATATGGTAAATGATTTGTGAATTTATAAAGATTTTCTAGTAAAGATGATTCAGGTGTTTTAGGTAGAAAATGAAGAGTAGCTTGATAGGAAAAAAAAAAGTATGAAGTGCTTTCTTAGAATTCATTTCTTACCCTTTCTCATTGATGTCTATAAAATTAGAAGTCAATGGAATGCTTGGGCTTATAACACAGTTATGAGGGATCCCTGGGTGGCGCAGCGGTTTGGCGCCTGCCTTTGGCCTAGGGCGCGATCCTGGAGACCCTGGATCGAATCCCACGTCAGGCTCCCGGTGCATGGAGCCTCCTTCTCCCTCTGCCTATGTCTCTGCCTCTCTCTCTCTCTCTCTCTCTCTGAGTGTGACTATCATAAATAAATAAAAATTAAAAAATAAAAAAAACACAGTTATGAGATAACTGTGGTAGAGAACCGTAACAAAATCCACAAAGCACTTTTACTTTGTACAAGCACAAAGTATACACAAATACATATAGTACAAAGAAAACATTTACCAATCTACAGAAGTGGCTGTCATTCAAAGATCTCTTTGTCATGACATTTATTTTACTGTCATTTTTTGTCAGAAAAACAATATGAAAATTACTGTCTGCAACTAGAGCATTTTCTAAGATCGTAAAATTAACTAAAAGTAATTACCATATAAAAATTTAATCACGGATGTTGTGCTACAATCTCTATGTCTTAATCTACTATATTTACAAAGATACCTGTAAAATTCAATGATTTTAATTAACTTGCAAATAATGTGTACATTTACATATATGTACTTATGTACATAACTCTGTTATAAGCCTAAGTATTCCATTGATGTCTAATTTTATAGTGAGAAAGAGATGAATTCTAAGAAAGCCCTTCATACATTTTTAATTAAAGTAATTTTAATTTCAATAATTTTCCACAGCCCCTTAATTAGAAGTCTTTTATTACATGAGAAAAATCCTGTTCGCCTCTAAAACAATGCACCCATATAAATGAAGCCTGTAAGAAAACAGCTCAACCTAAAGCATAAGACAATTGTAATATATACCCAGCCTATTAGAATTATTTAGAAGTTAGTTGTACTGTTTGCTTGTACAGGTACTTTTACGTTTTTTTTGTTTTGTTTTGTTTTGTTTTAACGTTTCTATTTTTCTCTACCCAACATGACTATTTATAGTTCAGATCACTTGTCTGACAGGTGGCTTCTATGAGTGTAATGAAAGGCTTCCCTCTTTGAAACTAATAAAGGAGCAAAAGGGTACAAATCACTTTGGCTGTGGGGCATTTCATTTAGTGTGGGTTAGAAATCTGTTACAATGTTATTATCTAACATTTCCATTTGTATTTTTATTCTACATTTTATCTCATTCTAATATTTCTACCATTAAAACAGTTATTCATTATTTATCATTCATCTTTCTTTCCCTAACTAGCTCTTTTACCTATCTTTAAAAAAAAATGCTTCTACCAGTCTTTTCCATTTTTGAAGTGACACTATTTCTTTCTTTTACCAAATCTCTTTGAAATTCAAGCTAATTAATTCTTACCTCATCACCTCTTAACTTCATCGATCTAGGCCACTGTTCCACTAAACTTGTCCTCAAGTTTACTACCTGCCCAATGCAAGCGCTTCTTCTCAGCTTTTCAAACTCCCTGGCTTTTCTAAGATATTAGCCAAATTCACCTTTCCTCCCTTGATGTTTGTAATTACACTGCCTTGGTCGTCCTTTTTTTCCCACTGTTCCTTGTATATCCCCTTAAAGGTGTATTCCTCCTCCCACTTCATCATACCCTTTAACACAACCTCAAAATGAACTATTGGGACTACATCAAAATAAAATGTTTCTGGGGTGTCTGGGTGGAGCAGTTGGTTAAACATCTGACTTGGTTTCAGCTCAGGTCATGATCCCAGTGTTGTGGGATCCCTGCATGGATCAGAGCCCCTACACTGGGCTCTGTGCTCAGCTTGGAGTCTGCTTAAGACTCTCTTCCCTCTGTCCCTCCCGACTCTGCTCTCTAAATAAACATTAAAAAATTAAATAAAATTTTAAAAAACTAAACTGTTTCTACACAGTGAAGGAAACAATCAACAACACTGAAAGGGAACCTACTGAATGGGAGAAGATATTTGCAAGTGGCATATATAATAAAGGATTAGTATCCAAAATATATAAGGAACTGATACAAGTCAACACCAAAAAACCAAATAACCCAATAAAAAGTTGGCAGAATATATAAAGTTATTTCTCCAAAGAATACATACAGATGGCTAATGGAAACATGAAAAGATGCTCAAAATCACTTATCATCAGGGAAATGCAAATCAAAACTACAATGAGGTATCATCTCACACCTGTCAAGATGCATAAACCAACAAAAGAAAAAAACAAATGGTGGCAAGGATGTGGAGAAAATGAATACTTCTTGCACTGTTAGTGGGAATGCAAACTGGTGCATTCAGTGTGGAAAACAGTATGGAAGTTCCTCAAAAAAATTAAAAATAGTACTATCCTATGATCCAGTAATCACACTACTGGGCGTTTACTCAGAAAATGCAAAAATACGAATTCAAAGGGATACATATACCTCTATGTTCACTGCAGCATTATTTACAATAACAATATTATAGAAGCAACCCAAATATGCATCGATAGGTAAATGGAAGAAGATGTGGGGTACACATATACCTTCATATATGTATATATATAATGGAATATATATATGTATTATATAACGGAATATTCTTCAGCCATAAAAATATGAAATCTTGCCATTTGCAGTAACATGGATGGAGCTAGAAAGTATGATGCTAGGCAAAATAAGTCAGAGAAAGAAAAATACCATATGATCTCATTCATATGTGGAAATTAAAAAACAAAATAAACAAGTAAAAAAAAAAGAGAGAGAGAGAGAGAGAGAGAGAGAGAGAGAGAGAGAGACAAACAACTAAGAAGCCATCTCTTAACCATAGAAAACAACCTGATGGTTACCAGAGGGGTGGTGGGTTGGGATGATGGCAATTAAAGAGTATACTTAGGACGAAAAAAGTAGAATAAAAAGGTTTTAATTACAAAATATAAAGGGGCAGCCCGGGTGGCTCAGTAGTTTAGTGCCGCCTTCAGCCCAGGGTGTGATCCTGGGGACCCGGGATCGAGTCCCGTGTCGGGCTCTCTGCATGGAGCCTGCTTCTCCCTCTGCCTGTGTCTCTGCATCTCTGTCTCTCTCATGAATAAATAAATAAAATCTTTAAAAAATATATATATATATATAATAGCCCAGGTCTACCATACTCCCAGGCAGCAGACAAGGCAAACTCAACCATCAACCAGCCCTGATAACCCACCCGCCAAACCAGATAACTGTCCTTAGCCTGTGTAAACTAACAAATTTAGAGTACACAGGCAAAAATCACAAACAGAAAAGGAAACATGAAAGTAAGTCATTATAAGCAGAAACAATAAACAATAAAACAATCCAAAAAAACTTGAAATGTAAGAATTATCATATATATAAAAACAATAAAATAACGTTTTATGTATCTAAGGCACGGGGTGGGGAAGGGTGAGTGTTGGCAAGTTTGGTTCATAAAGGGTCAGGATATAAGTATTTTAAGCTTTTAAGGTCATTCGATCTCTGTCACAATTACTTAACTCAGCGGTTGTAGCACCAAAGCTGTCATGGACAATGCTTAGATGAGCATGGCTGTCATGCAGCATTTCCAAGCCATATCTGCAAGATTTGCAAGCCATAACTTACAAACCTCCGATTTAAAGAAAAGGACTGAAAATATAAGATTCAAGAGAGCACTTATTTAAAAAATTACATTCATGCAGAATTTCTTGAAATAATTATGATTAAAATAAAAACTCAGTGGAAGGATAAACCAAACAAACACAGCTGAGGAGACTTAATTAACTGAAAGACACATCTGAAGATAATATAGAGAATGTAGCCCACAAGAGAAAAGGAGATGAAATATATTAAAAAAAAAAGCTAAAAAAAAAAAAGAAAAAAAGAAAGAAAAAAGATGAGAGATCCTAACATGCATTTAAGAATTCCTAAAGGGAAAAAAAAAAAAAAAAAAAAAAAGAATTCCTAAAGGAGAGAAAAATGCAGGAGATGCAATACTCAAAGAATAAACATGTAAACTTATTAAAAATGTTTTAAGATTTTATTTATTTATTTATTCATGAGAGAGAGAGAGAGAGAGAGAGAGAGGCAGAGACACAATCAGAAAGAGAAGCAGGCTCCATTCAGGGAGCCTGATGTGGGACTCCATTCCAGGACTCCAGGACCACACCTGGGCTGAAGGTAGGCGCTAAACCACTTAGCCACACAGACGACCCTTTATTAAAAATGTTTAAAACCAGAGCAAAAAATTAATGCAGACAGAAAAGTCAAAGTATCCAGAAATAAAAGCAATTTGATTCACAGTTCATTTTTTATGTATAAAAAAAAATCAAAAGTGCGTGAATCTTGTATGAATCCTGACTCAAAAGATACCTACCAAAAAATGGTATCTGTAAGACAATCAGGAAAACCTGAATGTTAACTGATTAGATGAGATAAAGAAATTACTGTTAATTTACTTATGTTAATGGTATTGTAATTATAGATTTTTAAGTCCCTATCCCTGAGAGATACATACTGATGTTATTTACAAATGAAACATTATACCCCTGGGATTTGTTTTAAAATTATCCATGAGGTGAGGAGGAGGATATATAGCTGAAATATTGTTCTATACATTTGTAACAGTTGAAATGGGGCAATACATGAGGGTTGCTATACTTCTTTCTCTACTTAAGTCTACGTTTAATAATTTTCCTAATACAGTATGTTTAATAAAAGTCTGATAATCCCAATTGTTACAAAAGTATGATTCAGGAGCAACTCTTAGATATCACTCCTATGAAAATACAGATAGACACAGGAGATAATATAGACATATACAAAGAGAAACATAAGCAGTCATTCTACTACATCAAGTTATATAACCTAGAGAAACTTAGGTAGGAGTACCATAATCCATGTGTAAGACTATGTATAAAGTCATTGTTTATAGTATTTGTAATAGCAGGAAACTACAAACAACCCAAATGTCCATGATCAAAGAATGGGTAAATAACTATTATTTATAACATCTGCCCTCTGGATTTTTACCTAAGCATTTGCCAGACATTGTGCTAAGGTCTTTGAACAAATTTTTTAACTTAATATTTACAATAACTTTGTAAGATGCACAATATTATATCCCTTCTCACATAAAAGAGAATTTAGGCTCAGAAAAATAAATAGTATGTCAGATATTTCCCTGCAGTATTATGGAGGAAGGATTCAGATCTCTATCTCCCCCACTACAAACACAATTTTCATTTCACAGTAATAATTAGGAATGCATATTTTTGAAAAAGAAACAATATGCTAATCTTCTAAGCAAAATAGTTTAAACTGATATTATAAAAAATACACAGGGCAGCCCGGGTGGCCCAGTGGTTTAGCGTTGCCTTCAGCCCAGGGCGTGATCCTGGATACCCGGGACCAAGTCCCCCGTGAGGCTCCCTGCATGGAGCCTGCTTCTCTCTCTGCCTGTCTCTCTCTCTCTGTGTCTCATAAATAAATAAAATCTTTAAAAATAAATAAAAAATATACAGTAATAAAAAGGAAACAGTAGTTAATTCAGACTTGTACAAATTACCAATAAGGTTGGAAAGAATGTTTATTTCACATAATTTGCAATTCCTATTTTATATGTATACATGTGTGTAAACATACAATAATAATAAACAATGGGGAGAGGATGTTTCTGATGGTTTATCTCAAACAACCTCCTTAATATTGTTGTAAGTCTCTTCAAAGTACAGTAACAACTGATCTACCTTTAGTATATGCAGAACCCTTTTCTTTTTAAAAAAGTCTCACTACATTAAGTCCTCTATAAAATGTCTGCCAACTAACTCTAGGTGCTTATTCAGCTTTAGCTTTAAGCTTCCACACGAGTAAACTTCAACAGCACTAGTTCATAACCCACGAAGCCCTTCTTTAGTGCAAAGCTTTGGCTTACTAAAAATGCTCAGTTCAGATCAAGGGATCAAATGAAAAAATAACAGTATCAGTTAAGAATCACATACATGTGTTATGTCTAGTAATTAAACTTCTACAACAGTGTTTGAGTGTTAGGATTACACTCAAAAACTTTCATCTACCAAGTATTTTTTAAAGGCAGATCACAAAATAAATAAATAAATAAATAAATAAATAAATAAATAAATAAATAAATAAAAGTAAAAAATAAAAAATATTAAAAAAAGGCGGATCACTAGTCAAAATTTTTCACAATATTTCTCTTAATTTATTTTAGGCTATTACAATGCCCTTGCTGTACTTAACTAATACTTTCTCTGAGAAATACTAACAGTAAAAAAAATACAACTTAATAACAGTTAACTCCTCCTTCTTTATTTGCTAAAAGTGCAAAACATCGCTCAATCCACAAACCAAAACCTAGACATTATACAATTATATGGCAAAACAAGTTTCAAGTCTACTGTCAATCCTAGTACTGCTAGGAATCCTACACCAAGGATTATGAAGCTGCAGTGACGCTCAAGGGAAAGAATTTCATGAACCCTGGGCAACCCCTGCCACAGCTCACACATTTATTTGTCAACCTTAAAGTATGATTTTACTTTACCAAAGATGCAAATGTACTTATTCTAAAATTTCTGTAAAAAATATTCAGAACCCAGAACATTGCCTGGCTGGCTCATTCAGAAAAGGATGTGACTTTTGATCTTGGGGTCGTGAGTACAAGCCCCACGTCAGGTGTAGAGATAAAATAATAATACTAATAATAACTGTGCACAGAATTAAAAAGCAAAATCTGGTAAAAAGTAAAGATTGTTAGCTTGAATGACCAGCTGAAACAACCGAAAATCTAAGATGCTAAAAGAGAACATATTGCAAGAATCTCATTCACTTAAAAAAAAAAGTACAATTATAAAAATATGTAAGTAAAAGTTGTGATACCAAGACAAGACTTTCCCCAAAATTCTGCCTATAAGCTACTGTGCTTACTTATCAGAGTTCATATTCAGAATAAAAATTTTAAAAACATTACAGAGAATAAAGGTAAAATTAACTTCTCCCACAAATAAAATTAACTGCTCCATTCCTCTATCTTCCCTTTCCTTTATACTACTTTCAATGATATATTGAACATCTAAGTGAAAGCCTCTAACAACAGCAGCAGGAAACTGAAATGAACAGAATCATATTTTATAGAGGTCATGGAAGGCTTATAACCCCCTTCTCAACCTCCTGATTTGTCAATCAAGCCTAACCATCCAACCAATCTACATTTTTTTTAATGACAACTAACTTTAAGAGCAAGGTCTGATTTATCTTGTAACCTCAACCCTGAAACTTCAAAAACTTAGCAGAATAATCTATGGTATATAGTCAATAATTAACTGAATAAATAAATTAATGAATACAGCATTTCCATTTATGGTCACAAAGAGTTCTCATTAATGACAATTATTTGCTAACTCAAGATACTAAAGTGATTAGGGTTAGACATACAGCTTACAAAGAAGTGACCTATTTTAATGCAACCATCAGTTCTACAATGTTGGCTTTGTGGCTTTCTCCTCTTGAATACTGAAGTCTCATGTGATTCAAAATGGATATAAAGTGAAAGAATTAATTCATTCACTTATTCATTCAATTAACATTGATTTAGTGGCATGTGCTATGCTTCTCCAGGGGCGTCAATCCGTTATCCACAGAACAACCAAGAGTGATCTTTCTAAATAATCAGATAACATCACTCTCTTAATTAAAACCTTCTAATGGCTTCCTTTTGCAAGCATACCATAATCTCTAGTCTCATACTCTCCCTCTCATTCATTAAGCACTAATCATTATTTGTTCATTCCTTATCTCTGGGCCTTTGTACTACTTTCTTCTACTTGGAAGAAGTAGACCTTCACCCTATATCTTCACTTTATGCCACCTCATTAGTTCTGAATCAACTAAGTATTACTGCTTCGGAGAAGCTTTCTGACAATCCCAACCACCACTCAACTCTCTTTTTTTTTATAAAGATTTTTTAAATTTACTTATTCATATATATAGAGGGGGGGGGGTGGGCAGAGTCACAGGCAGAGGGAGAAGCAGGCTCCATGCAGGCAGCCTGACGTGGGACTCGATCCGGGGTCTCCAGGATCACACCCTGGGCTGTAGGCGGCACTAAACTGCTGCGCCACAGGGGCTGCCCTCAACTCTCTTTTAAATATCTAATTGTACATTATTCAGAGTATCTACTTACTTAACATTCTGTGTTCACATGTTTATTGTCTGCATTCTTCCCTACCAGAATACAATTCCTCAAGGACAGACATAATCTTTTTCTCCACTGAATCACCAGGAAAGGAACAGTATCTCACACATAGTAAAGGTCAATAAATGTTTGCCAACTGTGCCTGAGGAAGGCAGACATGAACAAATTACCACCATGTTGTAAGAAATGTAACACAGAAAATTTTATATACTATAAAAGCCCAAAGAAGGAAGATGCTGAACTCTGCTAGGGATATTAAGATTAGCTTACATTGGAAAACCTGTTGCTAGCTACAATAAAGATCGGGAGAGGACAGAACTAGAATGGAGGGAGTAGTGATGAAGCCAACGCATTCATCCAGGAAAGTAAATGGGAGCCCAAATAAAGGCACAGCAGCAGAAATAAAAACAACTGGGACACCTGAGTGGCTCAGTGGGTTTAGTGTCTGACTCTTACTTTTGGCTCAGGTCATGACTCAGGTCATGATCTCAGGGTCATAGAATGGAGCCCCCTGTCAGGGTCCACGCTCAGGGCAGAGTCTGCCTGAGATTCCCCTTTCCCCTTCCCTCTGCCTCTGCTCCCCCCACCATGTACTCTAAATAAATAAATATCCTTAAAAACAACAGATTTAACAGATTTCAGAGATAAAATCATTATCATCAGACTGGTAGCAGATTTGATGTGTAGAATAAGGACAAGAAATGAGGCCAGGATGTCTCCTGGGTGTCTGCTTTGGCCCCATTAAAGTATTGCTCTTAGCCCAGATGAAAAATATAGAAAGATTTTTAAAACAATGAGATAAATATTAAGTTTGAAACACAGATATGTTGATATAAGTGACTACATGGTCAAGATGTTGAATATGCAATCTGGGACCCTCATACTAAAACATAAACTTGATAGTTATTTATTCCACCAATAAATACTTAATCAAGTACATACAATGTGCTGGGGCTTTTCTAGGCACTAGGGATACAGTGGTGAACAACAACAAAAAAGTGTCCTCACAAAACTTATATTCTACGGAGACAGACAATATAAATACTGTAATGGCAGTAGTGACAAGGGCTATAAAAGAACAAATATAAAAGAATGGAAAGTGAGGGAGATGGGGGCTACTTTACATAGAATGATCAGAGAAGTTCTCATTAATAAAGTAATAAACAGAGAATTATGCAGAGTAAGGGAGCAAGCCTCCAAATATTAGGGGAAGAATAATTCAGACAGAATTTAACAAAGGCACAAAAGTTCTGGGTCTGAAAGGAGAATATAAATAGAATGAATGGCAAGGAGGCTGTTTTGCCAAATAGAGTGAATAAGAGAAATAGAGGAAATGAGAATGGCTGAAGAGGTAGTCAGAGACTAGATTACAATGGGAGTCTCCACATATAGTGGTAGCATATATCTCAGAAAAATTATCTTGTCATACACATCCCCGTATTTAATATGGTGCTGAGAATATAGCAGGTGCTCAATGAATACTCTTCAAAAGAATGAGTGAATAAATCAATGAACTAACAAATCTCCATTATATTTGACCACAATTTGACCAGTTCCCAAACTCCAATTCACGCCCAAAGCACAGATCAAATAGCAATTCAAAGGACTACATTATAAGGTTTAGCCATCTTTAGAAGCAGAATTTTTAAAGTCTTTTAAACAGTGACATCACCACTAGAATAAGTACATATCCTTTTAAGGGGACCACTTAAAGGAAACATCTACTTCAAAGTATATAATTTCTAGATTGTTTGCTAAAACAACATATGATTTGATAAACCCTTCACAAAATAAACAAAATATCATTTTAGACCAACCTCTGATTGTGCTGGACAGACCAAAGTTTACTACTTCAGCACTATTCTAAGAAAAATCATTTAAAATAGTTGAAAAAAAAATATGTACCAGTATATGTACAAGAACAATAAATAATATAACCCTGTAAAACTTGGTAACAAATATAGATTTATTGAATGTTGTCATTCCTAATTAATAGTATCAAATATGCATTTACTCAAAACTATTAAAGCCAAGTATCTTTTGATAGTAAATAATCCATACTCAGTGAACTAAACAGTCTAGACTCAAAATCAGCAAGAATCTTCTGAAGTTATTAGGATGTTCCCACTTTCAGGGAATTCCAAACTCATTGTTTTCCATACTTCCAGAGTAGATGCATGAAAATTTAAAATACTAATTTTTTTTAATTACCAACATTTAGAAAATGCACTTTATGAGAAACTTCATTACCTTCAGTATAGTGAATACTTGTTTCACGTTCACATTTATTCCTACACACTGAAATAAGTAAAATGTTCTTTATTCTACTTATCTATGCTAAGCACATATTGCTACAATGTCTTCAAGTATTTAATCAATTTCCTATGCAACAGTTCAAATTTCTTGGGGACAAGTACCAAGTTATGAGGAGTGGAATTTTTTTCTATCACTGACTCTTGGGGGGGTTGGTGGAGGGGGGGGAGGGACCTAAAATTCAATGATTAAGTAAAAACAAAAACAAAAAAAATTTTAACAATTAAATTTTATTTTAAGTCAAGGAACATGAAACACTTCAAATACAGCTAAAGACCAATATAGTCCATTTCTATATCATATCCTATTATACTGAAGAGTCACCAAAGGAAAGACTAGAAATAGAAACCAATGAGAAAAATTGAGAAATATAGGGAAGGGGAGAAAAACAATCAAAGACACTTCATAACTATCAATAAGGTCTTAGACACTTTCACTTAACCTCGTAAAGTTCGAACATGTCTACTAAAAAAAAAAAAATCACATTATTTTAGGACTCCCTCTTATGCGAAACCTAAAGCAGGATTAGACAAATTTCTAACGGTCCCTTTTGAGCTCCTAAGAGAATCATAAAAGACAAACATTTATGTTCCTTCAAGGAGAAGCATCTCTCTTTTATACTCTAACAACTTATCAACTTTGATAAATACTTAAAGCTATGTTGTAAATCCAAAATATTAATAAATTGGTATTTTCGCATGAGTGTATCATTGAAGTAAGGACCAAGACATGTTTATCACTGTCGCTTTTTTTCTGTAGAAATACTAACCCAATTTCAGTAATCATTCCACCAATTTAATTAGGTCAACACAAAACTTTTATTGGACTGGAATTTTTTTTAACTAACTTTCTAACCTGTAGCTTTGAGTAGGTTATTGTGATCTAAACAACCATTAAGAAAAAAAAAAATTCACCTATCTAGATGTGTTTACTGACTACAATGTATTAAAGCAAAAAGGTCAAACTAAAGAGGCAGATATTCAAAAAATGATTTAAATTTTTTAAATAAAGTTGGAATTAATCTCATTCCAAATCCTGTCCACTCATATAAACGCACTGCCCATTCAAAAGACATCGCATGGTAACATACCTGATACATGTTATGCAGACTTGGATTAATAGAACTTTTATTCTACATACAACATGCTGATACAATGTAATATTGGACATAAGAAGATGATATAAAAGAGTACATACTGTATTAAGTGTATCATAGGAAGTTCAAAAACAAGCCAAACTAATCTATGGTATGAGAAGTCAAAATAGTGGTATCCTTCCCATAGGAAAGTAGTGCCCAGAAGGAGACAGAATGGGAGCTTCTGAGGTATTGCAGTATTCTGATTCTTGATCTGGGTTCTGATTATTCATATGTTCAATTTGTCAAAATTTATAGGATTATACAATTATGACAAACATTTTTTGGATCTAGGTTTTCTTTATATAAAAACTAATTTAGTAACATTTACTACTCTCTCTGTTATGCATTTTAACATGTAAAAAGAGAAGAGGGTCTAACATCTCCACAGTTTTCAAGGCCCTCAGTTACTTACCTCTACCTTACAAATTCAATATGAATACTAAAATTCTATATCCTTATTATTCCTCTCTCAGTAAAACGTCTAATGCCTTTATTCATGCTCAATTCCTCTTGATTTAACACCATCCTGCTCATTCAAAGCTGTAACAATGCCGCACTTTCTCTTTTTTCCCAGCTCACACTTCTCTCTCCCTTCTCTCATCTCCTTTGCTTTAAATGACCACTAAAGAAAACCTAATATCTATAGGTATTAGGTAAAGATATGTGCCAAACTGTGCCAAAATTGTAATAAATATCTTACAAACATTTCATTCATTCCTCAAGTGTTATTTCCAGCAGAGATGAGAAAACATGCTCAGAAAGCCAACTTGTCCAAACTCAAAAAACTAAGAGGCAGGGTCAAGATTCAAATCTAGAGGTGTCTGACTCTAAAGCCCAAGCTCTTAGCTACAAGAGCTAGACTGTCTCTATATTAGGCAATTAGCACGTTATTTAATGTTATTGTGTCCATATCAGTCACATTTTGTACCTTAGTATGTATCTTTAGATAATCCTACCATCCATATTGTATACATTATATACTAACTCTATTAAGTCATATCTCATCTACCTTGAATGCTATGTGGCAATGCTATCTGGAAAATAACCAGGATATAAAAGCAAGCATATCAAAAAATGGCAATAAACACTCAAAGCAGTATCATCACCAAGTTTATTCACTACAGATCACATGATTATTGACAGTAGGGCCCCTTTATTCATCATAATCACAACCTAATTATGTTTATTTTCCATATAATATTAGTAAGTCCAGTTACAGTTTCTATTTTATAGCATGGTAAAAGTAAAAAAATAAAGGACTGCTAAATATAGGAATAATATAGTTGCAATGTTAAGTGACAGCTGAATGCAAGAAAACAGCACATGAGATCAAAAAGAGCAGTCCAATGTCACACAAGGTAGTAATAAATCATCCTCCCCTTACCTCCAACACAATAATCAACATTCATAATGATGAGCCCAGCCAAAGAGAAGTTAAAATGTAGTTGATATATTCTTCTTAATAAAGGAGAGAAATACGTAATAGTTACAGAAATAATTTTATCAAAAATGGTTCAAATGTGCATTTAAGGGCTCAGTCAACAACTTGTTTCTTAAGGGCTCCAAATCAACATTACTATAAAATATAGCATACTCATTTTGTCACTAATTATTCCAGTAACATGACTTATCTTCTACTATACTTGTTTTTAGAAAGATTATAAAGGGTTAAGTGCATGTACTTGTTTTTAGAAAGATTATAAAGGGTTTTAGAATTAAAAACAATGAATGGGATCTGACTCCTACCTCTCTCTCTTACTGCCAGTATGACCTTGGGCTAGTTAGGCATCCTCTGGGCCCAACTTTCTTCATCAGTTACATAAGGATATTAAAACACACTTTCTAGAAATGTAGGAAGACTAAATTCAATAATTTAAGTCATGTTTTTAACAGTTTCCAACATATTATAAAGTTCAAAATATAGTAGCTGCTGTTTTTGTAATCAAACACCATGTCTTAAACATCTAACAACCAGAACAATGTTGGACACACAAGCAGTGCTAAGTAGTTGGTGACTGACCTGTATGAGGAGAAGAAAAGGGGAAGACTCTCTAATAGCACATGGCAGTGTCCAACATGAGTAAACCTACTATTTTATTTGTAAATATTTATAAAATTTTAAAAACAAAAGAACTAGGATCAATTATTAAAAAATGATTCTTTTATAAAATTTTGGCTAATTTGATATAAGAATTTCATTAACAAACATAGCTACTCAACAAAGAAACAAACTCTGAAAAAGCTAACTATCAATGAAAGGTTTGAGTGATGATGGATGACATCTGTCAGATACTATAAAGAAGATTCCTGTTTTGATGGGGAGAGCTAATAATTTCTAAACCAGCTTACAAATATGCTTAAAAGTAAACATAATATACACATATACCTCTCCCAAATCCACTCATATTCAAGTACCCCAAGTGAACATTTACTTGCAATATACTTATTTTAAAGGTAATTACACTTTTTTTCTCAGTACTCTTAATACAGAAACAATTACTGATGGAAGCAACAAATTTTCCTAGGACTCAAAAGTAAGTCTAAACTTTTTAAATACAGCAAAATAACTATTACAAGAAACAATAACATAGCAAAAGGCAACTGCTACAGTTTATCCCTCTCAATCCTTTTTACTTCCTTTTAAAGAATAATCAGCATCTTTTTAAACGTCTTCCATTACGCTAGGTAAAACAATATATATTTCTGTATTCAAAACAATGTTGAAACATGAACACATAACACTGAATTCTCCCGTGACAAAGGAGAAAAAGGTTATTTTAAAGTTCTTATTAAAATATACAGTGATTTAAACATTTTTAAGGTTATGCTAATGCAAAATTTAACTCATTAAAAACTTGTAAAAGCTTATGTTGAGAATTATTCTTACATGACACAGAAAATCTTATGTAAGAATTAATCTGACCTGCTTTGCACCAAGTTATACCATTCAAAAGTAACATTAGAAATTACAGGATACAGCAATAAAATAAAATTGTAAGTCATTCTAAAATAAAGTAAAAAAAATAGCTATTTGTATTCAAATATTCCATTATCATGATTTTAGGCTAATCATGTGATAGGTATGATTAAAAACTTATCTACAACACACGTAAATAAAACATTCCACAATTTTCCACCATCCACGTGGTCACACACACAGAAACTGCCATATAGCTAAATGTTAAGAGTTCACAGCTCACCTACCTCCAACCACTGGAGTCTTCTCACTCTTTCTGCAACTCTATTCCCTTCAGTTTCTCTTTTTCTTTTTTCTTTTTTTTTTTTCTTGGGGGAGGGGGCTGGTGGTGATGGTGGTGGTGTGGTGAAGGTTAGGGAGTGTATTATACAGAATTATGAGTGGAGAAAAAACAGGGCAATTAAAAGTTTTAGTATATGAGGGATGAACATTAAGCATGGAAAGAATTAGCAATACTACCTTAAGATGTGATTTCTCGAAGCATGAAACTACAGATAAATATATGTATGTGCACACATCTAAAAGCAGTTAAATACACTTTTATCTGGCAAGCTGTTCCTTCTTAGTAACTAAAAGTAAATTACTTGGCAGTCTTCTTTGTTTACAGCTTCTGTGTCTCTTCACTCATAAGAAACACATGAAATTACACTGGATTCTGAACAAGATCACTAAAATCCCTGCAAGTGGCAATTCAATTCTCATTTTGCTGCTTTAATAAAAGCAATAATTTCCCCAGTACACCCTTTACCCAAATAAATAGAGGGCTGGGTAGGTTGCCTGGATTTAGCAATAAAACATTCCATGTTTTTCAGAATGACTTTATTTTCAAATATTCTATCTCACTGTGAGGCGACATGTTTAAATTCTGAGATCAGAAAACATGGTCATTTTAGTGTGGAAAATAACAAAAACACTACTCATCTCATTTATAATCTCTATTTCCAAATTGCATACATCTATAAGTAAGTTTGATAACAAATTTACAGAGCCCTTTGAACATGCAGTATTAATGAAAGGGAAAGGAAACACATATACTACAAAACAATGGAAAAAAAAAACCATTTATACTTGGATTTGGAATAACAGCCAAGCATTTATATACTCATAGTCACAAGCACACAATTATTTCACAATATGCCTAAAAGCTCTCAGTCCAGTCCTGCACTACCTTTATAGGCCAGAAGAACCCTACTTTGAAATATAATCAATCTTCAATAATTAAGAGATTTTATATAATTGCCAACTTTTTCTCAACATTACCTTCAAATACTGAATAATATGCCAGAAATGTTAGTTCACAAAATTAAGTTACGATTTTTAAAACACTGATCCAAAGTTCTACCTATTCAAATGCTACCCTTTTATGCAAAGGTCTTACAGGTGCCAGGTTTCTATGAGGTCTTACCTCTAAGCTACTCCTTACCTATCTCTATTTCCCCTCAATTCCTCCAGCTTTTGATTCCTTCATAAGGACAACTGGTAGGTTCTTCAAATATTACTATCTTATACTATGTCCTGATACAGGTATATCCCAACTATAATATAAACTTGAAGCCAAGAATTGTGCCTTCCTGATTCATGATAATATTTATTAATTCAATTATATAATATATGGGTCAACAAACCACTATAAATCCAAATCTTCAAAATATTGGGGTAAAAAAATGGCAAAGTAATTAAAAGAGCCAAATTCTTGAAAATCCAGGTAATTTTAAGTTTTCTGTATTTCTTACTAAACTCAATTGACTCCACAAAAAGGGTGTTTGAAGCCTTGGCATATTCTTAATTTTATATTTTATATAAATTTCATCATTACCAGGTGCTTTACTCAGTTTGTGCAATCTGGCTTAAAAACCTTGTAAAAGGAAGTTTTGAGAATGTACTTAAGTAGTCTTTATATCCTATGACTTGGGACATATGTTGTATTTATCGAGTTTTACACTATTATTTTCAATTTAGTTTGGCATCTGTATAATTTTAGAAGTATATTCACTGCAGAGATAAAATTTTAAAGTAGCTATTCAGCTTTAACCTGGCCACACTAACAAAAAAGCACAGATAATACAAAACAATGGATGATCCAAAAAAGCATTAACAGTCAACTCTCAATTATTTGCATGTGGATTACCTAATATATATTTTAACCTACTTATGTTTGCTATTCTAAAAGTATTTGCTCAGGAAATAAAAATTGATGCTAATAATTCAAATAAAAGAAAAGATATATCAATCTATTGTAGGGGAGGAAAGAATAGAAAATTTTCCCAAGCCACATATAAATAATGCTATTTAGATGATGTAATTTAGCACTCATCATTATTCACCTTTTTTATTAAGCGCAGGTAAGTGAGAGTGGACTGTATTTAGCTTGGTGATAGTCAGAGGTACAGATACACAGGCATGCAAACCATTCACTCACCCCACTGTGCTTTTCACAGCCCTATTTTCAGTAGCCTGAGACCTGGGAGGGGGAGGAGGCAGCAAGTCACTGCAGATGATCACTTAAAAGGAAATTGAGAGTTGACTATAATTTACATTTAAAGTGCTATGAAATACCATCACTCCTACATGTATTCATTACTGTTTATGGGAATACTTCTCACAGTGATTTAACAAGGCTGTAATGCTTTCTTTTCAATCTTTCAATATCCCAGAAACATGGTGATATCTGAGGATCACAAAGACAGAAGGTGACAGTGCTACATACACATGTAATGTAGTATGCATTTTAGAGATCCAGGAAACTGAAGCCCAGAGAGGTTAAACAGTATGCCAACATCATTCTTAGATTAAGGAAGACAGAACTGAGTTCTCCAGACACCAACTTCAATGCTACAGTCTCGCAGTCTCTTCAACCAAAACTTCCCTCTTGGCTTGAGAGATCATAGTCTTGCTAGTTTTCTTCTCTTGGCCACCTTCTTCTCATTTTTTGATTCTTATACTATGACACTCTCATCAGCTCCTCCTCTAATACGTAAATCTTTAGCTCTTTCTCCATTTACTTTCTTTCCTGTCTCAATACCCTATGCAGAGAACAATCAGATCACAAGTTTAGAATCATTCCAGTATTTGCAGCTACCTTTTATATACCTCTGATAGAATTAATCACCTGAAATTCAAAGTGCAAAGCTGAACTCATTATCATCCCTCCAAAATGGATTTCTTCATTTCATGGCACCATCAATCTCATTGTCCCTCAGGACTGCAAACCTAAAATGTTTTTACTTCTACTCCCTTAATGTTGTACTACTCCATTTCCCATCTCTCTCTCCATTCTGACATTCAATAAATGCTTCCATTATATGATAGATGCTGGGGAAGCTTAAGATCTAGTGAGGGAAAAACAATGAAGACAAAGAAAGCGACGGGAAGGGATATTTAGAAAGGAACAAACAAAATATGGAAAAGTAGAGGAGGAAGCAATGAATTCTCACTGGGATGATTTCTGGAAGTAGCCTGTGACCTAGAAGACCTTGGAGAATTAGGATTTCAATAAAGAGTGCTGAAAATGAAGTTCTAGGCAGAGGAAACAACCTGCACAAGGTCAAATAAAAAACTGTATGCCATATGTAAGGAATAAGCCATTTTTGTCTAAATCAGTTCTTTCCCTCCAAGGGGTAAGAACAGGGGATCCCTGGGTGGTGCAGCGGATTGGCGCCTGCCTTTGGCCCAGGGCGTGATCCTGGAGACCTGGGATCGAATCCCACGTCGGGCTCTCGGTGCGTGGAGCCTGCTTCTCCCTCTGCCTATGTCTCTGCCTCTCTCTCTCTCTCTGTGTGACTATCATAAATAAATAAAAATTAAAAAACAAACAAACAAACAAAAAAAAACAAAAAACAAGGGGAAAGAACAAGAACGGAGAGGTAGGTGCTTTGGACTAGTGAACTTTCCACATCCCCTCTGAAAAGCACTGTGTGTGAAGAAAGAAGAGAGTGGCTTACACAGGTAAATCTGCACAGAGGCTGACAGAATAGTATGATTAAGACAGTACAGAAGATAATAATTCTGGAATAAATCATACAAGGTCTTCAATGCCAAGCTAAGAAATCTGGACTTTATTCTGCGAGCAACAATCAGGCAGAGAAGTATGAATATGAGTGTGCCTTGTTTTTTTGTTTTTTGTTTTTTTATTTAAGGGAATGATAAGATGAGATCTACATTTCAGGAAAATAATCCTGGCAATCATATAGCAGATAATGTGAAAAAAAGGTTAGAGAAAAGATTTTACATGACCCATGAGATAATAAAGATGTGAACAAGACCAATGACAATGGAATAGGAGGGACTAGATTCATCAGATATTTCACAGCCAAACTGAAGAAAAATGGCACCTGAACAAAAATAAGCAGTAGGCCTCTAGCTTGATGGTAGTGGTAATTATAAAGTGAGAAAGGCACATGCTTTGGGGTGGAAAGTTTTACACATCAAGCCTTTTAGATGAGTAGTAGACACATAATACTAATACATTTTGCAAGCTTAAAAGAGTCTGAATAAAAATGTATTTATCATAACTATTTCAACTCATGGATTTTTTTTTTTTTTCAACTCATGGATTTTTGAAGCCATCAGTGAAAAAGTGGTTCAGGGACACAGCACTGGAGGAGAGAAGAAAAGATCAAGGACAGAACCTTAAGGTTCATTTGCTTAAGGAGCTGGAAGACCAGCCAGGGAACAGAGAACGAACAGCATGACAGGCAGGAAAAGCAGCAGGAGAATATTTCACAGAAGTCGAGTGAAGAAATAGTTACAAGAATAGCAATAGTATATAGTGGCTACAAGTATAGTCACTCACTAATCCTATGACCTTGGCTGAATAACTTACCTGAATCTCAGACCTTTAGAAGTTTAGAACCTATATATTCAATTGTAAAACAGGGATAAAAAGAATACCTTAAACAGTTATTTATGATTAACGGAGATAACATATTTTAGAGCCTGGAACAAAACTATTAACACAGAAGTAGTACTAAAATAGAACAGCGAACTTAAAAATGCCAATGAATTTTGCATGAGATTACCAGCATCCTTT
Source organism: Vulpes vulpes (assembly GCF_048418805.1). NCBI lineage: Eukaryota > Metazoa > Chordata > Mammalia > Carnivora > Canidae > Vulpes > Vulpes vulpes. The sequence continues at coordinate 128,569,368 of NC_132783.1, read as the reverse complement.
AAAAAAACTATTTTCAGGGGATCCCTGGGTGGCTCAGTGGTTTAGCACCTGCCTTTGGCCTAGGGTGCAATCCTGGAGTCCCAGGATGGAGTCCCACGTTGGGCTCCTGGCATGGAGCCTGCTTCTCCTTCTGCCTGTGTCTCTGCCTCTCTCTCTCTCTATCATGAATAAATAAAATATTAAAAAAAAAAAAAAACAACTATTTTCAGTACATGGGGAAAGCTGTGCTTAGAAGACTATAGTGGTTAAGGAAAAAAAACTAGAGTGAAGATGAACTATTCTTTCTGTAGAGCAATGGAAAAACAGCTGTTTTGTAATCTTTATCTTTCCACACCTCCCACCACCATTGCATGCCTGGCATAGTACCTGAGCCATAAGAAGGATACAACAAATGATTATTGAACATGAGAAGACTGATCCAATAGGAAAGTGAAATGAAGATAGGGATTCCAGTTCTACAAAGAATTAGAGGAAACAGTATTAGGAGCATGAAATGCCTTTCCAGGTTAGCCTTGAAAAGAACAGAGATGCTTTATTCCCTGACTCAGGGAACCAGAAGATAAGTGCATATAAAAATATAAAGGGAAGAAGACAAGCGCACCTGGCTGGCTCAGTAGGTATAGCATGTGACTCTTGATCTTGGAGTCCTGAGTTAAAGCCCCACATTGGGCACAGAGATTACTTTAAAAAATAAATAAACATAGAGGAGAAGTCAAGGGAATTTAGATTAGACAGCTTCTACTTTCTTAATAAAGAAATATAAGTTCTCTGTGCAGAGCAGGAGAATTCCAAACCCAGTGTGAAATCTGAAGAAAACAAACTAGATGATCACTCTGTTTCAAAATATATTCACCTTCATTTCTATCTTCAACATCCTGGTCTAGTTCCCCACCATTTCTTAGATTACATCAGCAGCTTCCTAGCCAGCTCCTCTTCTTGCTGACTTTTACCTTTCCAAGGTGTGGTATAGTCTCTTGGGAATCCGTGTTTCCTTTCATTATGTCCACCACTATTCTTATGTGAAGTAAACCACTCTGATCCTCTGCCCACCAAACAATTCATCATTTTCTCGTCTAGGCTACTTCTGGTCCTTGTACAGTCTGGTTACTTATTTTGTCATTCCATATTGCAATCCCTTTTTTAAATATCTGTTCCAGTAAACTCCTAAAAAGGGGAATGACATCTTCCTCATCTTCATTCCTACATCACTTAATTCAGCATTTAGTAAATAAAAGGCATTCAGTCAATGTTTGTTTTGTCTAACTGAAGTCAGTGGTTAAACAACATGAGTAATCTGCACACTAGAAATAAAAAATCAGAAAACAAAAAAGTAGTGTTCAAATCTGCATCATTCAGATAACCTTCCTACTTTTTTAAGTATCGAACAGCAACTAAGTCAATTTTTGTATTCTAACAGAAAAGTAAAAGAATCGGATAATCAAAAATCAAAAACTATAAAACTCAATACTTTTAAATTAAATAAATTCTATTCTAATAGATTTGAGTACAGGTTTGTCCATGTCCTGGAAATTCACTTTGAACACAATAATTAAATTACTGTTTAGTAAGAAGGACTTACACAGGAAGAATACTCTGTGTCGAATTTTCAAGTTATCCAGTACCAGAAGAAATGTACTAGGAGACTGATAACAGAAAAACAAAACAGGCTATCCTTGCAGTGGAAGTGACTAAGGGAAGCGTTTTCGTTTCAAAATAGATATTGGCATGCAAAACAGAGAGAGTATTTAAGTTATATCAATAGCAAATATCAGGCACTTTCACAAAATAAATAGTTGTTTGAACAAAACTGAAAGCAACAGTTACCAATAAGTTCACTGTGAGAATTACTGCAATGAAGTTCTTAAATTAAATCAAAACTAATTCATTAGCAATTTTTAATTGAAGTACACCACGTATGAACAGTGATACCAATACTAAGACCGAAGCACCTGTAACTTTCCTGGGCCTCAAGAAGCTTGCAAGGCTAGTCAAATCATTGTTACCAAGAAATTTTCTTGAGTCAGAGAAAAATTCTAATGTTCTAGAAAATAAAATACTACATTTTATCTTGAGCAGATATAATACTCTTTGCTTAGACCTAATTTAATGGTAATTTCGTGGAATACTTCTCGACAGTTGTTATATTCAAGAACTCTACTTCAGACTACCCAATTAATAGTTATGTCTAAAAAAAGAAATGAAAGCCTCGATACCATAAATCCTATTAACAGGTTTATAATGTTCAAAACAACTCTGAAATATTTTAAATGTGATATAAATAATTTTGATTTCATAGTGTGGGAAGACAACTAACATCTAGTCAACATCACTCACAAAAGTATCAGCTCCCGTACTATTTTAAGCATTAGTTCATTTACTTCTCACATTCTTAATAACCCTTTGAAGTTCTCTCTGAGATGAAGAAACCAAGAGTTAAGCAAGGTCAAATAACTTGCCCCACATCACCTAACTATTAAGGATCCTAGATGAGATTACAACCCAGAACTATCTGACTTTACAGTCTGATCTCTTTTCACTATACATTGACTGGCTCCTTTAGGAATTACAATGACCATGACCTCTATTTAACGATGAACTTTGTGAGATAGCTACATTAACGAACTTCTCAAAGGTTGCATAAAACAATTAAAATGAGGGCAAACACTGCCTTCGCATTAAAAACCTAGTTTTGGTTACCCAATCTTATCTAAAACATACCGTAATCCAATCCACAAACAGCTGCCCTTCAGCTGCAACCCAAACTGCCCTATAGTTCTCAAACTATTACAAAAACGTAATTCTTTGTGATTTTCATTACCTTGGATCTACTAGTACTTCTATAACTTCCCTATATAATGAATATTTTATTCTTATATAGCCTCTCTTGTTTGCATATGCCTTTTGCAATCCATTGCAATTGGCTGTTTATATTCCAAACTAAACTGTATTTTGTCAGGGCAAGCAGAAATACCATTTTCTGCCTTTTGCATCATCCTAAAAATGCCTGTCAACAATGGTGTTCACAAAGTGCTCCGGGCATATGACATTTTAAATAGTAAACATACAGAGTTATCTGTGTACTTGAGTAAGATTGGAGTAAATCAAGGGTTTATCAAATTTGTACATGAGCTCTTTTACAAACCAAAATTTTGATACCAACCACAGAAACTACTATATATAGCAGCTCAGCAAACCTAAAGCACAAATATAACTTGTTTTTAGCACCACATCCCAACAAGCTTTTAACGTGAAATCGAGACAGAAGATCTAATAAATGCTCTTTTCACCATATAGACGCATACGCCCACATAGAAATTAAATCACTAATAAAGCACATCTGTTACAGAACTCAAATGCTAATTTTCAACTCCATGGGAATTTTGTTTTTTGTAAGGAAACTTACTAGAAAATCTTTTCCCCACACACATTTTACATAGATTTTTTTCGTGTGTGTTTTATATAGTCAGGTTTCCAAAAGGTTACACAACAGTCAAAAGCTTTTACATCTTTCTATACTAACACTCAAACCCTATCTGCTGAAAGAAGTTCCAATTCAGTGCATCGGTAGAAACCCTTTCTGCCTGTCACACCAGCACCTAGTTTCGGCCAAAGCAAAGTCCCTGAACTTTCAGAATAAAAGATTCTTACAAAAACGTACTCCGGCAGCTACATGGAAAGTAGCTGTTTAGTTGATGACACAGTTATCTTACCCTATGACAGACAAAATAAGGCAAGCCAGATAATGCATTATGCTTTAAATACCAGGGATGAGCCTCAACAATGGGCCTGCGTCTGACAAATACTTTAGATAACAGTCGTTGCGTCAAGCAGCACACGGGTTAGATTTTTTCGAATTTCTAATAAAATGTTTACGACTCTGACTTCCTAAAGTGTTTTTCGGATCTCAAAAAGGAAGCCGATTCTAAGGCAGCCGAACCAGTTTACACTCGGCTACAGCCAGTGTGAAATCGGACTTCTTTGGCATCAGTAGACCAAATCCTGTTTACGGTGGAAGGGAGGAAAAAAAAAAAGAAAGAAAAGAAAAGAAAAGAAAAAAACCTTGGCGTGTCACTACTACATCTTGGGCGAGATACTGTCGAACAGACTCCAGCACGGTGAACTACGCGGGAGATTCGCTGGCCAGTAGCTGGACCGGGTCCTTCCAAACGCCAGCGCGGGGTTCGCCCCGTTCCCAAGGTGTAAACAAACCCGCCGCCGCGGCAGAAGGTAAACAATGAACCTGCGGCGAGGGTGAGGGGGCGGTCTCGGCCAACCACGGCCCCAGCCGGCCGGGCACGGGAAGCGGGCAAGGGCTGCCGGCGCAGCCCAGACACCGAGCCGCAGTCCCCGATCCCAGGGGTCACTGCCGAGTCAGCCACGCTGCGGGCCCCACCCCCACCCCCACCCCCACCCCCCGGGGCCGGGGGGCAAGGAGGAAAGCAGTGGCGCAGGCCGGCAAGGACCCGGCAGGTCCGGCCGCCGCGCGGGGGGACGGGGAGGGCAGGATGTGGTCGCTCTTCCCTCCGACATCCTCCGGCAGCCTAAATAACAGCCCCGGCCTCCCGCCGGCCGCCTCCGGGCGGGGTGCGGAGAGCCCCGGGGGTCGCCCGCCGCGCTGAGTCCCGCTCGGCGTGGGCCGGCGCCCGCCGCACCCGGAGGCCCGGAGAAAGGCGCGGGGCGCGGGGCGCGGGCACTGGGAAGGGGGATGGGTCCCGGGAGGCGGCCCCGGGCTCGGGCTCGGGCTCGGGCTCGGGCTCTGCCTCCCGCGCCCCCGCCGCCCCGCGCGGGGCCCGCCCCTGCCCCCGGCCCCCGGCCCCCGGCCCCCTGCCCCGGCCCCTCCCCACAGCGCGCCCCGGCCGGCGCCCGCGGCGCCCCGCGTTACCTCGGGTCAGATCCAGCGGGACGTTCTCCTCGCCGCTGTCATTCCGCCCTGTGCGAAACAGACACACAGCTCCGGTTAGGACGCGCTCGCAGGCCGGCGGCGGCGACCCCGGCCCCGGCCAGCGCCCCCGAGGGCCCCGCCTGCCCGAGGCCAGGGGGAGGCCAGGGCCCGGGGTCGCGGGCCGCAGGCAGCGGGGGGTGAGGGTTGCCGCGGGCTTACCTCGTATTCGGAGGTTCTTCAGCGAGCGGCCGCGGCCGATCGCCGCCATATTGACGGGTTTCAGTCACAACACCGGAAACCTCGCCCAGTCGCGCGAGAACCCCTTGCCTTCCCCGCGCGCCGCGCCCGCCCCCTCCCCCTCCCCCGCAGCCCCCCCTCGGCGCGCGCGGCGGCGGCAGCGGCGGCGGCGGCGGGGGCTCGGCCCGGGGCGAGGAGGGGCGAGGAGGGGCGCGGCGCCCACCGCGGGCTCCGTGCGGCTCGCGGCGCCCCGGCCCTCCGAGAGCCAGCCTGCGGGAGGCGGCGGTGCCCACGAGGGGAATCCCGCTGACGGGAGTGTGCCGCGTGGAGGATGCTCCCCCTCCGGGGCCGCGGGAACTGTGACGGGGGCCGCGGCGAGCCGGGAGGAGGCCGCCCCCCGCTCGCCGCTCGGCGGTTGGGGCCATGTGCGCTCCACGGCACCGCTCCACGGCACCGCTCCACGGCACCGCACAGCTGCGCGCGGCCGGCGCCGGCGCCGTCCCTCCCCGGGGCCGCTTCGCTCCGACCGACCCGGCGCGGTAGCGAACTTTGGTTTCCGCCCTCGGCCGCGAGCGCCGCGCGCGAAGCAGCCTGCGCTTGGGGTCTCCGAGCCACGCTCGGTCTAGGGGGCGGCCGGGCGGGAGGGAGGGAGGCGGGAAGCGGAGGGCGCGGGGCGGCGGGCGCGGGGGCACCCGGGGGGCGGGGGGGCGGAGGGCGGCGGCGGCTCCGCGGGGCGTGCGGCCCGGCCCCAGCCCCGGCCCGGGCCCCGGAGGTGTGGCGGCTTCGCCGTGTCCGCGCGGAAGCCCCGTGGTCACTCGCGGTAGCGCTTTCAATCCCAGAAACTGCTTTACCCCACTCCTGCGCAGACCCCTGGCCTCTGACCCGGCAGCCCCCCTTTAAAGTGCACTAACTTTCAAGACCGGGCGAGCCTGTGTCGCCTCCTCTTCCCCAACTTGTTATGTGTGTTGTTGTTTTTTCTTTTTTCTTTTCTTTTTTAAATCACAAGAGACTGGAAGTCAAACAGCGGAGCTCTTGCTTTAACGACCTCTCTTCTCCCAGCTCGTGCAATGTCCGGGATAACTAAGCTTTCAATAAACAATAGGTTCGATGAATAATAAGTGCCTTGGGTTCCTTTGTTCCAATGCTCTTTTTGCTGTTACTTAAGAAAAAAAAAAAAAAAAAAAAAAGCAAGATTGGAGATAACATTTGCCGTTGTGAATAACAGTGAGCAATTGCAAACATGACCAAACGTAGGGATTATGCAAATTATTACAACCATGAAAAAAAAGGCGCTGTAGGTCTAGTATATTTATAATACTGTAATGTTTTAAATATTTAAAATCATGCTTGTGGTTTTAAATCAAGCAAGGGTTTACAAAATTCCCTCTTTTTATACACGTTTAAAATACGTACACAGTCAAAAGATTTTACCTATCTGTACATAGGAAAGAGTCTGAGAAGATACACATCAAAATGTTAACTGGTTTTTTTTTTTTTCCTTTCAGCCGTGGAATTACACATAAGTTTTCATTCTCCTTTGCCATCTGTACTCTGTAAATGTCCTGTGATTAATGTAAAATAAGAAAAGTTGTAAACAGAAAAATAAAAGCCTCATGCTGTAGCATCATCAGGAAGATAAAAGAGGAGCCTGCTGCCTTAGGAGACTATCCTCTGTGTCTCTATTCCAGGTCCTTTTCTTATCAGGTCTACAATCAGGTATCTGTTTGTGGTCTTGCCCTCCTATTTGGAGATGCCACACAGAGGACTTTTTAAAAATGTCTCCTGACATAACCACTAGGAATTTTGATAACAACCAACTTTTCTCTTGCTCTTGTAGCTTTTAGGTCTTGGTGCAAGATTATTTTAGTTACAACTAAGGCAAAAATCGCAGAAGTTTGAGGTCCGGTTAGGACATTAAATATTTGCATTCCATCCTTCCATATGTCATATTTCACAATTTTAGAGAGGTAGAAATCTAGCAGTGGACATTTTACCAGAGTCTTAGAATTGTTCCAATTTTTAGCCAACCCCTTTTATCCTATTTTTTGTTCCTGATTTTTCTAGATTAACTCCTACCTACTGCAATTTAACTTCATTTTCTCTTTCATTCTTTCATGAAAGTTCAGTACTACTGATCCACTTTTAAATTACTTAAGGTACATGAAAGCCTGAATCTAATAGCCTTTCATTTTTGTAACTATATGTTCCACTGTATTTTCCTATTTAAAGATCATTATTCAATTATTCCATCTCTTCCAGGAGGGAAAAAAAAATATCTTTCCCCAATTTTACAATGAAACTAGTTTTTCTTCTGTTACTCTCTTAGTCATTTAAGTGCCTATGTCCTTCACATTTGTTGTTACGGTGAATAATAGGATTTCTGGTAAAAAGGACAAGTTCTTAGTGTTTGCAAATGACACTCCACGGGGAAGTAGGAGTTTAGGGAAATTTTAGTGAAGAATACATTTCACAATGTTGTGTTTGCTTTTTAAACAATACATTATTGATTCTAGTCAGCTTATTTGTTAAAATCTCTAAGTTGTCTTCTATACTTGCCAATAGCTAGCCATTCCTCTCTTTGAAACTTGTTTTTCTTCCTGGTTTATTCTAGCTCACCCCTATGTTTTACTCATTTTGTTTACTTCTTACTACTTCTCCAATTTTCCGGGTCATTTTGATTCTAATCTGGTCATTGAGAATGTGACTTCCTCTTCTGAGTTTTCATTTCCCAACTAGGTTTCATTTGCTGTGTGAATGAACTGTCTTTTCTTGTAGTATTAGTCACTGATAAAAAATGTCATATGAGATTGGTTCCAGGACCACACCTCTGAGAGATAACTGCTTGATTCCAAAGATAAATGACTCCATTGGTAATCACTGTCTGGTTTCTATTCTCTATCCTATTACACAAAGTTAATAATTCTAGTTTATAAACCAAATTTTATCAGTTTTGGGAAGAGAGATAATGTTGAACAGAAACAGAGCCTTACCAAAATCTTAGTTCCCTTTATCTGCCTTACAGTGTAGGCCATATGAAGATAAAGCAAGTCAAAAACCACAACATTTGGTGGTCTGTGTTTTGGTCATTTCTCTTCAGAGTTAAACCACACATTTAAAATCTAGATAAAGAACATTAAAATGACAGGCAATGGACTGAAATCAAACAAATGTTGTAATCTTGCACAGTGTTGATTATGAAGATTCATCCTTGGTCTCGTGTGCCTCTTAGCATTGTTCCTTTACATTTTAATAGAAGTCTCAAAATAGCAGGAAGGAGCCTCTTAGTATTGTTCCTTTAAATTTTAATTCCTGTCCCAAGATCTCTTGTAAATTTCATTTTAGGAATATTCTGTAACGTATAAAGGCACTCTATTAAAACAGTGTTAAATAGGGTATGTGCCTATGTTTGTGAAAGGAGGATATATATATATATATTCAGAAATATATATATTTCTGAATATATATTCAGAAAATAAAATTTGGAAAGGTATGCACTAAAATTTCAACCAATGATTATCTCTGGTTGATAGAATTTTGAGTGCTTTTTATCATTTTCATTTTAACTTTTCTAAAACAAATTTTTACTTATATAATTTTTTAAAGAAAAACTATTTTAGAGAAAATTTTCCAGCTATTTTAAGTCACAATGATAAACATCTCAGGATAATAATTTGCTAAGCAATAGACCACCAAATTCTTGTACCTCTCATCGTTTTGAAAAGAACATTTGTGCACATACTACAATACATATGTATTTACTCATTTTTTTTTTTTTTTTAAGATTTTAAGTAATCTCTACACCCAACATGGGGCTCGAAGTTAACCTTGAGATCAAGTGCCGCAGGCTCCACTGCCTGAGCCAGCCAGGAGTCCCAACTTTTTTTTTTATTATTATTAAATAAGACATAAAACAAGGATAAAATAAAATTGGTTAAAAATAAATTTTAATGTTACTTTACTAATGACACTAATAAAAAATGGGGCTGAATATACTTTATTATTTCTAAAATTTCTTGTTAAATACTTTATGATATAGCAATTCAAAAGTCTAATTCTAAGAAGAATTTATTTGGATATTGAGTTTTAGTAGCTGAAGTCTCACAATATACCAAGTTTTTTTAAAAACAGAGGAACTATTGAAGTTTCTAAACCATAACACTCATTTTTCAACTCCACAATCAGTTATACAAAGTTTTTTTTAGGTAATTTGGCTAATAAAGGTCCGTCTTTCCCAATGTCAATCCATTTTTAGGGAAAATGGGAAGGCATAACATTTAGAAATGTTTAGCAAGTGATTTAAAAATGGTTTCAAAACTCATCATCTGAATGATTTTAAACAGGTTAGAAAACTTTCCATGATTTTTAAGTGTGTAAATATAAACATTTATATAAGTGACACATTTATATTTTTAATTGTATTAAATCACAAAACTGTGGAAATGTTTCCAAATATTTATTTTCTAAGTGCTCCCTCCTAGCACAGATTTCTTTCGAAAAGTAGTAAGATTTTTATTTATTGTTATCACATTTACCTTGAAGGGAAAGACTAAATATTTTTAAAATATCTGATAGGTAATGTGGTACTAGAAGCCACCAATCATTATGGAAAACAGTTTACCACTAAATAAATATCAAACATCTTCATGGTATAAAACACTTTCATAGTTACTTCCTTTCTCTTTTCAAGGTGTATAAAAATTAAGCTATATTTTAAAGGTCTTTATTATATAAAATTATCACATGTGGTACTGTCTCTACTGTGATATCTTTTGAATTTTCAGTTTTAGAAACATTGATTTTTCATAAAATATTGCCTTTATTAAGGAAGTTGTTTAGATAAGGATACACATGCTCTGGTCCATCTTTAGTGGAGCAGAAAGAGTAGCGATTTGTGTATTTTCATTGCTGAATAGAATTCAGCAAATACCGTAAACTAAGCCAAGTGTAGAAGCATCTATGCTTCTATCCAATTGCACAGCAAAGGTTCTGTAATGCATTTTTGTTCAATATCTTCTTCTTCAAATCTTCAGGTTTTTGAGTTTTTTGTTTCTGTTTTTATTTTTTTCTTTCTTGGTTGACCAATGGAACATTTTAGTTTGTCACCAAATTTTTTTCTTTGTGGCTTTTTTTTTTCAGTCTTTTTTTTTTTTTTTATCATAGCAGGGAATGCCACTGTATTATATACCCCACCAATATGTACCTTTTTGTCTGTTGCTAAGTTTCTCATTTTCCAAAGTATTGGATTCAATACTGCATGTTTCACATCATTAAAAACATAGAAAATTACCTTCACATTTTGAATGTTTATTTTTAAATATTTTGCAAATCAGATAGCTTTATACTATCATCAGCTAACATCTCAAGGAATAGTATATACTTAGACTTAAGTAACCGTAAAGGATAATCTACATAGAGTCATGTTTTACGTGATCTTAATTTTCATTTAAAAAATTGTGGCTGACATTGTGACATCTGATTACATTGACTTTGCTTTTTTTCTTATAATGATGTTGATAAAGTGCTAATATCAGGAGTAAAGGTACCTGAGCTTCTGTATTTTAAAACTGTGCTTTTATTACTTACAAAAGTATGTAACTTTTGTAACACATAGTTTCTTTGCAATATTATTTTAAGCCAAGCTTCCATTTGATAAAGCGTAGTTTAAAATATGCCCCTTAAAATATGGATAGTTAAAATATGCCCCTTGGCCATATACCCAAGTGGAAAAAATTTTCAGGAAAGTTTTGTAACTCCTCTGAGTTACAGAACTCCCAGTCTTCCCTCAGGATGCCTTCTATGACTCATGCTAATTTTACCAACCAAAGTTAACCAAATGACAACTCCACCATTAAATCTCCATAATATAATCAATGATTTATATTTTTCATTCCTTTCCTTCCCCCACCCCTTTGGCTAAAGAAAATCTCCAAAATTCCTCCACCAGAAAACAAAAAACAGAAAACAGTATAGTAAAATTAGAGGAACAGTGTGAAATTAGAAAACTGGAAAAGCAGAGTTATCTAGAGGGCAGACTCCAATTGCATACCCATGATCTGAGACTAAGCCACTACCAGAGGTAGAAAAGCAACACATGAGACTTCTGCATTAGGTCCAGGATTCTAGAAGTGGACCAAAGTGGACCCAGGTTGTGGTGCCCCCTGGCTTTCAGCAGTAGCAATTACAAATGCTTTCTGGAGAAAAGCCCTTAGACTCTTCACAAATTAAGATCAAACAAAAGTTCATATTCAAAGTTCATCGAAGTCATAGGAAAAAGCCACCATAAGGAAGAATCGGTAGAAATAAAAACTATAATTCACAGACTTCAGATATTGGTGATCAGAAACCAAATATAACGGAACTCTATTTGAAATAATGATTTTTAATAAAGAATTTCTGATTTTTGTCCATGATGGAGAATGAGTATTAAATTCACTTTACCATAATAAATGTTCACATATTTAGTTGACAACTGTCCAATTTGAAGCATCGGACAGTAGGTAATGTGACATTGTGACCTTGAGATAAAAGAAACAGACAAGGTGAACTCCACATTCTATCTGGCTTTTTGCCTGGGGACACATTTCACAACATAACACTAAACTTTGGAAACCAACAGAGAACAACTATCTGGAGGAAAGAAACAGGATGGAGGAAAGAAAGATTGAAGTTCAGATCTAAGGAGGCAATTGAAATTTAAGGAACAGAATGCCAGAGAGGAGGAACCTGTACCAGAGTAGGAGTTCCAGAAATCTGTATATGAATCCTCTTAACTAGATAGCTGAATTTTAAGCTGCACAAGAAGATGGCGAGATTCTGGGAAGTCCTGTTAGAGAACAGCACCTGGGGGCTTTGAACTAACTGAAAATTCCAGAGGTCGGTAGAAGATTGCAAAAGACAGAGTTCTAACCAGCAAGTGAAGAGATTTTGGTGAACCACCCTGAGCATTCAGTTAAGAACACTCCAGAAGGCTATAATTTAGACAAAGGTTGGCATGGAGACCCCCAAAAGGTCATAACTTAGGGGAAAAGCTACACTAGCCTAAAATAAATGCTACTATAGACATATTCAAACAAAGCCTAAAATCAAGTCTCAACAGAATCGAGCTAATCTCCCAGTAAATTAATGAATAGGGAACCCCCCAAAAACTCATTAAAAAGAAAACAGTAATATCCAAACTCTCAAACACATAACATTTACAATGTAAAGCATATAATAAAAATTTAATTAGATGTGGAAAATCAGAAAAATGTGATTCATCTTCATGAGAAAAAAGTCATTGAATCCAAACCAAGAAATAACACAGGCATCAAAATTAACAGAATTTTATAATTATAGTAAATGTAAGCTCTTACTAGAGAAATGCATACTATAAAAAAAAAACCATGTGAAAATTCTAGAAATAAAAAAATACAATATAAAAAATGCAAAAATCCACTTGGTGACATATTGGACACACAAAAAAGTAGGGGTGATCAGTGGATTGAATACAGACCAATAGAGAGAATGAAGAGGAGAAAGACTGAAAAAAAAAAAGAACCATTAAAAAAAAAAATCAAACAGTCTGAAATATGTGTAATTGGAATCCCAAGAGAAGTGGAGAGATTAGAGCAGAAAAAAAATACTCGAAGAAACAATGGCTGAAATGTTCCAGATTTGATAAAAATTATCAAGACACAGATCCAAATTGCTGAATGAGTCACAAACAAATGAACATGAAGAAAACCATTCCCAGGCATGTTATAGTCAAATTACCAAATACCAAAGATAAAGTGAAATATCTTTAAAGTGATCAGAGAAAAAACAAAGGCAAATAAACTACAGGCAATAATAATAAGAATTACTGATGACATCTAGTCAGAAACAGTGCAAGCTAGAACTCAAAAAACAATTTTAAAGTGAAATCTATAATCTAGAATTCTATATCTGGTAAAATAAATATTAAAAAATGAAAGTAAAATAAAGAAATTTTCAGATTTGAAAAAAATTGAAATAAATTATCATAAACAGATGTGTTTTAAAATAAATTTTAAAGGAAGTTCTGCAAACAAAAGGGAAATAAAAGCAGATGGAAATGCAGATCTATATGAATAGACAAAAAAATGTAGAAAATGGTTTATATATAAGTAAATTATTAGATACTTCTCATTTAAAGCAAAAGCAATACAGTGTATTGTGTGTTTAAATTGTAGAAATAAAATGCAGGACACAATTGGACTGTTAAAAGGTTCTCATATTTCATATGAAATAGCACAATATTAGTTCAAGGTATGCAATAATTAGTTAAGGAGATATACAAATACTTACCTAGGAAATTTCTAGGAAATTCCTACATCAATTACCATATTAAAAGTAAGTTATATACTTCCTGATTTCAAAACTTACTACAAAAGTGTAGTAATTAATAGAGTGTGGTAATTGCATTAGACAAAAGCAAGAAGCAGATAAATAGACCAAAGACCTGAATAATGCTATCAACCACTTTACCTAATTGACAGTTATAGACATTCAGCAACAGCAGAATAGCCATTCGTTTTGAGTGCAGATGGAATATTTACCAAGATAGACTACAGTCTGGGACAGAAAACAAATTTTAACAAATTTGAAAAATTGAAATCACATACAGCATGTTTTTGGACCATAACAAAATTAAACTAGAAATCAATAACACAGAAAGCTAGAATAGTCCCAAATATTTAGAAATTGAACAGCAAAAGGCGTACTCCTAAAGAACCCATAGGATAAAGCAGAAATTGAAGGGTAAAGGAAAATGTATTTTGAATTATATAGAAATCAGAATATAACATAACAAAATGTTTGGCATAGATCTAAATCCCAGAAATGAATAGCATTAAATGCTTATACAAAAAAAAAAAAAAAAAAGGAAGAAGAAAAAGAAGAAGAAAAGAAAAAGGAAGATCTCAAATCAGTGGTTTAAGTTTCTACCTTAAGAAAGTAGAAAAAGAACAACTAATTAAATCTAAAGCAAGTAAAGGGAAGTCAGTTAAATAAAATGAAATCAAAAGTTGTTTTTTGAAATAACCATCTGATTAATCTCTAGCCAGACTGATCAAGAGAAAGGAAAGAAGCTATAAAACACAAATAACAAAAGAGAAAGGCTGTTACTATGAAACCCTACAGATACTAAAAGGATGAATGGACAAATTCCTTTATTTTTTTTTAAGACCTTATTTGTCTATTTGACAGAGAGAGAAAGAGAGAGAGAGCAAGCAGGGGGAGTGGCAGGCAGAGGGAGAAACAGGCAGAGTCCAACTCAGAGTTTGCCCCCAGGACCCTGGGATCAGGACCTGAGCTGAAGGCAGACACTTAGCTGACTGAATCACCCAGGTGCCCTGACAAATTCCTTTAAAGATACAACATACCAAAGCTTACTCAATAAGTTATTTTGTAGGTATTTACAAAATGATTCTAAAGTTTATTTGGAAAGATAAAAAATGTAGAAGAGCCAACACAATACTGAGGAAGAACAAAGTTGGAGGACCCACATTATTTATTTTCAGGATTTACTATAAAGGCAGGGTAATTTTAGACATAAATTAATCGATCAGAAATAAAGAGCTCAGATCTATCTATCTAAACCTATATCTATATCATCTCTATCTCTGTATGTATAGCTATGTCTTCAATGAATTTTTGACAAAGCTACAAAGGCAATTCAATGTAGAAAAGATAGTCTTTCAATAAATGGTATCGGATCACTTGGATAGCCGTACAACAAATAATGAGCCTTGGTCTACACCTCACACTCTATATAAAAATTAGCTCGAAGTGGATAATAGACCTAAATATAAAATCCCAAACCACAAAACTTCTATAAAACAACAGAAAAAAAAATCTGTGATCTTGGGTGAGGTGACGATTTCTTAGACATGACATATGAGAAAAAAATTGATAGACTGGTATCATCAAAAGGAAGAATTTTGTTTTTAGAAAGACAATTTTAAGGGAATAAAAGGACAAACTAGGGACTGAGAAATTTGTTTTAATTGAGGTATAATTGACAAATAAAAGGATTTGTACCATCAAGCTAACAACACATCCCTTACCATTAAAGTGCTGTTAATTGTTCTTGAGAATACTTAAGTTTCTATTGTCTTCGCAAATTTCAATTACACAATACAGTATTATCATCTATATCATATTATACATTAGTTTCTCAGGCTTTGTTTCTCTTTTTTAAAATTAAATTCATTTATTTTAAGTAATCTCTACACCCAACGAGGGGCTAGAACTCACGACCATGGGATCAAGAGTTGCATGCTCCATGAACTAAGCCAGCTGGGTGTCCGAGACATTATTCCTCTTATAATTGAAAGTTTTTTATAGCCTTTCACCAGCCTCTCTCTGTTTCCCTCACCCTCCTGGCAGTTACCAACCTACTTTCTGTTTCTATGGGTTTGGTTTTTAGATTCCACATATAAGTGGGATCTTGCAGTATTTGTTTTTCTCTGCCTGGTTTATTTCACTTAACATAATGCCCTCCAATTTCATCTATGCTGTTGCAAATGGCAGGATTTTCTTCTCTTTAGGGGCTGAATAATAAATATTACTAGATGTATAAAAACACTTAAATTGTTTTTATACCTTGGTTATTGTGAATAATGATACACGAACATGAGTGCAGGTATCTCTTTAAGATCTTGATTTGTTCCCTTTGGATATATACCCAGAAATGGAATTGCTGGATCATATAGTAGTTTTATTTTTAATTTCTTGTGGAATTTCCATATTGTTTTCCATCTTGGCTGTACCAGTTTACATTCCCATCAACTATGCAAATTTCCTTTTTCTTCTATCCTAGTCAGTATTTCTTATCTCTTGTCCTTTTGATAACAGACATCCTAACAGGTGTCAGGTAATATCTCATTGTGATTTTAACTTGCATTTTCCTAAAGATTAGTGATGTTGAACAACTTTCAATGTACTTGTTGGCCATTTGTATGTCTTCTTAGGAAAAAAGTCTATTCGGGTCCTTTACTCATTTTTTAAAAATATTTTATTTATTTATTTATTCATGAGAGTCACAGAGAGAGAGAGAGGCATAGACACAGGCAGAGGGAGAAGCAGGCTCCATGCAGGGACCCGAACGTGGGACTCGATCCTGGGACTCCAGGATCACACCCTGGGCCGGAGGCAGGCGCTAAACCGCTGAGCCACCCAGGGATCCCCTCATTTTTAAATTGGGTTATTTATTATTTTTTGTTTTGGTTTGGTTTTGATTTCTTTTGTTCTGTTGATTTGTTTTTTTTGCTAGTGAGTACTCATTTTTAAATTGGGTTATTTATTATTTTTTGTTTTGTTTTGGTTTTGATTTCTTTTGTTCTGTTGGTTTGTTTGTTTGCTAGCGAGTAGTATGAGTTCCTTGTACTTGTACATCTAACTTCTTTTTTTTTTTCTGACTTCTTATTAGATGTGTAGTTTGTAGATATTTTCTTCCACTTTATAGATTGCCTTTTCACTTCGTTGATGGTTTCCTTTGCTGTGCAGAAGCTTTTAATTTTGATGTAGTCCTAATTGTTTATTTTTCTTTTGTTGCCTTTACTTTTGGTTGATGACAACATGGCACCGGGAAATTTTTAGAAGTGATGAAATGGTTCTGTTTTTTATTTATAGTGGTGGTCATGTGACACCATGTGTTTGTTAAACTTACAGAACTGTATATTTAAAGGGTCAAATTTACTTGCACGAAATTTCTACCTCAGTAAAAAAATTGAAAATAACAAAAATCATTATTCTAAGGGGTAGAAAATATATGGAGTATATTATGAGCAGGTCTAACATACTTTAATAGGATTCCCAGAAGGAAATAATAGAATAAAAAGATGCAATATTTAAAGAGATTATGGCTTACATTTTCTTGGATTTGTGAAAAACAAAATTAGCAAATATAGGAGGGATAATGTATGTCAAGCAGGATAAATAAAAGGAAATCCACACCGAGACACTGTATAGCGAAGACAAAGACAAAGAGATCTTAAAAGCAATTGCAGAAGAAAAACAACCTACAAGAACCACAACTGGAATAACTGTAGTCTCCTTTGCAGACATAATAGATGCCAGCAGACAGAAAAATTATCTTTACAGTGGTAAACAGGGGTGCCTGGGTGGCTCAGTTGGTTAAGCTTCTGCCTTTGGCTCAGGTCATGATCTCAGGGTCCTGGGATGGAGTCTCACATCAGGCTGCTTGCTCAGTGGGGAGCCTGCTTCTCCCTCTCTGGCTTCTTCTGCCTGTGCTCTCTCTCTCTCTCTCTCTCTCTCTCTGTGTCAAATAAATAAGTCTAAAAGTATAAAGTGGTAAACAAATAAAACTGTCAACCAAATTTTTTGTATCTAAAGAAAAACTATCTTTAAATAACATGAAAAATAAAGACATATTAGATAATCAGGAAATGGCAGTGTTTACCCCCAAAAGGCATGACTATTGAAGCTTTCATTATATGTATTTCAAGAAGAAGAAAATGGCCCTGGAAAGATAGTTTGAAATATAAGAAACAGTGATGGGTAAAGAAATTGGTAAATCATATAGACACATTTAAGCAAATGCAGTCTGCATTTAATAATAATATTTAAATATTGGATTAAAAAGGAAAGAAAATACTGGGGTGAAGGGAATAAACGAAGAAAATCAAGAAAGGAAGAAATAAGTCAGCCTCTAAAAAAGACAAGAAAGAGAACAAAGACACATGGGGAGAAACCTAACAAATAGAAAGGACAATGTAAAATAGGAAACAATTCTAAATATGTATATGGGGACAGAATACTTAATTGCAAGTTTATCAGTTGGAAGGCAGAAACTATTAGGTTAATTTAAAAATCCATCTATATGGTGTCTCCTAGAAATACACTAAAATAAAAAAAAGTTAAAAAAGAAAAGATGAAAACTGTATATAAGATCAAAGTCATCTTGGGGACCCCTGGGTGTCTCAGTGGTTGAGCATCTGCCTTCGGCTCAGAGCTCAGGGTGTAATCCTGGGTCCAGGGTTTGGGTCCCGCATCTGGCTCTCTGTGAGAAGCCTGCTTCTCCCTCTCTCTGTGTCTCTGCCTCTCTCTCTCTCTGTGTCTATCATGAATAGATAAATAAAATCCTTAAGAAAAAAAAAAAAAGCTCAGTAGCCTTCCTAATATCAGAGAAAACAGACTAAGTCAAAAAACATAATTAGTACGCAAAATGTCCCAACATAGTGAAAAGAGGCTTAATTATAAAGAAGATTTCAAATAACAAATTCACATGTACTTAATAAAATAGTCTCAATAAGTGATAGAAATAAAGAAATTGACTAGCTGGCCATCACAGTGGGAAATTCCTTTTTTTTTTTTTTTTTGTATATTTTTTTATTGGAGTTCGATTTGCCAACATATAGCATAACACCCAGTGCTCATCCGTCAAGTGCCCCCCTCAGTGCCGGTCACCCAGTCACCCCATTCCCCCACCCACCTCCCCTTCCACTATCCCTTGTTCGTTTCCCAGAGACAGTGGGAAATTCCAACATACTTCCTTAATTATTGTTTGTTTAGGCACACTCCTCCCCTGATGAATACTATTCAAACTTGATTTTCTTACAAAGAGACGTATTGAAAAAAGCAAGCACGGGAGGGGAAGTAAGTAGGATTCCCTAAAAAAGAATATCAAAAAAGTAGTTTGCTTGTGTTTTTATTCACCATCACTATGGAGATCCATCTATCAATGTATAGAGGAGCCCTGGAACATTGCTCAGCCAACTTTAAAAACAAAGGTCTCAATCTATGAGATACCATGTTTCCAAAGAAGGAAAAATCATTACATGGTTGGTGCCAGTGATTTTCATATCCTATTTTAGAATTTTCCTGAAGGTCCCCCTGTTCATGAGAATCTTTTGTTTAAGGAAGCAGTTTGTAAGTAGAATAACTCTTTCAGTGACCAAAGTGTTTCCATTCTACTGCAGTACCCTCTTTCCAGATATACTTGGGAAACTGAGTTAGTAACCAGAAGATTCTTCATCAACATGGAATCAGATAAATGACTTTTTTTGGAAGACTATTTTGCTACCTTATATTTTTCACAAATGATGTCGAATATTCTGCATGAACTTTTCTGAACTAATTTATGCTTTTACTTTTCTCTTACTAACTCCTTCTAATAGTAATTAATTTAAAAATTACTGCCACAATTGTGAGAGTTTAAAAATTATTATGAATCCTCTTTTAGTACAATATTGATGCTATTGAAGTCTAAACTTTCTGTAAAAAGTGCCCAGAGACTTGAAATTATCTAGTCAAATGCATAAGTACAGTGGAAATAAACACAGTTGTGTGGTCCTAGGAATGAGTCTCACAGACGATGCAGGCATATGGAACCTCGGCATACGACACAGAGTTGGCTTTGATATTGTGGAGAGGGTTAGCCCAACCAAAAAGTGGTTTGGAGGAACTGCTTCTCTGAGGAGCAAGAAGCTTGGTATTTCTAGATGGGTTCAAAGAATTTAGAGTGAAAGTAAAACTTTAAAACTTTTAGAAGAAAATATAGAATATCTTCATGAGCTGGTAAAGCTAAGAGTTTCTTAAATAAGGTACAAAAAGCATTGGCCTCTGTCTATTCAAGTGGAGTATGTGCTTATTCTACTGTTTAGTGGTTCCAATCCTGGGTATATTCCATACAGAAACCCTCACATACCTAGGGAAATTCCAACAGGAATGTCCATCGTAACATTGATTATGATATTTTTTCTTTTTTTTTTTGTATTTATTGGAGTTCAATTTGCCAACATATAGCATAACACCCAGTGCTCATCCCGCCAAGTGCCCCCCTCAGTGCCCATCACCCAGTCATCCCCACCCCTTGCCCACTTCCCCTTCCACTACCCCTTGTTCATTTCCCAGAGTTAGCAGAAGTTGGGAACGATCTAACATGACTTTAGTAGAAAAACAGAAGTATCTGTGGTTTTTCACTCAGAATGCTTGCTATACCTTTCCCAAACATAATAGGAAGTGACAAAAGCAGGTTGTAGACTAGCACATACAGTATGATACTAATTTTATCAAATTTTAAGATATAAAAAATAATACTTAAAACATTTTGAGAGATATATACATATGTAGGAAAAGTGTGAAGAAATGCAAAGAGGTGAGAAACACCAAAATCAGGTACCAGTTTTCTCTGAGGAGGGGAAGAAAGAGTAAAATGTGATTGTGATGAAGTACACAGGGATCTTTAAATGTACTTACAGAGTTTTACTTAATGAGAAAATTAATGTTTGAAAGGTGACTGGGGGAAAATGCAAAAATTTTATATTGGTATTATAAACTGAAAAATATTCACTAAAATTTATCTCTAGATACTAAGAAAGGTGAGGGAGAATTTATGATGAGCACAAAACTGTCATTAACTTATGGTCATAATTCCATTTCACAAGAGCATTGCCCTGTTTGTTCACTTACCTTATACAACAGATGAGGTTCTAGCCTATTTGTAAAAATCAAATCCATTTTCAAAGGATAGCCATTTATGATCTTTTGAAAACAAAGATATTACAAATAATTTTTTCCTAAGTACTAAAGGCAAATTTGAAAGTTGAATTTCTCCTTTCCTGGAATAATGATAAATCTTATACAAACCAATGAAATAAGTATAAAGCACTAAAATTGACTAGTTTGAAGGAATGATACTACTCTGAATATCTAAATTCTGGTATATTAGCTAAGGGGTCAGTCATGATATGTTATCACCATTTTTTTCTGAAGTTATAGACTTTACAGCTCATATTCTCTAAATTTAACATTAATTAAATATATATTTCAGTCTTACAAGTCTCTCTTGAAACTGGGTTCTGTGGCTTAGTTAACACTAACATTTCTGTTTGTCATCTGCATCATAATGAAAAAGAACCATCATTTTCCCTAAACCTGGCTTCTTTGTATCTCACTAACAATTTTCATTGTTGTTATTATTATTATTATTGTTATTATTACTCAGGAGTGAGGAGGAGTGGATAGCATATGGAAAGCAGGATATCACAATGATAAGATCTTGAACCTGTTCATGAAACTTGGGCAAAGCATATGTCACATCTAAATTTCATTTCTTCTGAGAGTGACTTGATAGGGTTGACATAATGTTTAAATAGGACAAGGCTCATAGCCCTCAGCACAGTGTTTAGCACACAATAAGCACTCAATAAATGCTAATAAATGGTGAGGATGACAGTGACAATGCAGCATGTATACAGAATTGACTCAAATACTGAGATTGGATGATTCACCTTTTGAATAAATGAGTAAGATACATAGAATAATAATAATAATAATAATAATAATAATAATAAATAGACTTATAATGAACATTCATCTTTCAACTGCCTCTCAACATACTTACCCGTGTAAAATTTGGTGACTTAGGGGGCATTGCTGCTGAAATGATTTGGGACTCTGACAGGACCTTGACAAGCCGGGACAACCCCTTAATGATGCAAGGCCTTCCAGCTTTAGCGTTTGGTCCATAAAATATACACTTTTATGTCCCTTCCTATTTGACGAGAGAGCCGTTATTTCTGCAGAAAATTCACTTCTGATCTAACCCTCGTAACTTTTACTGGCAGGTGCACCCATCCCTCAGCTGCTATAAGAATTGGTTGCTAAAATTCACAGCTGCACCCTACTTCGGAGAATTTCTCTCAGCCCAAAGAGGCAGTGTTGCCCACAGATGATTGAGGTTGGGGAAGGAAGCCTCTGGTAGCCAGGGACTGCTGATGGAGAGATACAAGCCCAGCTCCCTTGCCTCAGGGTAGCTGACTCAATGGAGTGCTTCTTGCTTCAGTGCTTTCTTCTGGAATCAGGCTGAGCATGGGCTGCAGTTAATGCACATCTTTGCCCAACTTTTTCCCCTGTGCTATCCTGCTTGCAGGATTTTTTTTTATCCTGCTTACAGATTTTTCCCCCCTGTAAAGTCCCCTAAACAAAGCCCTCTAAGATTCTAGTCTCAAGCTCTGCTTCTGGAGGATCCAACCTAAGATACCTTCTGAGAATGTCTATTTCTACAGTTAGGTTTGGAATAAGAGAGATTTCCTGTTGTTTCTCTTCTAGACAAATGCACAAAAGTCTTTAATACCTTGTGGTTTTGGTTTTCTAGTCTTGTACATTTATTTAGATCTTGGAGGTTAGTGACCATGATAGCTTAGTGCACCTCTTTTGGTTTGATACATATTAAAGACAAGAAACCAACATAGCAAAACAAAACAAAAACAAAAACAAAAAAAAAACACCAAACAAAAAACCCCCCCACAAACCTCTAATCCCCGGAGGCATGTGGGCGGCAACAGCATTCAAAGCTTTTCTTAACACAGCTTCTACCATATAGGATGAAGCTCTAACAAGCAGATCATCTTAGCTAAAGAATAATAACCTAAATTTCATCCTTATTTAAAAAGTCTTCCTTTTAACGCTGCTCCTAGAGGTGTGATGAAGACTCAAGCTCCCATATCTGACAGCATGTGTAAGATCATGAATTTGAAAGCAAAGAGATAGTTTCCATGCCTGAATAAAATTATTAATCAATTTAATTGAAGTTTCTGAAAAATATTACATCATTTCAAAGATCTGTTTCTAAGAACTGAGATGAGAAGGTGGTCATAGAAGGAATTTCTGTCTTCTGCTTTGTTAATAAGAACCTGTCTGCCATAATAAGAACCTGTATTCGCTTTTGAGTATTCTCAGCTGGGCAAGTCCAAGGCCATAATTTGACTTTAAATTTCAAGTCCAGGCCATGGCATTTGCATCGCATCAGATGCTGAGGAGTTCATGTGCAGCAGCATTAGTTTTTTATGATTATATTCCTGCTAGACCTCTCAATGGCATTTGGTGCTTCTAACAGAAATGCAATCTGGCTGTCATAGAAACTAAATGAGGTTTGTCCATCACTCACCCCCACGGAAAGGCTCCTTGTTATTGACAAGTTGGAGAGCTCTAGTGTGGTGTGTGCGCTTCATCTCATATATTTCCTGTCATAAATGGCTGATGTTGCAGAAAAATGGAGAAACGTATGTGTGAGACGAAATGGGAGGAAGCCAGGGAAGTTGGAGGAGTCATCAGAGAGCAATGCAAGTCTGACCCTAATAAAGAGGGTCACGGAAGGGAAGGGAAGGGAGGGTCAGGGTCAGGGAAGAATGTTGGAAAGAAACATCTCAGAGTACTATGCAGGGTAAAGAAGTTTTAGCAAGGCTGTTGGGGAGTCTTCAAACCACATCTGCGGCCTGGTGTCTTCTGTATCTTTCAGGATCAGGACTGCCATGCTCAGTCATTGGCTAGGAGCAGGCTGTGGGAAGCTTGGAGTTGGCACAACTGTGGCAATGGGTCTCTGAGTGTTGATGGCAGGACCTTTGGTGAGCTAAGCTTCCTATGGTTGGGGGTCCACGAGGTGTAGTATTCTCTTGGTTGCTAGATATACCCTACCATTTTAAAGACAATGAGACGAGAAGAGGAAGGTAGAAATGGGTTGTAGTTTGAGAGACGTTTGGATTCAAGGCAAGGTTTTCTGTTGTTTTTTGAGCTAGAAAAACTTCAGTATGTTTGAAAGCCTAGAAGAGGGAATCTGCATGATGGGAGAAGTTAAAGTAGAGGAAGAGAAGAAAGGAAAGGGGAGAATTCAGGTGGGGAGTGTGTGTGTGTGTGTGTGAGAGAGAGAGAGAGAGAGAGAGAGAATTAGTTAACTGTGAAGGAAGAAGACTACAGTGAAAGAAGGATGAAGAAATTGGATAAAGGTTATGGATTTGAGGAGGGACATCTTATTCCCTGGGGTAATGTCTGAATATGGGTTAAGGCTGAATGTCATTGGAAGTTGAAGGGAATTGTGCTTGTTTTTTTTCAATTTCATTCAAAATAGGAAGGAAAAAGAGGTAAGATTGGGCTTAGAGAAAGACTCTGCAGATCAATTTCTTGATGAAGTAGGAGGCGAAGTTATCTGCTGAAGGTATTTATTGTAACTCTTCTCGTGTGACAAAATTCCATACATAAAACTATAAGAGAAATAATATTTAGTATATTAAAATTAATATGTCAAATATATCTTTATATTAAGATGATTATCTAATACATATATCTTTCGTAGGCATGTGTATTTTTGTTTCTTGGTGTATAACCCAAAACTCTAAAATATTCTCTTGATTTAATTAGGAATTTTAAAAACTGACATTGTATTGAATTTGTCATTCTCAATCAGAAAAAAATTACTGGAAATATACTGTCAGTGTATTACATATATTTGCTATCAAATTTAACAAAAACAAAAATGCTTTTGAACCATGTAATTTATCTCTTAAATAATTTCATCATATGAGCATATACTGGCTTACCATATTAAAAAGTAGACAGTAAAGTATTTCATAATTGGAGGGGGATTTTGACATCATTGGTTTCTAATGTGAGGGCCTCAGACTCCCAGAATCTATAAATTGAGCAATAAGTGTTGATGGCCTATTTTCTTTCTTTCCTTCTCTCTCTCTCTCTCTTTCTTCTTTTCTTTTCTTTTCTTTCTTTTCTTTTTTCTTTTCTTTTCTTTCTTTTCTTCTTTCTTTCTTTCTTTCTTTCTTTCTTTCTTTCTTCTTTCTTCTCTTTATTTTTTTGATGATCTATTTTCAAATTTCAACATATCAAATGGAAATCACACTTTACCCACATGAAGGCTGAGGTTATAATGACTTAAAATGATTTCAATTCAGTGGGGCCACTCTTCAGAAGCTCCAATGGGCCTTTGCAATATTAAAGTATGGAAAATGCATTAATCAGTATTTAATCAAAGAATTTTAAAAATACACAAAGGCTTCTGAAATACAGGATTAGGGTAGGGAAAAGATTATAAAAGTTTGAGGTAACTGGTAGTAAAAAAAAGTTGGGAAAATTGATTTCATCTAATCCTGTAATTTGCAGATGAGGAAACTGGGGGGATAAATAGTTTACCCAATATTACTTCGTGGTTCATTAGTAGTAGAACCTGTTTTAGGATTTGCCTATTTTGGAAGTTGTGAAAAAATTACCTAACATGCTATTTTCTTGGGTGTTAGGGTTTTGAATATTGTATCATGGTGTTTAGTGTTCTAAGCATTTGGAGCCCAAATGCTTCATGTTTTGTTTGGAGTTGCTTTGGGAATGAGTATGTCTGAGTAAGGAATGTTCTAGTCCAAACACTAGGCCAACTTTCCAGTAAAGTAGTTAAAAAAAAAAAAAGTTCCACAGAGGTAATTGAAAAGCAAAAGCCTTCAAAAGAGTTCTCATAGTAAAGAGGTGCCATAAAAGCCTAATTAATTTCAAAGTCCATCTTCATTCTTCATAATTTTAGGGTAGTCCTCATTCATATCCACTCTAGTTACAACAGTAATTTAAATAGAGCACATAATTAAACTATTAGTGGATGAATCTGCAAAAAGAAAACTTATTTTGGCTCTTCTAAATTTTAATCTTAAGTGCGCACACTAAATGTTTACATTCTCATCAAATAATTAACATATATTCACAATTAACAAACAGGAACAATCTTTATACAAAAATTCTGCTACCACTGTCATTTTTAAAACATTTATCCTGCCAGCAAGAGAGGAGACAGTTGTGCCTGTTTCAGGATAGATAATTTGAATAAAGAATATAAGATACAGTCATAATTAGAAGTTCAAACAATAGTTTTCCTTCTTGTGAAATGTTTTAATATTTTCTTCCTTATATTTCTTTATTCTTCTTCCTCATATTTCTTTAGATAACACAATCATTTCTTCTCATTTTTTTTTCTTTTTAAGGAGGGGAGGTTGTCTACAGAAGGGAGGTGGTCTAAAAGAAGTGCCTTCATAACTGCAGCTGAGGCAGAGATGGGATATTTAGTAATTCTTACATTTCATTGGTGTAGTCTTCCAAGATATCAAAATCATTTTCTAAGTCCAAAGTTCAAAACCTCATAATCAAGATTTTATAACAAATGGTAATGAGTAGTTGTGTGCATTCATTTTCTATGATATCCAATCACATGTCAATTAAAACTTAGACTTCATTTTGGCAGCAAATGAACATAGCAGAATGAACAAAGCTGAGACCTAGTCATTGTCATAGATGCAACCTGGAAAAAAAAAAAGTACAAATTTCAATATAGTTATACAAAACACATATCTTTTAAGTGTTCCAAGGTTAGAAATGTGGGTGATTCACACCTTCCCAGTTTAGGATTAAAAAAATGTAGAATTGACCCATTTTATGAAAAAGTAGTTAAATGGAAGATCATATATATATTTAACTTTCAATGCTCAGTATATAATTCAAACTAAGTTTTTGGACAGATTTATTCTTTATCAAAATGAGACTGAGGATTATTTTATTGGGCAATTAATTAAATGTATCTTTGGTAGTTACTGTAAATGAGATTGGAGATATTAAATATCAGTACGATCCTAAATTTAAAAGGAAACTAAAAGGCCACATGAGTAACTATATGCATCATTTCAGTTGAGATTAAGTTTTTAGAGTGTAATTTATAAATATGTGATGCTAAAAGAACACTGGCAAGTAATATAGGTTATGAAATAAGTACGTATTAACTGGTCAAGTATACATATGTTTGTGGATGAAAGTAATTAGAAATTAAGATTAATAGTATAATGAAAAATTCACTAATAATTTTCATGCTTCTGTTTTTGAAGAAAATAAATAAGATTCTCCCTTGATTTCCAGTCATGTGCACAAATAATTTTTAAAAATTATATCACAGTATCTACTTTTCCTAACATTTTCAAGTGATTCAAATTCTGATCCGACTGGAAAGCTCTAATTAATCCAGCAAGCTACTTTTAGTTTTTATAAGAACAAAAATTCACTGTTACTGTTCTTGGAGGTGGGTGCCATGTGAGACTTACCATCAGCAATATCATCATAGATCTCTCCATCACTGTAAATATAGAAAATAATTTTTATTAAAAAATATGTTCTTAACATTAAGGCAATATTTAGATTAAAAAGCTAGTAATATAAAAAAGCTAGTAATATGATTTTATATGACAAAATTAAGCATTTAAGGATAAGAAGTTAAATGTCATTCACTTAAGTGGGAAGAAATTTCATAGTCATCTGCATCATCTTTCATTGGTTTAACCTAATCCTCTGTTATATTCTAAAAATAACCAAAAGACCCACAACTTATTCCATATCATAGACATGGAATAGTGGAAACATGCCTCAGGAGCCCCACATATGCTTTATTCATCTTTAGATCCAACTGTGAGCCTAGCATAGAGCTGGGTGTTGTAAGAAGTACCTTTTGAACTGCACAAACTGAACAAGCATAGCACAATACTCCACTTGGGGCTCTAATGGATTTTTTAAATGTACAAATATTAATTATAAAATATATAAATTTTCAAATTTATATTTCAAAATGAGTAGCCAAGATATGGTTCGTATGGTGATTCTTATGTTATATAATCCTAAAAATATTTATGGTTATAAACTGCATGCACAGTAATAGTTCTGGCTACTTTTACACATTTTGGTTGTACTTGGTCCTGAATCTTTGTAAAATATTCCTTTGTACACACCTACTGAGTCTCTCCTATGTACCAGGAGATATAGACATGAGTAAGACAGAAGCTTGGATTTCAAGATGCTTATAATCTAATGGAGGAGAGAATTATATGCAAGTAATTAAAATAGAAAGTATGATAAATGCTAATATAGTCTTGAAACATAGAATACAGTTTTTTGTTTTGTTTTGTTTTTAGAATACAGTTTTAAAGTTCAGAAATATAAGAGGACTTTCACTTTGACCAGATCCACTATTGGTTTCTGTATTATCTCTGCTTTTATCATGGAAGCAGCAGCAGGCTCTCCAAGTCACTGCCAACTGTGGCAGATGCTGTGAGTTGCCTATGTCTTTGTTTGGATCCTTTCTCTGAGATTAGGGAGGGTTTGGCTAATAGAAATCTGACACAAATACAAAGAGGACAGATTTTCCTATCATTCATTCAATAAGCACTTATTAAGTATTCACATCAATAGATGGTGAACCCATAATTTCTTAGAGTATAAATTCTAAACCTCTCTTCATCATCCTGGAATAATCACTGATGAAGTTGTCCTCGTTATGCCATATATTCTTTCCTTGAAATTTGTATCTTTCATAAAATAGAAAAGTGCCTTGCCCACCATTGTGATTAATGCTCTGAGAAAAAGAAAAGTATTGTGATTATTTTTCTTTTGACTCTTTACTAGTTTGCTGACAAAGCATTAGCATTGAGTTGTCTCTTTCTGATTGGTGTCAGGTTGTTTATGTATACAGTTTGTGAGTCTTCCTTGATTTTTTTATTATGCAGAATTCTGTAAATATTAATGTTTGTGTATGACCTGATAATGGAGTTCATTTCTTGCATTAATATACTTGCAACAGAATCTTATAACATTTGAGGGGGATTCTAATAGAACACTAGTACCAGACTGTGACAATGTCTTATTCATAAGAATAGAAGAATCGACTATCTTTTTTCTGGCATGCTTCCAAAAGAGCAAGTTAATACTCTACTATGCCTAGTAAAGAAAAGCCCTCAACTGAAGATTACTAACAGGTGACATTAGCACCTACTGTGTAAACACTAATTGGCTCCTGATTAATTCATTTCAACCAACTGTATTAATCAGTAAGTGATTGGCAAACTATTAATGAAAGTGTTAGTGGTTGTCCCCTGTCTCCAATGTTTTGCCCTGTCTCCAATGAATATATATAATTATGAACTGTATACTCATGAATGAGAAGGGTTCTTATCTATTTAAAAGAGTGACACTTTATGAAAACCATAACTTTATTATGGATCTTACCCTACTGACATTAATATAGCATATTTTTAAAAAATTTATTTATGGCAGTTCAGTAGAATGTATTATTTAAATATCAGAAATCTTTCTTATAAAAAGTATAATATTTGTTTTACAAGTACAGTAACAGAAGAATATGAACTTACTTGTCTACCAAGTAACTCCGAAGGACATAACCATCTATGAAAAAAGAAAATAAATTTTATTAATAGTACAGAATTGAATAATCTTTACTGTTTCTTTTAAGAAAGTGAGATAATTGAATATTTAATAGGACACAATGTAATATAATATACTGAATAATTATATCTATCTCCAAATAGATATAATCTAATGGAGGAGATTTTTCTTATTTGTGTCCACTGTTCTCCCCTTCTTTCCTTCTCCTTTTCTAACTTTTCTCTCTCTCTCTCCTACATGTCTCTTTTTCTCCATTCACAATCTTTCCTCTTAAAGAGAATCAAATTATCTCCTTCTCCAAGCTACTGCAGGTTGTAGCACAAGGCTCCTTCAGATTTCCTTCATGGTGATACCCATGCCACACAACCTAGGGAGAATTTATAGTTTCTCTAAATATAAAAGTAGTTTGTAGATAGGTATTTTAAATACCACCAGATCAAAGCCTTAAGTTTTCAAATTGTATTATATTACAGTCAAAACTGCATTTAACTTCCTTTCAAATCAGCAATCTTGTGATTCCTTGTGGGAGTAGGCTTTTTTTTTTTTTTTTTTTTTTTTAAGATTTTATTTATTTACTCATGAGAGACACACACAGAAAGGCAGAGACATAGGCAGGGGGAGAAGCAGGCTCCAGGCAGGAAGCCAGACGTGGGTCTCGATCCCGGGTTTCCGGGATCCTGCCCTGGGCTGAAGGCAGCGCTAAACTGCTGAGCCACCAGGGCTGCCCAGGAGTAGGCATTCTAAATGGTTGCAAAATAATTCTCATGTTCAGCGTGGTAGGTCTTCCATACTGCTTTTGCCATTTGACAGAGTGTCAATGTGTGCATTTTCATCTTTCACAAAACAAATCATTATTAGAAGAACACATACCAAGCATTCTAGTGATTCTCCTATTGAATAGGAAATAGACCATATTTTAGGCAAAACAAGCAAAGGTGGGTTTTTTGGGTTTTTTTGTTTTTTGTTTTTGAACACCTTATCTTTGCCCTTATGGTGCAAAATAATCCTAAGGAAAAAAATACAAGATATTTTTCTTGAGAAAATTTCTGCTGACATTTAATTAATATTATTAAGCTTTGGAATAATTAGTTTTGTGTTAGCACCTAAACACTACTATATGCTTGAGATTACTACCATTCATTGCCTTGTCAACACAACCTCTGAATTCTTTCAGAGTCTATCTATTCAGCTTGGTCTACTTTAGATCTAATTTTTAAGTAGAGTAAATGTGTAAAAAATTAAAAACCAGGAAGGTCATAGGCAAAGATTAACACATATAATAAATTTACTTGAGTATACTTATATTGCCATTGATTTAACATGCAAAAACATTTTTTAAAAAAGTTGAGACCTTACAAATGAAACTATAGATTAAGACTTAAGAAGATGAACTTTCCCTTGAAATATTCCAGAGTAAAAAAAACAAAAACAAAAACAAAAAACTCCACTGAAATATTTTATCAAGAGATTCATGACTTTTTAATGAAAACTTTATTAGAATTCTATTTGGAAAGGAAGAATCAAAGTTATCTTTGAATTCCTGTAGTATGGAAATAATGAAGCATGTGTCAAAATGATAAAAGCACAATAATGTAATATTTTTCTCAGACAATGAAAAATTAGACCTTGTTATACCTTCCTTTTTAAATTTCAGTTAAAGCAAAAGTAGTAAAAATTATTAATGTAAGAACATCTAAAATTAATATTCTTAGTTGCTTTGATATCACAGTTCTTTTATTCATTTCATGTTAACAGACTTCTAAAAAAATTAAGATATATATCATAATTTAACATAATTTTTAAAGGGGGGATAAACTCATCTCTAAAAAATTCAATTCTATACATGTCTCTCAAAAGAGAAAAATCTAGGCAGATAACAAGTTTTTAGAACAAATTGTGGATTTCGTGTCATGGTCCCAATAACTGAAATCTGTCTTTACGTGCACTGATGTTGGGAGCTAAAATAAAAAGTGAAGTGTTCTCTATAGTAATATAGACTATTTGACTATAGTAATAGTCAAATGGTTTTTTGTTTGTTTGTTTTTTTAGTCAAATGTTTTTGTTTCCATTAGTTAAAGCTGGTGTTTCTGCTTTTGTTTTGAAATTTTTTCTTAAAACAAATTGGGAAATAAAGGAATACAATATTAAGTGTACCCACGAGATATTTATGTTTAAGTTAATAATTTAAAAGTAATGATGTGGATGAGCTGAAGCTTTTTACAACAAAGGCAATGTCATTGCGAGCTATTCAGGCTTTGTAATGTCCCTGAACTAAAATTAGAAGATACAAAATCAGAGAAACATACAAGAAATATAAACTGTTGTCAGAGACTAGACTTAACCCAGCATCAAATATATTTGTTTTTTTAAAAAGTCTTTAGAAGATTAAAAGAAATAAAGAACAAAACAAAGAGAATATAGGCACTATTTTTGGAAATTAAAGGTTTTTATTTTTCTTTGCTTTTACATAATCTTTTAAAAATTCATTTATGCTAAAGTTGTGTAGACCTGGATAAAGTACTATCTGTAGTAATTAAGCATTAAATAGTTCTTTATATGACCAAAGTTAATAACTCATGATCTACAGTTTAATAGCCTATCTTTGCAAAATTAATTATAAAAAATATATTTTAGATCTCAAATCCCTATTACATTTCTTCCTATATCTTGCCTGTTCAAGAGCTCTAAGGAATGGCTTTCCCTTTTGTTGAATGCTCTGCTGTTGCTGTTACTTGTGTGTGTGAGCTACATAAATGTGAATGATTATGAATATTATTTAGGAAAAATATATCAAGGAGATGCAGTGTGGGACAGTACTATACTGCTCTATTTTAGTTTCCTGAAATGATGTGATAATTTAGGGCTCATTAGCTATAAAATTACTATTATATAGCATTTTTACAGGGTCAATGACTTAATACAGTATAGATTTTGCTGTCTAGCACCTTTAAAAATCTGTAAAACTTCATTCTATTAAAAGCATCATTCATGACAGTGCTGAAACAAGTGACTTACCATGATTTTTATATTTTATATAATCTCTCCATTATAGTTCCTAGAAATAATTTTTTTGCAATAGGAAAATGATCTCTTTGCTTAAATGTTCCATGTACATCCATCATAAGGAATATAGATAAAAAATACATATGAAATAAGCAAAAAAGTCATCATGGCTCCATACCATGTAGAATGACTGCCATGTTTACTGTGGGTGCTGGCATACCAGGGATTCTCATACTTAAGAGAATTTCATATTCATATTCATGAATATGAATTTCATATTCATACAACAGAACACAGTGGCTTGAGACAAGGGTTTTGAAATATGTGGTGGGATAGAGCTAATTAAGAAAGTCACATCCATTCCCCATATGTGCCAACTCTCAGGACTGATTCACCTTGTTATGAAAGAAATATAAAATCATCTTTGGAAAAGTTGAAAATATCTTCATTCTAATATTTTCACATTTTTCACTTAATAAAAACAACAGTTTCTATTATTTATGATTTCACTTGTCATGAGCAAGTCCCGAAATAAAGTTAAATTTACTCAATTTGGCCTCATGTAGTTTAAAAACAGTGAAATCAGGGATCCCTGGGTGGCTCATCGGTTTAGCGCCTGCCTTTGGCCCAGGGCACAATCCTGGAGTCCCGGGATCGAGTCCCACGTCAGGCTCCCGGCATGGAGCCTGCTTCTCCCTCTGCCTGTGTGTCTCTGCCTCTCTCTCTGTGTGTGTCTATCATAAATAAATAAATAAATCTTTAAAAAAAAGTAAAAATAAAAATAAAAACAGTGAAATCATGTCGTACAGATTTACCCGGGCAAGGGGACCATGTCTGACTTCAAGGGAACATACTTAAAATGTAACAAAGAAAAAAATAAAACACAGTGTATAAGACTAAATATGAATTATTAGCCTGCTGTTATAGAAACATTCTCTCTCCCTCTCTTCCTTCTCTCCGTCCTCTCTACTTACTTCTAGGACTTCAAATCGGGGGACTTTCAACATTTTGGATTTAAAAAATTTTCTTCAGTGAGCACGTGCTGTTTTAAAATTGAAAACGAAATGATTTAAACAAAGAAATGATCAGTTGGATTTGAGAAAATCCAAACTATCTTTGAAATTCCCTTTCCTTGATGCCCAAAGAAAATGGAGAGCATTTTAACCACAAATAAATCCGTTCATGTCTCCTTCCACATTTTTTGTAGAACATTTTTCTCCAGTGACAGGAGGTGGGGAAACCCACAGCTTATGAGACATTGAGTTGTGGAATACGCTCAAATATTAGCGAGAAATTCTAAACATTTGGGAATGTGCCAGAAATACATATTTAAGATCTCAACGCCTCTGCGCTATGTTTTCCACAAGCCAGTGGGTGAACTGATCAAATGTGATAATGCTTGTAATAGTGGCTTGTACTCAATTCCACCATGGGAAGAGATTATTTGTTAATACTTTCGCCTCTAATTTCTACCATTACAAATTAAGTTTCAGTAAGCTATGTTTTCTTTTCTTTGATGGATTAAGGAATGGAAAGTAAGGAAAATGTTAAGGTTACCATGGTGTTGGATTGCAAATGCCTTTACAGCCAAGCAGATATAGAAGTAAGGAACTGAAAGATTTAAAGCCTCCTAAATAATACACAACAAGCAAGCTACATCAGTAAGGCTAGGATAGAGAACTGTCTTCTAGCAAGTTAAACTATTCCACAGACTTCTTCCTGTGTGTGTCTATATGTCAGACTTTCATCTGGTTCTCCAACTGCAATCTCCAAATTGTTACATTCAGCTCAGGAAGCCCTGAACAAGGTGCCAGGCACCACAGGATGTGTTGGCAGTACAATGTTGAGAACATTTCAGTGAAGTTACTCTCAAGCTCAGAGTCTAATAAGAATAGCAGATTGGTAAAACAGTAAGGACAATTCCAGAGACAGAAGAAGTAGCATGGTGGGGCAGGGGAGAGATAAATTGTGATGGGTGACTGGGGAGTAGGGAGTGGGTGTGCTTCCAATTTTAGGTGACAACAGGATTGCTTTTAATAGGCAATTATGGGCATTTGAAGTAGAATAAAATAGCATAGAAGGATGAAATAGCCTAATTTACTTAGGGAATGACAAGTACGTAGTATATACTTTTGGAGCATCCGTTGCAGACGGGAAATAGTTGATGAGATTGAAGTTAGATCTACAGGGTTTTATGTACTAGCCTCAGATAATATTTGTATATTTAAAAATCATATCTGAGTAACAGTGTGGCAGGGAGATTGGCTGAGAGTAAGGGTAAAGTAGACATAGCATTTGAAAGGCTATTGCAATAATGAATGTAGATGAGGGAGGTTAAATCCACACAATTCTCTCCAATCCTATAGAAGTCATGAGCAACGGATCAGAGATAAGGGAGAGTAAGAATACCAAGGATCCAGTTCAAGGGAGGAATAAGCAGGAAGTTTAGAAAAATTAAGAAAAGCAGGAGATCTGGCAAAATAAAAGTGAAATTAAGCAGGTACAATAATCACATTTTGGAACAAAGCTTAACATGAAAGGCAATAGCAGATGCTCCAGGTGGCCTTCCCATAGACCTTCACCCTAACCATGTTGGTGCTTTTTGGTTCACCCAACTTCCAAAGAATAACACTTGCAGTTTTTTTTTTTTTTTTAACTGATCATTTTTCTCTTGTCTTCCAGATGTCCTTTTCAGCTTGCTCAGTATCCTGAATGGCTCACCACCTGCCCAGGAGGAGGCTTCAACTCCACATTAACAGGAATTGATGTATAAATACCCCAATTTGTTTTTCCCTGGATGTGATAATACTGCCACTTCGAATTCCCAACTGGAATAAGCTCCAATGATCTAAGTGGCAACCTTTTCCATAACAAGGCTTTGTCAACTGCCTTTCTTTTCCTGTCTACTTTCCCACTTGCCTTTGAGTGTTTCCTAGAATCACCTCCTAAACCAGGAAACCAAGCTAAGGCAAAGTCCAGTCCAAAGAAACTCTTTAAATAAAAAAAAACAACAGGTACACAAGCACTACTGATAGAATCATCAGGTTTCCGTCCTGTGTGGGATGGACCCCGAGCCCTCTAAGCCTTGAATAAGCCTTGAATTCGTTATCAGTGAGCCTGGGAATTGTAAAGGGCATTGGTATTGCCCCAGAAAAAAAAAAAAAAAAAAAAAAAAAAAAAGATAAAAGTGACATGGGGCCCTTGACTGTGATCTATCAGCATTTTACGTAATGTTTGCCCTTCTAATTTTTAACAGATGATAAATTCTAAGAGGGCAGGAGCCCTCCAATATTCATAACAGTACTAAGGATTATTGAGGTCCAAATAGGAAATGAGTGCAGATTACAAAATTATCCCTAAGTAGTTACTGTTTTTCTCATTCCTAAGGTCTACTAGCTCCTGGAAAGAGGAGTCTTCTCCAAATTTCTGTTTCTGGTGCTGCATCTTCCTGCCCACCTACATCCACACAGGTTGTTGATGAAGCCATTTACACCCTTGTTACTCGAGAGTATGTTCCATGGACCAGCAGCATCCATTCCCTGGCAGCTTGGAAAAGTGCTGAATGTTACACTTCACCTCAGACCTACTGAGTTAGATTCAGCATTTTTGACAGGATCCCCATGAGAGGGGTTATGGTTTTTGAAGTTTAAGGAGCATTTCTTTAGATGGGATTTGGTGCTAGAGACAAGAATCTTGGGACAGCATGGCAAGATTGGTCTGCAGCTTGTATCCCAGAGAGAGGGTCACAGGACAAGCACTAGGACAATTCACTCATAAAAAATGTCATATACTTTGGAAAGCAGAGGAAAGAAAACAGGTTCATTTAGGCTCATTACTCCAGCCCCTATTAGCAGTATAGTTCAGTTTCTTTATTTACATAAATTTTTAGAAGATTTTATTTATTTGAGAGAGAGATCACAAGCAGTGGGGAGTAGAGGGAGAAGCAGACTCCCTGCTGAGTAGGGAGCCCGAGATGGGACTCCATCCCAGGACCCCAGGATCAAGACCTGGGCCCAAGACAGATGCTTAACTGAGCCACCCAGGCACCCTATTTACATAATTTTTTAAAAAGATTTTATTTATTTATTCATGGGAGACACAGAGAAAGAGATGCAGAGACACAGGGAGAGGGAGAAACAGGCTCCCTGTGGGGAGCCCCATGTGGGACTTGATCCCAGGACTCTCGGATCACACCCTGAGCCGAAAGCAGACACGCTCAACCTCTGAGCCACCCAGGCATCCCATATTTACATAATTTTTAAAAAAGATTTAATTTATTTATTCATGAAAGACACACACGCACAGAGAGAGAGAGAGAGAGAGGCAGAGACACGGGCAGAGGGAGAAGCAGGCTCCATGCAGGGAGCGTGACGTGGGACTCGATCCCAGGTCTCCTGGATCATGCCCAGGGCTGAAAGCGGTGCTAAACCGCTGAGCCACCTGGGATGCCCCTAATAATTTTTAACATGGCTGTAAATCCATCCCATGTTAAGCAGGCTTCTTATTTCTCTTACTATTGTGTCGTGAGAATTTCCTCACATTATTATCATAATCATCATGTAATATTCAATCTGGTATATTAATCAGAATCTATTTAATACCTTTTAAGTTTTTAAACTTTTTAATATTTTTGATGATCTTTTAATGCATACAGCTTTTCTGCACTTAAAGCTGTTGCTTGGGGTACATGCTCACAAACGTTAGTCTGAATGGGGGCTTTCTTTGTCTCCTGCAGCACTTGTTTACACATTATCTCCAGTGACCTTTGAGTCTTAATACTACACTACCCGTGTCTTTTATTCTTTGTACCCACATTTCATTTTCTCCTTTTAAAAACCAACCACACCTCCTCCATGATAACTTTAGATCCATTTCCCCAACCTTGAGTCACTGGTTTTATTCTTAAAACTCCCATTTCAGTTCCTGTCCCTGAGTCACCTTCCTGTCATTAAAATTCGACTCAGAGTTCATGTTTTCCACACAGACTAACCAAGCTGATAGGGGGCATCCATGCTGACTATTGGATTTTAAATACAGGACACATAATTCTGAATTACTCCTCCCTGGACTTTAAATAAAATAAACTTCCTTTTAAAATTTGACAGAAACATTTCCAACTGCAGTTTCAATAGCCGATAAAGTCAAATAAGACAAGGACTCTCTTGTATTCAATACTATGCTGTATTAAGGAGTGCACTTGTCATCATGAGTGCTGGGTCATGTATGGAAGTGCTGGCTCACTATGTTGTACACCTGAAACTAATATAATGCTGCATGATAACTACCCTGAATTAAAATTAAGTTAAATTGAATTAAAAAATAAATATAGGAAGCACTTTTTTTTTTTTCCAGGAAGCACAATTTGGAGCTACTCTTCCCTGAACTTTAAGTGAAATAAGCCTTCTTTGAAAATTTGACAAAAGCATTTCCCTCTGTCAGTTTTTTTTCCCCCTCTGTCAGTTTTAATAGCTGATAAAGTCAAAGACAGGGACTGTCTTATATTCATTTGGAATACTATGTTGTATTGAGTGTGTCCAAGTAGGAAAAGAAAACAAGTAGATTTGCAAGGTAGGAAAACTGGAAATTCTAGATATGACATGTGCTATATAATTTCAAAACTAGGCCAGAACAAGAGCCACTCACTACTTTAGCACAGTGGTTCTCACTTTGGTGTACCTGAGAATAAGTTAGGGAAGAAGTGATGATCACATGTTCCATCTGACTCCCCAGAACTCATAACTTAGCAAGTCAAGGGTGAGTCCAGGAAACTGATTTTAATACACAAAGGGTTTTCTGATCCTGGTGGTCTGTGGGACCACATTTTGAGAAGTACTAATTTGGTATTACTTTGGCACCACAGTGCCAAAAATAGCAGGTTTTTAAGTGAAAAAGGATTAAAATACAATACATTGATTTCAGCACAGCACGATCTCTAGTTTCTTAATGTATGTCCCACAATTCATAAAACACAGACAAAACAAAGATAATAAAACAAGAGCGATCAGGAACACGCATTTGATTATTAAATCCTGGAGTGCCATAGCAGCGAAGAGTAAGCAGTGACTTACATTTTCCTTCTTCATTTCTGCAGAGAACTTTTGTATCATCAGTGCTTTGTATAACTTCAAGAGATTCACCAGGCTTCACCTGTAGATCTCTGGTCCCCCATCTTTTAGAAGTTAAGGCGGGTGCTACTTTGGTGGAATACAGGACTCTAATTTCACCATCATACTGGAAAAATAAAGAAAAACATTTAATTTATTGATTGATGTGATTATTAAAGTAATCCATCTATTGACAGGTTTATTAAGAAAGCCTTTGCTAAATAAATAGTTCCTTGTTTTCAAAAAATAATGTAAAAATATTAAGGAATAATTTTTGAGGGAAAACCACTCATAATCTCACCAACCTAATATAATCACTATTTTAAAAATTAAAAACATTTAAAAAATTTAAGGTGTACATGTGTTGATTTGATATAGATTACAAAATGACAACCATTGTGGCTTTAGCTAACACTTCTATCACTTTACATAATTACCATTTCTTTTTTTGTGGTGAGAACATTTAAGATTTACTCTCTTCACAACTTTCAAGTATATAATGCAGTATTGCTAACTATAATGACCATGCTGTACAGTAGACCCCTGAAACTTATTCATATTATAACTGAAAGTTTATACCCTTTGACCAATGTCTCCTCCACGTCCTACCCCAGGCTCTGGTAACTATCATTTTACTTTGTTTCTGCGAGTTTGGCTTTTTAAGATTCCACGTATAAATGATTATTGTAGGATATTTGTCTTTCTCTGTTTGACTTATTTCACTTAGCATAATGCCCTTAGGGGCCATCCATGTTGTCACAAGTGGCAAGATTTCCTTCTTTTTTTCATGGCTGAATAATATTCCAGGGTATGTATATGTATGCGTGTTTATATAAGAATCTTTTTAAAAAGATTTTTATTTTATTTATTTATTTATGAGAGACACACAGAGAGAGGCAGACACACAGGCAGAGGGAGAGGCAGGCTCTGTGCAGGGAGCCTGACGTGGGACTCAATCTTGGGACCGGGATCATGCCCTGAGCCGAATGCAGATGCTCAACTGCTGAGCGACCCAGGTGTCCCAAGAATCCTTTGTTTTTGTCCATTCTACTTCTAGATTGTCTTATTAAAGGTCAAAGAATGGCTAAATCTAAATTATTATTGCACTATATATATATATATTGTGCATGTGTAAGATTTTGCTTGGTTTGTTAAAGGAATACATTCAAATGTAGGGACATTTTTATAGAAAATTAAGCAGTTACAATGGATAACTGACATTGACAATTCTGCTTTTAATACCTGCAGTTTGGTATTTAAAATCATTGTTTTTTTTCCCCCACTAGTGCTTTGAACTTTGTCTGATAATTAAATATGACATACTTTAAACTTTTTCCTGAAGTCTTTCTCTTCTTTTTCTTGCTTTTTTAGCTTCTTAAGGTCTTTTTCTTCCGTCTTAGCCTTGGCTCCTTGACTAAGATGGTAGAACATATAAAACAGCATTTAGTTTGGTATAAAAAGAACAGTGTGCAATAGAGACTCCATAACATTACATTTTTGTCAAATTTTGTTTTTAATTAATTCCTTTTCTTAGAAATCTAGTACTTTCACTGTAATAAGTGGTAATATCTCATAACACAGAAATGATTCTTCAAAGAATACAGATTATGAGTAAAATGGAAGGAAGTGATTACCTATTACGGTGAACCATATACAATTATTGAGGTTTAGTGTAAATATGGTTATGTAACAGAGGTTTCATATGATTCAACCTATCTATTGTCAAAATCCCTATATTTTTCAAACCTTCCTGGATAATTAACTGGCTTGGCCAATACCATAGAAAAGGCTTTTTGAAAAAGAACATTTTTTTTTTTAAATTGATTTTTATGTCTTGAAAAGTTTATCAATATGTCTGGTTTTCATATCGGCTTAAAATAGAGCCAGGATAGCATCTCAGAGATACCAAATAGACTAAAGTTAATCGTCATAATAATAAGGCAAAGATAGTGATTCTTCAGCCTGGCCACATATAGAATCACCTGGGAAGTTTTTAAAAAATACCAATGCCTTTGTCTTATTCCTAGACATTCTAATTAAATTAAATACATTCTAATTAATTAGACTGAGTGGGGGCTAGATACTGACATATATTGTAAAGCTCCCCAGGTAATACTAATCTGCAACCAAGGTTGAGGAACATTTGCTAATGTTGAATGTGGATGTTAGGAAAAGGTCAGAAATCTCTGAAGGAGGAAATTTTAAAAATCAGAATTTTTGTGAATAATGAAAGATTCTCAATGCTGATATTAATTTTTATAGAGACCACCTAAAATAAAGTTTTGTTTGTAACTGATTTGTTTACAATGTTTGATTCTTCAGTTTTGAATCTTAGAATTTAGTTCATTTACTGTGAAATGTATTAGCACATTGTCCTGCCTTGGGTTCCGCATCTTTCCTCAGTATCTCCTATATTACGGTGCTCTGGGCAGTAGAGGAATTACTATCTTAAATTAGCCGTTTGGAACTATAAGGATATACATGTTAAAAATGGCCCATGAGCTCTCTTTAAAATAATCTATTGAAATTCAGTTTTAGTTAAAAATAGAATACTATGGGAAAGAACATAAAATAGTCTTAAACTCTGAAAATAAGCAGCAGTAAAGAAAACGGTGCATATCACATAAAGTTTAATCAGCTGGGGTTTATTTTACTTGAAGAAAAGGTCCAGTGTGTACCTGGGTTCCTAGAGAGCTATTTAATGGAATGTGGTGACATTTTTACAGTACTACAAAGCCGAAAAATGCATTAAAAAAATGTCAGGGATAGAAGTCACTTCCCAATGGTGAGGAATTTTCAAACCTAACATATTACTAAAGAAGATTAGATTTTCCTTTCAGATAAAAGGAAAATGATTCTCTTTTCATCTTTCTTGTTTGTTGTGCCTATCGAACTTGATCTTCACATAGAAATGATAGCATATTCTCCCTTCCGTGTCTTTGATCTTGATACTTTCTTTTGTTCAGTAAAATTAACAGTGTTGGTAAAAAAAAAAAAAAACTAAATAAATAAGTACTCATGCCTTTTTGCTGTACAGCATGGAAGACACTGCGTATTCTCTCCCATTTATGTCACTTCCGTCCTTCAACTAATCAAGTCCAAGATCCTTTTATTCACCTTTTTTCCTTAGAAAGCTATAGAAGTGTTCTTACACAGTATGTATTAGCTCATCTCACATGTTCATTGGAATATAAAAAAGCATCTTACCAGGTTATTTTCTACTTCAAAAGAGGCTTCAAAAAGTACTCCTTTGTACTAACTGATCTTAATAGATTTTCATACAGTTTTAACCTAAGGTTAAATTGAAACCTTAGGTGACCTGAAGAATGTCACTATTCACCCTCAATGTTTTCTTTTTTAAATTTGAATGGAACCTTTAAGAATCTGATGCTTTTGTGAAAAAGAGACACAATAAAGTCCTTTTTAAAACACAAATCATCTTTTTTTTCATAAAGGAAAAAATCTTGTGGAGGACACAAGAGATTTGAAGAAGGTGGGTGAAAGGTGAGATATAAACTAAGAAGTGCATTCAAGACAAAAAAAGCTTTTGGGAAAAGGGTAAAAATAAAGGGAGGAGATGAATCAGTGAGATCAGTTGTGATCAGGCTCTAAAATATTTTCTCAGTGACTGAGTATATGAATGAATAAAGAATGTAGACATCAGTGAGTCACAGGGCAGAGAATAATCAGGGGACCAGAAGCAGAACACCCAGGAGAGGGGGAGAAGTAGGGGGGGACCAGGGCTCTTCCCCATAAACCTAGAAGACACTTAAGAGCTGGGATCAGAGAGAGGACAGAGCAAATGGGATCAAACACAGTAGATACACACACTACTGGTCTTTTATTCTAGTCGAATTTTCTGGATCAGTTAGATTCTCATCTCACAATGAGAACATTTTAATTACCTCAGCTCTGCTGGTGGAGCAGGGAAATCAGAGGCATCCACATCATCATAAACTTCATCTCCCACATCTAACAAAAGGCAAAATATCAAATGTTGAAACACTTTTAGTTTGAATTTTGATATGAGCATTCGATGATGTTTTTAATATAAAGATTGTTCTGAGGACAACAAAATAAGTTTTCCTGGGATCTCTGTATATTTCTCCCAAAAGCACTGTCTATTCCTTGAAGGGGAGAGATTTTTTCTCTCCCTGGATGCTTCTGCTAAATTTCCCTCAAGAAAAGCCAGTGACATAATTGTAACTAGCATTATCAGGATAAACCCCTCAAATAGTGATTAAGATTATTTGAAGATCAACATATGTGATGAATGTCAGGTTTAGTAGACAGCTGACAAACGATTTGTTTGTCAAATCAACATTACTGGCCATTGGCAATAGGCAATAGAGATCGAAATCAAGAGTCTTAGGGGTTTTGGGAGGGTATGGTAATATATATTATTTTATTTATATGTCTATATTTGTGTCTGTCTATGTTTGTCTGCACCTATCTATCTATCTATCTATCTATCTATCTATCTATCTACTTACCTACCTACCTACCTACCTATCACTCTCTTTTACTCACTGATCTGTCCTTCATTAGCTTTTAACTTGTAGTAATATTAGGTGTGATACCACCCTAAAGTGGACAGAATATTTCTATTAATAAGGCATGTCTGGTACCAGCAGGTATTGAGAACCAGTGTTGGTAGAAAAACGGCTGTGCCCTTAATAGGTTCAATGGATTTTCCAATCCATGGATACTTTTCTTCCATCTAGACCTCTTGTTAATAAAATCAGGAGGATTGCTTCCTCTGTGCACCTACTAAGTTGCACACAGCAAATTAAGCTGAAGAGATGAGTTGAAGAGAGTACAAATGTTTTAAGGAATGGTTATCATAGAAAGTTTAAATGCTCTGTGCTAGTGGCAAAGATTTAATTTCAAGAGCTCTCTGTACAGCATATGTATAGACTACATACATATGTCTACACATATATGCATATGTGCATATATATACATACATATGTATGTACTCTATACATATATATTACATACACACTTGTCTGTGTGTGAGCATTCTCTCCCCACTGAGGGAATTAATTT
Source organism: Vulpes vulpes (assembly GCF_048418805.1). NCBI lineage: Eukaryota > Metazoa > Chordata > Mammalia > Carnivora > Canidae > Vulpes > Vulpes vulpes. The sequence continues at coordinate 128,526,090 of NC_132783.1, read as the reverse complement.
CACAACTATGTGAAGAACTAATAATTAATATATAAAAATATGACAGATTATTGGTTTCAAGAATGGGAAAAATTACTATTCCACACACTTGCACTTAGAACACACTTGAGAACAAAAGAAAATTAAGACAAAAAAACATTTTTTTACTTAACTGATCACATTTGCTTCACTTTATACCTACCCTTTGTGGAGCTAAGTTTCTTGAATACTTTTTGAAAATTATAGATTAAGATATAAACTCATCATCAGTTATTGATCAATTTGAATTAGTGTCTTATTTTTTTTTTTTTCAAACTGATAACTGAAAATGAGGTCAGATAAGCAGTCTGGAAGAATAGGTTATCTGTGTGTTTAGTTTTCTCTTTCAATTTATTTATAAATTTGTATCAACTTTTTGAAAGCCCCTGAATATTCTTGTGAGATTTCATTTTGTTCAAAGTCAAGAAGAATCTTTTAAAGGTCTGTCTCAGCAGGGATAAGAAAAAATAAGCTGATCAAAATTGTACAAAGAAGAAACTGTTTTACATTTAGCAGTGGAAAAATTTCCAAATACAATGTAATTTATACATTTAAAAAAATCAAAGAAATTTAGATTTAGAAGGGCCTTGGTGTCATATAATCTGGTACATTTTTAGAAATCATTATGCAGAAGCCCAATATAGCAGGACTGACTGAATTGGGGTAGAGGAGACATGAGAAATCTTGGTGTCCATCCCTGCCTACCTGTTGTTTTCTCCATAGAGACCCCTATGGTGGTTTAAAACCATCAATATTAAAAATTTTCCTCTTCCCACTCTTTAAGTGTTGAGAAACTGCCCCCTGCCCCCAGGAGCAGTTGCTTGACAATTACATGAGTTATTATATCCAGAGCCAGGACTTTAATCTAGAAACCATGACTATATCCAATGCTTTCCCACTATCTCATCTTCAAGAAATGAGATATAAAATACATAATTAGCTTTTATTACTTACCCAATTGTTTAGGAGGAGAAGGGAAACTGGAAAGAAAATGAGAACACATTTATAATCAGACCAATATAAACGAGAAATTGAGACCTTTTATTTAGGGGAGGCATGAACAAGTAATAGCCCAGAGGCTTCAGACTGCTAATTAATCTATTTGATGGTCATTCCTTTCTCATCTCCATTTCTCCACTGAGTCTCAGCTCCTTTCCATCAATTTTCAATTTTGCAAGACTTTTTTTAATTCCAATGGTGGCCAAAAAAGTCAAAAGTCAAGGCATCCAGTGGTTTATTTTGCCCATAGCCATCTATTTTTGAGGTCCTTCCAAATATTTTCAGATTTGTTCTATGAAGTTTGGGCATATTATCACATCAGAGTAAATTAAATGGACTCAATGTTTTGGAGTCATTGTGGCATAGCTCAGGTCAGAACTTTTTATTTGACTTAAAGAGTAGAAATGAACAAAGGTCATAGGATTCTTTCTATGACCATGTCTTCCCAAACAGGAGAATGGTGAATAAGAGAGGAATATCCACTGGAGCCACAGAGGAAGAGCTTATTAATCTGAAATCAGCATTGGGTGGCATTTAGTTGCAATCTAATCAGTAATCTGAAATCAGCATTGGGTGGCATTTAGTTGCAACAGAAAAAGGCCTTTGCTTTTATAACTTTCTGAACTTTAAACACACACACAAACACACATCACTAGAAGAATGGTGCACAGTTATACTAAGGTGTGAAAGGTCATTAGTTCAAATGACTGAAAATCAAAATTAGGAGGTGTGCAATTGGAGCAAGAAAAATAATCTCTGCCTTTATTTCTAAGTAAGGTCATCATTTGAATAATGCTGTATCAAGAGAGGATTTGTTAAAATCAAAGAGGATTTGTTATGTTTACTTACAATTTTGAGTGTCCTGTTTACTAGGTGTTGATTTTAGGTCTCACAGAAGAGTTTAAAATAAGGAATTCAATGTGGAATTAACATTTTATAAAGACTTTAGTGAAGTATGGAGAATCTGTTGAGCTACCGAGATGTTGAATATTTATTTAGAGAAAAGAAATTCCAAATTTTGTCCTTTACTTCCGGCAAATTAATTTTTAAAAGAGGATGTATATTTTGAAGGGTAGTCACTATCAAATATTATATAATATAATGTGGCCTTGGCATTGTGAGCTTTTAGATATGATGCTACATTTTGAAAAAAAGTTCTAAACGCAGTATGTGTGAGTATGTCAGGGTGTGTGTTTGTGCATTTGTGTGTGTTATCTGCACATGTTTGTAGGGAAGGCAAAATATATCTTTAAACCATATGATAATTTTTGAATACTTTGTGTTCCTCTTACATAAATGCGTGAGTGTAAGGGTGACACAGTAAATAAGGCTAAAATGACTAATGGAAAATAACATCGAAGTGACTTAAGCCTGTCAGAATTTGGTTATTGGTTATAAAATATTAGTAGCATTTGATTAAATTAATATTAGTGTAGTTATTGTGCACTGGATTTGGTTGGTTGACTCTTACGATGAACCTTCATTATTGTCTGACTCAGAGACTTTAGGTTTCTCTCGTATACTTTTCTTTCTGTCATCTTTTCCCTTTAACATCTTCAAAATCCCCCAGGACCACGAATTACTCTTCTCTTCAACCTGTAGTGTGGAGCTTAGGAGCATGCAGGCATTGATCAGAATGGAATCATCAATGGAATGTGAAGACGTTGGGTGGACATTCAGATTTTTTATAATTATACTGCATTGATCATTCAGGCAGTAAGTTACTCATTGTAGTCACCAAGATGATGCTTTTAAGTTTATCAGCCACGGTCTTTGAATATTGCTGCTACTGTAGGTAAGTTATTCTTTTCTTTTTTTTTTTTTTAATTCTTAATCTTTTTTTAAATTTTTTAAAAATTTTTATTTATTTATGATAGTCACAGAGAGAGAGAGAGAGAGAGAGAGAGAGAGAGGCAGAGACACAGGCAGAGGGAGAAGCAGGCTCCATGCACTGGGAGCCCAATGTGGGATTCGATCCCGGGCCTCCAGGATCGCGCCCTGGGCCAAAGGCAGGCGCCAAACCGCTGCGCCACCCAGGGATCCCAAGTTATTTTTTTCTATTTAGTGAAATATCTCTTGGTTTTAAAACAGCAAGCTAAATAAAAATTAAGTTTTAAGTGTCAATTTTGCATTATTTTATGTTTAAAATTAAGTGAAAATCTTTGTTTTAAAATATGCCATTATAAAAGTTTAAACACTTAGAGAATTAACAGTTTTTTAATTTTTATTTTTTAATTTAAATTAAATTAATGAACATATAGTGTATTATTAGTTTCAGAGGTAGAGTTCACTGATTCATCAGTTGTACATAACACCCAGTGTTCATTATATCATGTGATCTCCTTAATGCCTGTCACCCAGTTATCCCAGCCCCCTCAGTACTAGTTTTGCCACAAATAGCATATGGTTTCATTTTATTTGGATTGCCTATAACTATGGTTATTATCCAGAGGATAGCCATGCCATGCAACTGATAAACTCTCCAGAGATTATAGATTAATAAAAAAATGATTGTGAAAAGTTTGAAAAAAAATCTACAACAATGATAATTCTTTTTTATTTCATTTCTTTTGACAAAGTTGTTGAGGTTCTTCCAAATAATATGCCACTTCACTTGAAGTGTGGTGCAATTATACTTTCTGACTTACATCTGCTATTAAGTAAACATTCAAACTATTATTCGTGTGGTAATAAGGAGCACTATCTTTTGTTTTTTTTATTCAAACCAGAAATCAACACTAAATTTCGGTAGGCAAAAAATTTTCAAGAAAGCAGTTCACTGATTATTCTTACCCATCATCAGCATCTTCTTCTTCAATCCCATCATAAATATCATCATCTGGGGGAGGAGGTGGGAACATCCCTTCATTTGGATGGTGGGGGAGAGAAACTTCTGTTAATTTTATAATTTGGTCATGTAATAGTCACTCAAAATTTGATAATAAATTAAACTGCAGAAAACATCCCTGTTCCTTATTAACCATTTAATTAAAGAATAACTTTATTTTCCCACTCTTACATAGATAGTAGGTAAATTAATTGTTTTGTTGATTATTTTTACAGGAATTCTTAGTGGTGAAATTTGAATATTGAATATGAAGAATGATAAAGGGTACTGTGCAGTGGGGAGGATAAATATGAGAAAAATAAAACTGAGTTGAAGATAGAGTTAAAATATTGTGGAAAAGAGAAGGAAGGAGGTGATAAGAACAATTTAATTAATAGTGAGGGGACATTCAGAAAAAGAGAATGATCAAGATATAAGTGAAGAAAAACAGAATTAAAGGTGAATTTGTGAATTTTGGTGGTAGCTCTGATTCATTTAATCAAAGTGATATTTTAGGAGTTAAAAAACCCTTTGCTGTAAATCCCCAGGAACCTTGCTATTTGGCAAATATTTATTTATGAAATGTTTATTGAGTACCTCCTCCATGCAGAAATGTGTACAAAGAATTTATAACCTGACTTTTAGGATGAGAATTTTAGCACTTCAAGGTATTAGTAAAATACCTTTATTTTGGTGATGAGGATATGAGGAGTTTTTAGCAGTCATAGTTAAGGTAACCATATAAGTTATCATCCAAATAAGGATACTTCTGAAAGTGAAGGGAGATACTATTAATAATTGTGCTCAGACAATTGGCATAAATCAAGACTGCCCTGGGCACACTGGAAATAGAGTCACCCTATAACCCATAACAAACTTGGAGGAAAGAAGTGACTTGTTTAGGGTCACTCAGTGGTCAGGACTGCAATCTAGGTCATTAGCTCCTAATCCAGTGGTACCACATTAAGATCCTCCTCATTATGTGCAAACAAAAGCAGCTTGATATTAATATAGACAAAAATGGTGAAGACATAAAGAAATTGCTGATAAAAGTGTGTGGCTTACCTCCACTTCCACTCTGACTGTGGCTAGGAAAAAAATAAACAAATTAAATGAGCTTATGAATTATGTAGCTAATGGGAAGGAATGGTCTATATTGAACAGTTATGTAAAAGAGAAATAACACTGCAGTTAAAAGTTATCAGGATGTTGTATGTAAAGAGGAAGAAACATTGTTCCTTATCATAATAGAAACAAGGCAAAAACCAAACCAAAACAAACTAATAAGAACCAAGTGAACATTAGTACTACATAAAGTCTTCAAAACAACGTTACTGTTTGCTTCTAACATTTCCCGTGAGGTAGTTTTCAGGTTATACATTATTATATCATTCTGTAGATAGATTTATGAAAAACAACCAACCAACCAACAGTATTGTTCCAGGAGTCATAAAGAACCATTATTGCAATTCAATTCAATTCTCTTCTAACATGTTATACCCACAACATTTTAACCTTAGTCTAGTAGCATTATAAACTTTTTTTAAAGGGAGGGTTTCTAAAAACTTGGAATCTTACAAAATCTTATTCTTTTTTTTAAAACAAAGATTATTTATTTGAGAGACTGCATATGCACATGTGCAAATGGCAGGAGGGGCAGAGAGAAAGAGGGGGATAGAATCTTAGGCAGGCTCCACACCCAGCACAGAGCCTGACTCGGGGCTCAATCTCATGACCCTGAGATCATGATCAGAGCTGAAATCAAGAGCTGGGTGCTTAACTGACTAAGCCAACCAGGTACCCCGAAATTTTATTATTATTGTAAATAGTGTGGCCCTGAATTTTCTAAATCCATATTGTCTGTATTTCGTATTTATTTCTCTAACATTCTGTGTTTTCCCTGTTTTATAATCATCTGTTTTCTTGCCTGTGTCTCCCACTAAAATGTGAGTTCTGCTACAGCACAAGAAGAGTAGATTGTGAGAACTGGGAAAATCTCAGAGGACTGGCTTAATCCCCTCATTTTGTAGAAAGGAAACTGAGGCTCTGGAAAATGAAGTGACCCGACCAAACCCACTTTTAATGAACAGAAGAGCTGACATAAGAACCTCGGCATCCTGCCTTCCTCCATAATGTTTTGTCTACACTTCGCTGCACCCTCTGTAACCAGCATTTTTGTACTTTGGATAATCTGCCAGCAACAGATATCAGGCTAATATTATAACCATGCAGTATTAATTTACACTTGTATCTGATTCCTCAACCTTAAAGTCAGAATAAAAGAAATGTTCTAACACAGGTCTATGGTTAATTTAGGGGAAAAAAATACCACCATACTCTAGTTAATGAAACTTTGTAGAAAAACACGCTATAAATGTCCTAATGTGTAAATAGGGAATTGATTTTTGATGAAGTTTAAGTATATTCTCCACTTGCTTCCATACTGTTTTCACATTCATTTTGTCTGACACTTCCCTCTGAGCGTGAAGCAAGCAGTTAGAATTATGTGAAAAATTGCAATTTTGGTTGGCTGCCACTCCTGGCAAATACATTTCATCTTGGAGACTCTTATACCAATTCCCAATGAACAGAGTCTTAATAATCAGGAGCAAAGCTGCCACACATTATTTTATTTTTAGAGCAATTCTTTAGCTTCCTAAAATGGTCCATTTGGCATTTACAGGATGAAGTGGAAGGAGAGAAACATGCTGGAAAAAGAGAAAGGAAGGAAAAGAGGGAAGGAGAGATGCAAAGAAGTTTGGGGAGCGGAGAAGCAAGTTTGCTATGTGATGAAGTATTTGCATGTATAATTTCCTTTTCCTCACTGTCTCATATTTATCACAGAAATAGCTTCAGTTGAGAAAAAAATGAGAAGGATAGCTGTCAGAATCTGTGCTTTTAAGCATCCTGTCTGCTCACAGAATTTGAAGTGCACAGTCAGTCCCTCTACCCCAGAGGAATCCGGAAAGAGCAGGTGAAGCAGGCAAGGACCCAAGGAGGCATCTGGAGAAGGGGAAGAAGAGGATGGTGCTTTCTCCTACTCTCACCAGGGCAAGCTGCCGGCTGTACTCAGCATCTTTCCTTGTTCTACTAAGGACAAAGCCTGTTCTGTTGTGAGCTCTCTGCCGGCAGCAGCTGTAGCTTCAAAAAAAAAAAAAAAAAAAAAACCCAAAACAAAAAACAAAACTTGTGTTTTCATTTTCTCTTCTTCCATTTTCTTATTAAATATGCATAAGGGTGACATAGATGCTAGTCAGTATTGTGGTGCTATATTTGTTTAAGATATTGAGCCTTAAAACCATATACTTCCTCCAACTCCATTTCATTAAATAGACTCTTTTTCTGCTACATGCTTACTAATTAGAGCCTGTCCTCTAGAGTAGCAGTATCTATGGACTCCATACAATGGAAAAGGCAATAGTATTAGTTTGGGGAAATAGTTGCCTATTACGATTAAATAATTCTTCATTTTAAGAATGTCACTCCTTTTCATGGATTTGTTATTTTTTCTTCAGTGTCTGCATCATAAATATGTATTTATTAATATTGCTGTTCTTTAATCTCAAAATAAGAGAAAAACATTTTTAAAATAAATAAAATATAAAACATAAAGCATATACACTGAAAATAGGCAGGATGACATACTCATATACAGAAAATTCTGTAAATCTCAGAATACAGCCTTTTAAAACTTTGACCTAAAAAGTGGCATTTATAGACTCCCAAACTAGGTCAGAGCGTTTCTGATTACTAAAGCCAATTTATGTTCTGTAAACTTTAGTGCATACATTGCATATTTTGATATATATTGCATAATTTATGGCATATTTATTAAATTTATCATAAATAATGCAACATATATCAAAAATGACAAGAAGGCAATGCAGCTTGTTAAGAAAGACAAACCTGCCAGAAAGCAACACAGCAAGTTTAACCGGTGACACAAAGTATATTACTATTTTGATCATTTTATGTTTTAAAAATATTTGATCATTGAAGCAATTTTTTTCTTTGCAATTTGAGTTATAAAGAATGCAGACTCACTTTGACCCAAGTGAGGATCTAGCACAGATTTTATGTTTCGAGATCACAGTAGATGTTTCCCAATTCTACAAAACGGGCACAAAAAACCAAGAATTCCTAACATCCTCTTCTTCCTTCAACTTGAAGGGGTTATGGCTTTACCCAGAAAGGGAGATAATGGAGGAAGGAAGGAATGAAAGGAGAAGGAAAATAGAAAAGCAGGAAGAACAAAGATGAGACAAAGAGAATTTTATATCTCATGCTCCATATTTTGCAAAATCATATTTAATTTAGGCATAGCCCTAAGATCAAATCAGAATGAATATTACAAAACAGCACAATAAAAGACTAGGTTTCAAATGACCTGGCACCGACTTTGGAGTATCTGTAATTGTAATGGTAATTTAGTGATAGTGAGCAGTAGGAAATAGGGAGAGTAAAATTCTAGGATCTTACAATACATAATCTCTGACAAGAGGACAGTCTGATCTGTTTTACAATTTGTATTTGGACATACCTGCTAACATCATCCTGCTCTGCAACGTCATCATACACCTCCTGGTCATCTTCAAGAGCTCTTGATGCAAGAGCACCCAGAGAAGTTTTCTTCACTTTCAGAGAATCATAGTCAATCTCGACAGCAGTCGTTCTAATATAGCCATCTGCCAAAAGGAGGAAGGACTTATGTTCAGGTAACTGTAGTTTTGGTATCTCCAAGTTGTAAATAAAATATTAATTGCAATTTGCTCTTTATAATTTCCCTTCATTTCCTTGTGTGTGTTTCTGGTTTATAGACTTCCGACGTAGACACGTTTGACTGGACTTTGTCAAAGTCTTAGGCCGTTGTGGTTTGTGGTAAGCCTAGAGCCTATTTTAAAGATTCCAAAGTGACTCATGTGAATCATTTTTTTCCCCCTTTTAGAATCAATGAGGAACCTCATGCTCCTTGTTCCTCCCTGGAATAATATAAATATCTACATGGTTCCCTACTAAGAGAATAACGCAGATGAGGTGAAGATGGAGCTGTCTCTGTCATCTTAAATTTTCTTTTTTCTGTCCACCCTGTAAAATACTCTTCCTAACTTAAGAGAATTTGCATATTTAATATTGTCTTAAAAAAACCCAACACTTTGAAGTCAGAGGAAAATTTGCACGCACATGACCCCCTTGCTGTCCTGCCCAGCCATTTTCCTTCAGGGTTGTCTGTGATGCGGATTATTTCAATTTGCTCTCCTTGCTTGAAGCTCAGTTCATTCTTCCCTCCTTTGACATCACAGCAAGCTTTTGCCTGATGGATGACTTCAATAGGGCCCGTTAGCTGCAAAGAGAGGAAACAATCACAACAGGCTTTCTTACTATTCAGAAAATCTCTTAGGAATGGAGTTTTGAAAGACAGTACGTCCATGACTAGCCAACCAGTCGATTTACCACATACTAGAAACTGACGGTGAATGTCATTCCTGATGAGTGTTCTCCTAAGAGGGATGAGGGGAAAATCACAGAGGTGAGGCAGGGCCAGCAACGAACAGGTAAGCATGTGCTTGGGGCCCGAGAGAGTAGCGATGGTCTGTTGACCTTAGAAGCCTGTGAAAGGCTTGCAGGGGAATCCACTAATACCTGAACACCACTTATGTACAACAACACATGCTGGGTGCTATGGTTTTTATGGGATATGCTGGTGGTCTGCTTAGTAGATGGAGGTTTTTTTCCCCATCTTTGCATTGTGTGATTATTCTGATGGTTCTTTTCAGGCTTCAAGCAGCAAAGGGAAGGGAAGGTGGTGATGGTGGGTTGTACTTGTGGGAAAAGCATTTTCTTTCCCCCCCCAAATTTGTGGTGTTGTCTTTCTATAAACCTAGACATTACCCGCTATAAACAGATACCATTTTACAAATAGCTTTGTAAATAAAAAAATAGCAAACAAATGTTATGTGAGGTTTTGAAAATTAATATCCTGGACAGTGTAGTGGTTTCATGACAGCAGGAGAATACAGTACTCCCTCCTTTGTGGTTGTGTCTTCCGGGGTTTCAGCTACCCTGTGGTCAACTGTGGTCTAGAAACAGATGATTCTCCTTCTGATCTATTGTCAGATCAATAGTAGCTTAATACTGTGTTGCAATGCCTAAGCCATTCACCTCATTTCATCTCATCGTGCAGGAACGTTATCATCTCATGTCATCATAAGACAGGTGAGTGCGGTACAATAAACTACTTTGAGAGCAACAGACCACTTGCAGTAACTTTTATTATGATATAGCGTTACAATTGTTCTACTTCATTATTAGTTATTGTTAGTCTCTTATTGTGCCTAATTTATAAGTGAAACTTTATCCTAAGTATATATGTAGAGGAGGAAACAGAATATATAAGTATTCAGTACTATCCATGTTTTCAGGCATCCCCTGGGGGTCTGGGAATGTATCACCTGTGAATAAGAGGAACTACTGTAATCTAGTTTAGAACATGAATCCTAAAGTCCTAACTTCCTAATCCTAAATTTGCATCTTTTTCAACACAATTTCTTGGATCTTTTGAAATGCAAATATGCGTTGTGATTGTTTTGAAGCAGTTCTGCTCGTCTTATTACATGCATGATGTCATGAATTGTGAGACCTATTATCAATTATGTACCACTAAGAGATAAACAGCTTATTTAAGTTATAATATGCCAATGATGTTAAGATGCAGCCGAATTTCAAAATTTTAAAATGTGAAATATTCTGTGTCTTAGAATTGATGAAATATGGTACTATTGTAATGGTTCTCACATTTATTTAATTTCTTTAATTTTAACATCTTTTAACATTTTTGTGGAAGGACTACAGCTTGTTAAGTCCTAGTCTTTACAAACTTTGAGTTCATATTTAGTGGTAAGATTTCCAAAAACTATTTTTTTCTTATTAAAAATGTTATTTGAATGAATGAGTGAAACAATGCAAAATTGCTTTCTCTAAAAGAAACACAAAATTATAAAGTCCCTTCATAAAAGTGTGTTATTAAGACTTTTATTTGAGAAATTAATTTTTCATATTTGCCACTTGAAAAATATGAACATTGGTACCCATACATCTGTATGGGTAAAATGTCTTAATGGTCATACTTAAATCTTAATTTTACTTATATATAGTAGGCTTTTTGGAAATTTAATGAGAACCTTAGCAGATATAGTGCCTTACATACATTATTTTATTTAATTGCACAATAAACTTTCAGAAGAGGTATCATTTATTCTCACTTTAAAGAATAAGAACAACAACAACAGAAGAAGAAGAATCTGAGGTTTAGGGAAATTCAATAACATGCCCACCATCACATAACTCACACAGGCAGCTGGAATTTAAATCCACATCTGTCCAATTGACTCTAAGCTTTATGTTTTTTCCTGTACCATGCTGTTGAACCTTTGTTTTAATACAATAAATATACTGGGGAGTTAAACAGAAATCAAATTTTTATAAATCAAACTGTATATTAAATGTTTCAGAGGAATTAAATGTTTAAAGGAATCTTGACATGAATCCTTTTTGTAGTGAAGAATAGTTCTGTCATTCATATAATCACCTTCAATATAGCTAACACACCAGACCTGTGTCAGATGGGACATGTCATCAAAGATGGTGTAGCCAAGAGGGGATAGCCTGGCAGTGTAGTGTTGGTGGTAGTAATAGGAGTCATACAATTAGAAATCAGAAATCAGAGAAAAGAGAGGTCAGAAGTCCAGGTGAAGAAAGAGGGATGAGAAAGAGTAGGTGTCAGAAATCAACACATATAAGCTAAAAATAACGGCAAAAATGTAAGTCCTGTCTAGACACCAGCAGAGAGAGTAGTTCATAGCTACTTTACTCTGAGATAGGTCTGGTTCATCCATTTGTGTCCCTTGTATGACTGTGATACATGCCACAGGGATATCTGTGTGTGTGGTCCGAGCTCATACTACAAGTAGGTTAATACCAAATGTGAAATGATGAGAGCCAAGCTGGGTGTGAGCAACTCATTCACTCAATCAACATAAAATTTCCTAGGTGTTCACTAATCATAAGCCACCATTTTTATTTGGATTTTATCATATTCCATTTTTACTGAAGGTATCTAAGAGAGCATATTGGACAAAATAATTACTGTTATAAAGGTAGTTGCTTTTTAAAGGAAATAACAATTAAGTAATTCTCCAACCATGCAAGTTTTCAAGAATGGTGCCCCTTTTGTGTGAAAGGTATAAAAAGAGATCATTCTTGTTTTACCCATCAGCAAGCAAGCTCTTACTTTAAATTTCTTCTTTATTTCTTGTTCTTTCTTTTCTCGCTCTTTCTGTTCTTTTTTCTCCAACTCTAATCTCTTCTTTTCCTCCTTTTCCCTTTTTTTCTCTCTTTCTTTGGATGCTTCTCTGTGGATAAAAATTGTTAGGTTGTTTTGGCCTTTGCAAGCACTAATGTGTTATAGCTCACACATCCAGAGGTTCCTACCTACCACAGAATACGGTGCCTGACAGTATTGATGAGGTTATAAAGCCAGGGGTTGTTGAAATTCCTGAGTGTGTGAGACTGTTCTCAAATCCAGTAGAAGGCGTACAAATGAGGATACCTTCCAAAGGCTCTGCTTCCCCTCACAACCTGTGCTAGCAAGTGGAAGGCATGCTTATAAAGGCCCAATTCTTGCTTCATATCAGCATGAATACTATTAATCTCTCTCTTTCTTTTTCTTTCTTTTTCATGTGCATGCACTCACAGGTACAGAGTATGCACATATGCATACATGCAAACCTTAGTTCAGAAATTTTAGTCTGAATTGGTTATATAAGAACCAAGTACAGAAAATTAATACATTTAAAGCAACAAAAGAAAAAATAAGGTAATATATTTATTTCTCCTTTCACTCAATTTCCAGAAATTTCTTAGTCCTGGCCTATCCCAGAAACTCATTTTAGAGCTATTTTTAACATCTTCCTGCTTTAGCAGGTTGAAACTTTGCCATCTGGTGCTGTGGTAAATTATTTCTCATAGCACCCTCATGAGGTGAAGTACTGCCTAGGTGGGGAAGTTGTAACATATAAATGAATTCATTTCCCCAAGGACACACTGAGCAAGATGTACAGATTCCTGGTTCAGTGATCCTCTGCCTGTGGTCTATCCAGTAGCTTCGGGTCCCTGGCCTCTCACAGGACATTTTTGAGAGGCCTCCGTAAAAGTTTTAGACAAAGAGACTTTAGTCCTTTGTACTGAAATAAAGGTTATCATTGTATGCTATTCATTGGAACAATAAAGCCTTTCCTCCCTAGGTGTTGATTATCCATCCATTCTTCCTCATAGAAATCATACTATTCATTTTCAAGGGGAAAAATATCATGGTAAAAAATAGAATTCATACATGTCTTCATATGTTTCTCCTTCACTGTCTTGTTCCTGTCAAGAAAAACATTAATAATGATTAATTGTAATTATTCAAAAAGGGAACATACACATATTACATTGATCAACTACTTAGTAAAATAAGCATGAATTTAAGTGTATGTAAATTTGTCTTATTTAAAACATTTTTTTTTTCTTTCAAGAGATAGACTGGAAAAGTAAGCACAAAAAGATCTTATTTTATTTTCTGCTCTATAAGTCAGATGTGTAGCCAGACTTAAGTTTATGTTCAGTGCTACAAAATTACTGTGAGTCAGTGTAATGATTGATTAATGTCTCAAGCATTTTAGATGAAATATTATTATAAATGGGAAAATACCATTGTTACTCGTAACAGTTTTCATTTGTTTCATTTTGTTACGAGTTGTCACTCGTAACATTTCATTTGTTGTCAATAGAATATGAATCACAGCAATTGTTAAGTATTTTAGTTAAGCAATATAATATCAAAAGGGGAAAAAAAAAACTGACCTCATCTAGATTTCCAGGACCTAAAGGGTTTTAAAAAGAGAATAAAGTGTAATATAATTAAAAAGCACTTTAGTACAGAATTATTAGACATATTCAAAACAGTACATAATCTAACAGAACTTATGCTTTATCAAAGATATATAAGTACAAAATAGACTATGTAGCTTAGATATTTACTATGGCCTTTTCCATACTTGTAATTTAAGTGTAGAATCATTTCACTGGCTTTCATAAAATAATTCAAAAGCCAAAAAATAATGAAGACTTTTAATCTTCTTTATGAAAGGCATGCACATTCAGTTTTATGGGCTTATATAGAACACAGGTATTATAACATAGGTAAATCACAATTAGTTTGTACTTTTTGACTTATTTTCTCCCAAGGATTTGGATTCATGTATCAGGCAAATCAAGTTAATTAGTTTAGTTTTTTTTTTTTTTTTTAAAGATACTTTACTGGGGCACCTGGGTGGCTCAGTTAGTAAAGCGGCCAACTCTTGGTTTCAGCTCAGGTCATGATCTCAAGGTCATGAGACTGAGCCCAGCATTAGTTTCCAAGTGGGGTGTGGAGCCTGCTTAATTTTTTTTCTCCCTCTGCCCCTCCCCCCACTCATGCTCATGCTCTCTCAAAAAAAAAACTTTACTATTCAAGTGTTTAGTGATATCAATTAATTATTAGATATATGACATAATCTAGAGCAACAACAATAAAAAAGTGTGGTGTTGGTTGTAGAAACACGTAGACCAGTGGAATAGAGCAGAGAGCTCAGAGACAAATGCATAAATTTACATACACTCTTACATACACAGGTATTACACACACACACACACATATATATAAACATAGACACACACCTATAGAGTTGATGTAGTATAAAGATAGCATTATAAAATGTTGAGAAAATGATGGATTTCAAAGTATGGTAATGGGAAAACTGGCTTCATAGACGAGGCAGTAAATCCGAGTTTCTACTAACTCCTCAAAGGTGGACTGCAAAGACATCAAAGACTCAGATATAAGGGGTGAAGTTTATAGAAGAAAATAGAAGATAATATTTTTATTTTTTAGAGATAGGACTTCTTAACTAAAACTTTAAAAAACGAGTTGCAATGTAATAATTAATTTGATTATATGAAAATTCATTTATGTTCAGTGAAGGGCAGTTTGGGTTAACAGACAATGGACAGGATGAGAGAAGATAGTCCCATGCATCTGACATGGGATTAATATCTGAAATACGCAGGAACTCCTGCAAGGATATCAACTCCTAGGAAAAAGTGGTTAAAGGATATGAACGGGCAAGTTACAGAAAAGGAAACCACAAAGGCTAATAATACACCAACTAAGTACTCAGACCCAATATCAAGTAGAAATATGAAAATGAAGTGAGTTATCATTTTATACATAAGAGACCTGAAATTAAAAAGCTGAATAATACCAGGCATTGGCG
Source organism: Vulpes vulpes (assembly GCF_048418805.1). Classification (NCBI taxonomy): domain Eukaryota; kingdom Metazoa; phylum Chordata; class Mammalia; order Carnivora; family Canidae; genus Vulpes; species Vulpes vulpes. The sequence continues at coordinate 128,510,895 of NC_132783.1, read as the reverse complement.
AAAGATCTTGGAATCTTCATGCCCTGCTGATGGGAGTACACACAGATGCAGCTTTCCTGGAGAGCACTCCAGTCCTAATCAGTCAAATGAATATTCCATAGCTTATGAACAGCCATTCCACTACTGGATATATATTTTAACGAGAGTCTCTCAGAGGTCCACATGGGAATGTGGACAAGAACATACACTGAATTATTATTTGTAAATACCAGTGAATTGGAAGTAAAATGTGAATGCATAGGATTCATGCCGTGGGGTACTATGCTGTAGTTAACAAATTATATTATACATATATAGTAACATGGGTGGGTCCCCTAACACACATTATGCTGAGTGTAAAAAAAGAAAAAAGAGTAGAGTGAGCTATAATATACTGTTTATTTAAATTGAAATATGTAAACATACAAGAGTATGCAAAGCATATGTACAAATAGACACACATTAAATATATTAGATATATATAATATATAATATATAATATATATTATATATAATATATATAATATAATAATATATATAATATATAAAATATAATATATATATAAATATATTATATATTGTCTCTGGTTGGAAACAAAGAAAAAGGATAGAGATAAAAGGGGGTACATATGTAAGTAAAAGGAGAGAGGGGTCTTGCGTGGACCAAGGATGACAATGGCCCAATAGTGACCCTATCAGAATGATTAACTAAATCTGTATCTGAGGTAACAAATAAATAAATAAAACATGTTTTTGCCTCTTACCATCAGAGTGCATGACACCATCTTGATTTTCTTCATTTATAGGGCTTCTGAAAGCAAGAAAGAAGAGAAAGTAAAAATGGAGCAAGTAGATGCTCACCTTACAATGAAACACAAAACAAAACAAAAGAGTAAAAGGATCATTTTAAAATTATTTTCTCTTTAATTTCTACTCCTGTTTAAAACTTTGGAAGTTATTAGAATGGCCTTTAGCCTCTTATTTATGCTGCTACTGAGGCAAAAATCAGGGAGCTTGAGGACAGTTCTATCCATACACAGTGGATGTATAAAATTAATCCATTGCTTCAGGGCAGTAATGTTTTCTATTAAAATGGCAGTATCTCAATACTTCAATTCTGGGATTCTGAGGCATTTGATTGGTTTTATCACATAGATACCAAAGAGAATTAATTAGTTCTAAACCTTGACTCCTTCTTTCCAGATGTTCTCCACCTGGCTTGACTTCCGTTGTTTGCGGCTTGGACTCCAAGGTGCCTCATTCTGAACCACTTCACTCCAACTACTCTTAATAGTTACCAATATCTGGACCTCACAGATCCCTAATGATTTATGCAACCATCTATATTTTCTATTTTTATTCTCAGGTTGATTAGCATAGCTGGAGAAAATTGCTATTTCTCTGATTCTGATATTACAAATGGCATTCAATCTCAACTTTACCCTCAACACTATTCTATAATCCTACATACCTTTTCCTAGTGAACCTTCCCTCCCATCCTTCTCAATGGCTATTCAAAACCTTCACTGTTTTCTTCAATTCTCCTGTCCCTTTCCTCTCCCCTAAAATCAGATGATCTTGTTTCACATTTCACCGATAAAAAGTAGTTACTAGATGTGAACTCTCTTAATAAAATATATTCCTTTTACCCAAACTTGTCCTTATCTTCTAATCAAGAACACACCACCTGTGTTGTTAATTCTATCCAAATTATCAGTGTTTTACACCCTTTTCCTTCTTTCTTCTGCTCATCATATTATTTATATTATTGTTACTATTCCCCTTCTTTCACTCCCCTGTTTCTAAATATCTCACATTTTGTTTTCTCCCTCTGCCCAAGTTATTCTCATTCATAAAGGCCAAACTCTTCTCTTTACCTTTCTAAATCCTCCAGATTACCACAGATAGTCCTCCTTTTCCCAGCCAAAGTGAAGGGCTGTCTGTGCTCACAGACTTGATTTCTTTTCCTTCTACTCAATTCTCCATGACCACACTCTGGCTTCTATTGGCGACCCTTTGCTGAAACCACTCTTAAAGGAGTTACTCACCAAATCTAGGACACCTGTCAGTCTGCATGCTAGCTGATTATTTTGTGGCCCTTAACAGTATGGGCCATTTTGCCTTCCTAGAATCTCCTGTTTCCTGGCTCATTTCTTGTCTTTCTAACCACAATCCCACAATTTCCTTGGTGGGTTTATTTTCCTTTGACATCCCCTTTAAGTGATGAAGTTCTGGTCTTGGCTTCCTGTTTTTTTCTACTCTATATCTGTCCCTGAATGGTCTCAGATATGCCCACAGCTTCACTTGTTCTCTCAATGTTGTTGACTTTCATTGACATCTTCAGTGTAGGCCTCTTTTCTGAGTTTCAGGCTCATATATACATATCTTTACTTGAATGTCTCACAGCCAGTTCTCTAGTCACATTGCAGAAACTGAGGCTGCCCTCTTCTATCCCAGCAACCTATTTTTCCTACTAGGTTTCTTATCCTAGTGAATGGCACCACAGTCCAACATATCCACCTTAGCCTCAAAGTCATCCTTGTTTCTCACTCTTCAGTTCCAAATTAAATTAATCATGTTCTGTCAATTCCGTATATTTAATATCTCCTATAATTCACTTTTTCCCTCCATCTCTCTCCTCGTTCCTGCTAGACACAAGGACACAATCATAGCATCACTAGCATGGACTCTTGCAGTGGCCATCTGCCCCGTCTTCTAGTGCTGGCATTGTTCTCCATCTTCTCCACCCTTACAGTCCTTTCTCTATTTTGCTGCCAAAATGATCTAATGCAAAATATGATTATATCACTTTCATATTCACTACTTAAGCCACTTAAAGAATTAGGAAAAAGTATTACTAAAACCCAAGAGATGCTGGTTGCAAAACTAACCCCATTTGAAGAATGTGGGCTGGAAGTGGCTTGTTATCCCTTAGACCAAAAAGCAAGCTCAGTGGGTACACTTGTGGCTCAGGAAGAGTTGCCATAGATATATGTGTCTCAGTCTTCACCTGGGACAGTAAACATATGTGGGTCATCAATAGTTGATCCAATAAACTTACATCTAAACAAATTTGAAATTTTATTTTTTTAATTTTAAAGAAAGATTTTATTTACTGATTTGAGATGGAGATAGAAAGAGAGAGAGAGAGAGCACAGAGGGCGAGGGAGAAGCAGACTCCCCGATGAGCAGAGAGCCCTATGCGGGGCTAGATCCGAGGACCCTAAGATCTTGACCTGAGCTGAAGGCAGATGCTTAACCTGAGTGACCGAGGCAACTCACAAATTTGAAATTTTAAAATTTAACTTATATATGCTTAGCTTTTAACTTAGGTAAGTGTAAAGGCCCAATTAATCAACTCATTAGCTTGATCATAAAAAAGACACTTACTTCCTTTAGTGAATCTTTTTAGTCCCTGAGAGATTCAGAATTAAATACAGAAATGAGGAAGTAAGTCAAACATGTGGTACAAAATTTGTGAAATGAAGTTTAATCGTTGGGACAGTGTACCTATGTTCAATATTTTAAGTATTTATAATATTTAAGAGATATGTTACATTAGCAAATATTGAGTTAGATATGTCAAACTAATTTAAAATTTGTTATTTAGACTTTTTAGTTTAGTTGATAGGTATGGATTCTTCAATTGTGTCAATGTTGAGTGTCAACAGCTACTCACATCAAAAAAGGAGAGTCAACCTGACATTACAAGCTTCTGATAAAAGAATACACCATCACCTAGGAAGTAGTCTTACCAAAAACATTAGAACTAAATTTGATTAAGCCACCTCTGCCTCCAATTTAGAGGAAATACAGAGGAGAGAGAAACACATAAGCTATACCATAGGAAAGCACTCAGCAAAATCTAGACTGTGGTTAACTATAGTGCCCATAAACAACTTGATTTCTTCAACAAGTAAATTATAATAAGTTAATAAAGTGATAGAGGATAGACTTATAGCTTGAAAGAGAATTGCAAATGTATAAGCTAAAGAAAATGTGTAGACTTTATATAAATTCTTGTTCGAACAAACTTAAAAAAACCACATACACTAGATTTAAGAGAAAATTGTAAATTTGAACACAGGCTTGATCTTTATATTAACATATAGAGTCTAATTTTTAGGGATGCCCACCAAAATATTCATGAATAGAATTCTATTTATTTGGTATTAGTTTCAAAATAATATGAAAGAGGGAAGTGGGTGGGGATATTGATGAAACAAGATTGGTGATGAATTTATTTAATTGTTGAAGTTGGTGCAGGGGACATGGGTGCTCATTATACTGTTCTTACTGGCTTTTATATATCTGCCTTTTATAAAATTTTTCAAAATAAATGTGTTTCTTAAAAGGGATAAGAAAAATCTCATTGCAAATACAACTGGGATATTTAAGAGAACTGGACATGCTTTGATGGATTTACGAGTCATTTAAGTTTTGGGGAAGATTTTGCTTAGTGCAGTTATTACATTTGTTCATTTGGGTGTTTGAAATGCTTAAAAAATTCAATATATATGCAATATATATATGCCGTTTATATATGCAATGTAAAACATGGACGGGAGTAATTAAAACTAAAATTTTAAACATGAGTATCCATTTAAAAGAATTTAACCTGAACTGTCCAATCATTAGTCAAAGATCCCAAGGACAATAATTATTCCCACTTAAATAAAAATTACTAGATGTATAAATAAGATAGGAAGCTACGTGAATTTAAGTACTTAAAATAAATTAGGCCTTTGCATTATTAACTTTAATGAATTGAGAATTAAAAGTACAAGATGTACATACCTTAGATGTCAAAATATACTGACATTCTACAGAATAAAATCTATAGCCCTTTTCATGGTATACAAGGTTCTTATGACCAGCCCTGTCCTTTTTTGTTTTTTTTTTTTTTAAAGATTTTATTTATCCATTCATAAGAGACATAGAGACAGAGGCAGAGACACAGACAGAGGGAGAAAGCAGGCTCCCACAGAGGCCCTGATGCAGGACTTGATCCCAGGACCCCAGGGGTTAACGACCTGAATCAAAGGGTAGAGGCTCAACCACTGAGCCACCCAGGTGCCCCTGACCCTGTTCTTTTAGAATATATTTTTCATATTTCCTCTTACATCATCTTTTTTCACTTATTAATATTGACTCACTCTCTGAACACTCTCTAGTTTCTTGTTCCTCTCTGCTTTACCCATTCCTAGAAGAATCTTTCTCCTTATCATCCCGTTTGTGACCCTCCTTAATCTTTAAGCCTCTCCTGAAACACTCTCTTCTCTGTGAAGTTATCTCCAATGCCCTAGGCCCACACAGTTGCTGCTTCTATGTGTCATACATTGCTCCATTACAGTGATTATTCTGTATCACTATAATTATAGAGTAATTGCTTAGAGGTCTCTCTTCCTACTATAAGACTAGAAGAAAGAGATTGTCAGTTTGTTAGTTAATTTAGTATTATGACTGTCATTTTTAGAGCACTACTAGAATAATTCCAGTCATGTATAGGACTTTGATTTTTTTTGATGAATTAATTATGCCCCAGCAATACTAAGAAACTAAATTAACGTTTGTTACTAAAGTGACTTGTTTATGATCACTTTTGAAAGAGAATATTAGTCAAAAAGACTACTGGACTTACAGTTTACTTCCTAAAACACTTAGAAGAGTAACAAATAATTGCAGAATGGAGAGTATCTGCATAGCACATTCACACATATGTGGCTGCACATATGTGGCTGCACATTCACGCATATGTGGCTGCAGGTTTATACAAACCATTTATTATTTGTAGACAATGTTTGTATGCACACATTGCTTCATGGACCCAACACAATAGCAATATAAATCTTAGTTTACTTTATAGAACTCTGAACTCACCATCTATCACATGGAAGTGTTCAATAAATATGAAATCGTCTAAGAATGATAGTGAAGAATAAAAGGGAAAAAGATGAAGAAGAGAAATAGGTGAATGTTAGAATAAACTGAAACTGACACCACCTATTAAAAAAAAAAAAAAGAGTGTTGCAGGCATTGAGAAAAACTACACTGAAAGATACAGGCAAACAATGAAACCAATCACCTATCACATAGACCTAAGCAGGTCAAGAAGAAAAGGAAGTTTATCAGTTGTTAGAACCATGTGTCTGCTCAGGAGGACCTTTCACTGGTTTTTTGTTTTTACATGATGGCATGCAGGGTTACATAGGAAAGGCAAAATTAATTCAATAATTACAACCACCAATTTTTAGAAAGCTCGTAGAGCTCTATTTCCTGGCTTTTCAAGATGTAAAGCTCTTGACCTTTCTATCTTATTTGCTATTCATGACTTTGTTGGAGTTTTCTCATTTTTGGTGTTTGGTTTTTACAGAAGGGTGCATCTAAGTGGCACACGAACTGGGTTCTATACCTGCTGTTGCTGAGAATAAAATCTTATGACTTCTCTGTGAACTTTTCTCAGGAACTTGTCTTCCTGTATCGAATGCAGGAGGACCTATATAAAACTGACTCGTTTCAGCCAATGCTCTCCAAATGGAGTTAGGTAAGGCCACCCATAAGCACACTTCTGATAGGGCAAGTCTCAAATTCCAGACAATGTTAAGCATTTCTAATTATAAAAAGGTTATAATGGTAAATTCATACTTTTTCTCGAATTTTACAGCCAAATCTGAAGCTGACCATGAATGATCTCATGGTAAGAATCGTTCAACTTTTCCTTTTCCAACTTTAGTCACTTCCCAGTATTTATTATTTCTTATTACTTCACTTTTCCTGTCTCGTTACTATTAATAACTGTGGCATTTGTTTTGTATGCTAAAATATTCAAGCATTGGTTCTGTTTTTCTATGAAGAATTAGTTATACTGTTAAAATTCTAATTCATTTTAAAAGGCGGTGCCAAGAAACGTGTTACACTAGAAGATGTTGATCTGAACACTAATAGTGATAAACAGGCTCTTAGGATGCCTTTCAGTTTCTCTTCTGATGTCTGGGTACCAGAGCAAAAAAATATAACTAGCTGACTTCTGACCACTAGGTGGGGAAACAATACAATTTAAAAATTGTACATTGTAAATTGTATTTAAAATACAATTTAAAATACAAATACAATTTAAAACAGAACTTTGGCCTCACCATCTTCTTTCTAAAGATGGTTATTATTTCTAATTTTCTTCTGCCTCTAATCTTTTACATTCTTTTTTTTATTTTTTATTTTTTCAAGGTTTTATTTATTTATTCATGATAGACAGAGAGAGAGAGAGAGAGAGAGAGAGGCAGAGACACAGCAGAGAGAGAAGCAGACTCCATGCAGGGAGCCTGACATGGGACTCAATCCCGGGTCTCCAGGATCCCACCCTGGGCCAAAGGCAGGCGCCAAACCGCTGCACCACCCAGGGATCCCCTAATCTTTTACATTCTTAAGGCATCCTGATCCGAATGATGCCATTACATGTGACATCTGGGGAGGCAGGTGATAAAAGCGACCCTATCTCCTGAAATTCCTTCCCTGATACCAATTAAAAATTCACTTTCTTGCCATAAGCAATACGGACTCTACATGCTCTGGAAGACTGTAAACCTTTCAATCATTTATTCCTCTGGGAAGCCAGTCCCTCACCTGAACACTACTTCCCAGTGGCTCTAGTCCTTGTTTCATGAATCCTCTCCTTGCCACCATTATAATTTTTCCTTCTTCACTGCATCTTTCTCCTGGGCATACAAACATACTGTTATTTCTTCCATCTTAAGAAAACAAATCTCAATTCCATGTCCCCCACCAGTTTCTGCCCCAAATCTCCTTGAAACAGTTGTCTATAATTGTTCTTTCCAGTTCCTCTCCTTTCCTACTCCTCTAAAGCTATTTCAGTCAGGTTCAAATCCCAAGTCCAGGATATTTCGCCCCCACAGTGTCCTGTCCACAGCCCTCCCTTACTTGGCCCTCAGCAGCATCTGACACAGTTCTCATGGCCTCCTCCTGGGGAATTCTATCTTTTCTTGGTTTCCAGGACACCACACTCTGGTTTTCTTCCTATTTTATGGCTTACTCCTTTTTACTCTCATCTGTTCATTTGTTTTCTCTCAGGCCTAGTAGAGATGGAGAGCCCAGGGGCTGGTTCTTCTCTCTGGTTGTACTCACTTCCTTGGTGATTTTAACAGTCTCATGATTTTAAGTGGGGAATCTATGCCTATGAGTCTCAAAATTATATTTTGGAACCAGAACTCTCTCCCAAACTCTTCACTTCTTATACCTAATTGCTGCCTCAGCATCTCCACTTAGACATTGAACATAGCCATGCCCTCCTGATCTTCCCTACCCCCAAACGTGTTCACATTCACCTTCTCCCATTTCGGTTGAAAGAAACATCATCCTTATATTATAGTTGCTCAAGCCAAAAGCCCTGGAGCCATCTTTGATCCCCTTTTCCCTTCATACCCCAAATTCAAATTCTGTTGTCTCTACCTTCAAAATATATTCTGAATCTAGATATCTTTCTCCACCTCCACTGCCACTATTTTGATTAGAACCACCTCCACTGCCACCATCTCCATTTATCTATACCCTGCCTGCATTTCTGCAATGTCGACAGACTAGTTTCCTTGTTTCAATATTTGCCTATTGTCTCTTTTCATATAGCTATTAAGGTGATCTTGATAAAACATAAGTCAAAACATCACTGCTCTGCTCAGTCTTTTTCAGTGATTCCTGTTTCACCGAGATGAGCCACAATCTCAACTACGACCCGCAGCCTCTATGTGAGCTGAATCCTTTCCTACTATTCCTTCCCTCGTTCACTCTACTCTAGAACCAGTTCATCTCTTCCTAGTCCTTGAACATTCTAGGCATTTGTTCTGTCTTTTCTCTCTGCCTGGAATGGTCTTGCTTAAGACAACTACAAGCCTGACTCCCTCACTTCCGTGAATCTTTGCTCAAGTAGAACTGCCTATAAAGGGGGCTACCCTTGCCTTAAAGTTTCAACCTGCTGTCCCCAATCCCACCCTCCCACCACATCACCTAACTCTGCTCTCTTTTCTCCTACTCGGTATTTCCTACCATACTATCTCCTTTACATGTTTATTATTTTTATTCTTTTGGTCTCTTGCCCCCCGTTTTATGTGGGCAGGGATCTTTATTTTGTTCACTGATATTTTCTGAACTATTACAACAGCACAAAGCAGTGGCATAAAAAAAAAAAAAACAATTCCCGAGTGAATGTAAAAAAAAAAAAATCTATGAGCGCTTGACCTGAGTGTGGCCTTTGACTGGAGAGGAGAGGAATGGCATTTGCAGGCTGGCAGAGGGAGCATCTGGAAAACACCCATGCGTGTGCTTTGAAGGGTGGCAGCATAAGGAAAAGCACATCTCACAATTTTACTTAAAGATTATCCCATAAATTTCCCTCTCACATGAAATATAAATTTTTGAGCCTGAATATCAAAACTCATTTGGCTCTCATTTCTTCTTTGTGTCTTATCTGGCTTCCCCTACTTGGGGGAAAGTTTCCAATCCAAGTATTTCTTCATTTTGGAATTTATTTGAGTTCTCTGATGGGAGCCTGAAAATCTTTCACTATACACTACATTTTTACTTAAAGAAAATTATAGATGTCGTTTAGCTTTCATTCCCTCGATTGTCTCCATCTGACAATTAACTTTCAGTTTCCCCAATTATTGTTTGTTTGGGTAATATAACACCCAAGGAGACTCTTGTTTCTCTTCATTTTTCTTCTGAGAGTATGCGTTTTTGTGGAATCAGGAACTCTTAGATGAATCCGGCTTTCTAATTAGGAGTCCTTAATAATATGAAAATAGGGATGAGGTAAAGCTTCTTACAATTGGTGGATTTTGTCAATTTCTGATGAAATTAATATTACAAGTAAGAATTTGAGCCCAGTTGGTTGGAAAGCCCTTTTCAACTTTGCAAGAATTCGCTGAAAAGCTGAGAAATTGACCAGCATCCTTATGAATTTGTAATACAGGCTACAGGATCCTTCTTGAAATTCTGTCTTCCATCTAAAACTTTTTATTTTCCACCATATCATAATGGATTCTGGGCAGTAGGTTGCAAAAAAGGGTTAATACAGCAGGCCTAAAGTTCTGATTTTTAGAAGACTCTGACACCAAGACTGGCCCTTGGCTTGCATCTGGGAACTCAGCTTTTAAAAAATCTCCTACACTGATATGAGAAATTGCCTAATTGATAAGAGTGCCTTGCTGTGCCTAGACTGTATGTATAAACAATGCAACTTGTGCTGAAAACTTGCTCTCTTTCTGGAAGTCTTATATTTTGGTATTGGTTAGGCTGAAGTGCCTATGTGGCTAACTCTCTGATAAACACTTGTCTCTACTGGGCTTCTCTGGGAAATAACTTCATACATTTCCAGCGCTGGCAAAAGAAGAACTATCAATGTGTCCTTCCTAGGCATAGAAGGACAGTTTCACTGTGATAAATCTTGGCCAGAAGTACTACTATATGCTGGATCCTATGAGTCCTTTAAATGAATCTGCAAACATATGGTAGTCTTGGGAATTCCTCATACAGCAGAAATAGTGCCAAATACTCCTCCTCTCCACAATTTCTTCAGACAATTATCAGTCTTCATGTCTTATACATTTTCAGGGATTCATGCTCAGGGTACTTATTAAAGTACCTCACTAGAATTACATAAGACTGAAGGCAGTGGCTGGGATAGGGTCACAAAATGAAATTCAGAAGTACTAAGACCATGACCTAGTGGGTTAAATTTATCAGACTAGAAAAAAACTAGGGAAAAGAACCAGAATTTAATACGTGTGAAAGCAAAATAATTTATAGAAGTCAAGTGTATATAAGAATACATGTTAATTGTTTATTTTAACTAAACAAATATTTATTTAGCACTTACATATTAGTAGTCAGATGGCTTAAACTCTTATTTGGTAGCAAAATATCATGGGATATTAGAGTCTTTCAAATAGAATTCATAAAATCAAATGCCTGGAAGGGCACACAGTTAACATAAATGCACGGTACAGGCCATAAACAAGGTAATAGCTGTTAAACTGCTCTAACACTTTCTAGCCACTGCCTTTATACCTCAAACAAAATAAAGTAAGACATAGTGGTGGTTACGTATGACAGATGTGTTTTCAACCCCTGCTCTAAACTGTAATCATCATCAGTAAAGGAAAGCTGTCCAGATACTGATATTAACTGATTCTATTAGTTAGATTACGGATATGAAGTACTTTTAGTGTAAAGGTACTGTAATTATCAGATTCTATTAGATGGATTATGGATATTAAGTAGTTTAAACATAAAGAACATCAGGCTGGTAGGGGATTGAAATGGAGGAAAAATAAATTGTAGCTAAATACTTTGGAATATTGCATATTTACGGTAAAGGAGAATGATGTAATTTTCTAAAAAAAGAAAGGGAATACTTAGTCTAACTTGCCATAAGGAACCATACTTACCATTATCCAATGTCTTTTTAAAACACATTCATTTTATTCCAATCTCCTGGCTGCTTTTTAACCAGCTATTCTGGTAAGTCATGGATAAAGAGCCCATCCAGTTTTGACATTTCTATAAAGTGCCATCTAAGACAGGCAAAAGTGAGCTTAAATAAAAGTTTCCTAGTTTTTTAACACACAGCCAAAATTCTGAAGATTGAGAGAAAACCTGCATTTTTTTTAACTTAAGGAGGTTATTTAGCAGAGTGGTTATAAGCACACATTTACTTTGGACTCAGACTGACATTGCCTCAAATTTCTATTCTACATTCTTGTGTAATCTTGGAGAAGTTACTCAGCCTCTGTAAATTCCCATTTCTTCATCTGTGAAATGGTGAAAACACTTTCCACTTATATATGTAAAGTTCCTAGTGTGTCATAAGTAGTCAGTAAAATGTGGTGGTGGTGGTGGTGGTGGTGATGATTATGATAATGGTAGTGGTGGTATTGGCAGTGATGGTGATGGTGGAAGAGGTGGTTGTAGTACTAACCTGAAGAATGCTTCAAAATTTTTAAAAGGCAGTTTTTAAAACTCCAAAGGGAAAAACCATTGCAAAACCAGATCAACAGTAGTTGCTCAAGGATATGGGGGTATGCGAGCAGCCTGCTTAGCCATTCCTTCTCCTTCCATCTGCCCACATTTGTGACCCCAGCCATTTACCATGGAACTCCAGTATTCAGCCAAGCAGAGTTTGAAAACCTAAGGCAAGAGATGACAAAGAAATGACAAGATAATGTTTGCTTACTTTAGATCTAAGGGAGGTTTAATGTTTCTAGGAGGTAGACTTGGGACAGGCGGTTGTGGTGGGTGAGATGCTGGCAATGGTGGTTGGCTGGCTGGATGGGATGCTGGAGGTGGTGGTAGGGACGTAGTTGAGTAAGATGTTTGGCCTTTGCTGGTACCTAAGAAGCAGAGAAAAAAATACCACGAATTAAGATAAATCTTCAAAACACAAGGGCTGGCTATTCCAAGTATGCAGAAATGCGCATCTTAAATATAAAATTGTGAGAAATGCATCCTAAGTTAAATTATTGCCTTAAAGAATCTAATATTCAAAGTATCACAGAACATGCCATTTTAAATGTTCTATTTTTTCAGATATATTGAGGTATAATTGACAAAAATTATAAAATAGTCAAAGTGTATAACACAATGGTTTGATATACATATATATATTTTTTGAAAGGTTTTCCATCCATTGAGTTAATCAACATATCCACTCATCTCATGTATTTATCTTTTTGTGGGGCAGAAGATGAGAATACTTAAGTTCTAGTCTCTTAACAAATTTTAGTTATGCAATACAGTGTTAACTCTAGTCACCATGTTTTATTCTAGATCTCAGACCTTATATATCTTATAACTGAAAATTTGGACCCTTTGATCAGTCTCTTCCTATTTTCTTCACCCTAGCCCCTGACAGCCATCTTCCTACTCTCTGTTTCTATGAGTTTGACTTTTTTGGTTTTGTTTTTTAGATTACACAGATCATTGAACCACGCATTTTCTTGTCTTTGTCTGCGTTTCTGGCTTATTTCACTAGTGTAATGCCCTCTAAATTCATCCATGTTGTCAAAAATGACATGATTTCCTTCTTTTTTTAAGGCTGAATTATATTCCATTTTATACATCTATTACATTTTCTTTTTTTTAATTTTTTAATTTATTTATGATAGTCACACACAGAGAGAGAGAGAGAGAGAGAGAGAGAGAGAGAGGCAGAGGGAGAAGCACCAGGAGCCCGAGGTGGGATTCGATCCCGGGTCTCCAGGATCGCGCCCTGGGCCAAAGGCAGGCGCTAAACCGCTGCGCCACCCAGGGTTCCCCTATTACATTTTCTTTATTCACTTATCCACTGATGGACATTTAGGTCCTCGGCTGTTGTGAATAATTCTGCTATAAATATGGGAGTAGAACCATCTCTTTGGGATAATTATTTTGTTGCTTCTAGATAATACACAAAAGTGGGATTGTGGGATCATAAGGTAGTTCAAGGAAAGTCTATAGTGTTTTCCATAGTGGCTGTGCCAGTTTATTCCTAACAGTATATGTAAGTGTTCCTTTTTCTCCACTTCCTGGCACTTGTTGTCTATTGTCTTTTTGATAATTGACATCCTATCCTATGTGTGAGATGATATCTCACTGTGCTTTTGATTTGCATTTCCATGATGATTAGCGATGTGGATACACATTCCTTTTTCTTTTTGTGAGATAGATAAGTTCTTTAATTCCCACTACTAAAAAGAATTTCTCTTATCTTGTTAAGAAAAATCTTAACAATTGTTAAATCTAGGTGTAGAGTACATGGGTGAAAAAAATGCACAATAAAAAATAAAAACAAAACAAAACAACAACAAAAAAGAATTTCTCTTACTTTTTCTGAGCTTTTGTAAACAATAGTTTTAATATTTTGGACTTTGTGAAGAAGTCTACATCAACTTTTTTTTTACACCAACTTTAATATCACATTCTTTATGATTTTTAAAATGTAGATGATGTTTCATTGGGCTCATTATTTTAGACCAAAGAGGTGTAGTTTTTGTGTCTGTTCTCATGGGTAATACATTCTTTCTTGTTTTCAATGATTTCCTTGAATCATTAATGAGAAGATTTTGTTTCAGGTATGATTTCTAAACATTGAAATATATTCAACAACCTCACAAATAAATCATACATAATCTCTATGAGATGTAGATTATGTCTACATAATCTCTATGTAGAGATTATAACATAAAGATAAGCAAAACTAATAAACATCAATTACCCATAATCCCATCATCCAGCAATAGCTCCTAAATTACTTGTATTTTAAAATAAAACATTTTGGGCAGCCCTGGTGGCCCAGCAGTTTAGCGCCGCCTTCAGCCCGGGGTGTGATCCTGGAGACCCAGGAGGGAATCCCACGTCAGGCTCCCTGCATGGAGCCTGCTTCTCCCTCTGCCTGGGTCTCTGCCTCTCTCTCTCTCTGTGTCTGTCATGAATAAATAAATAAATAAATAAATAAATAAATAAATAAATAAATAAAATCTTTAGAAAATAAATAAAACATTTTAATGCAAACATACAGCAGGGAGTAAAATGGAACCATTTTGCTATTTTGTTATCAGTATTTTTATTTTTCTCAACATCATAAATATCATTCTGGGTTAATCTAATTACAATGTAATTTTTAGTAACTGGGCAATTTTTATTTATGCAGCTCTTACCATGATTAAAAAAAACCCACTAAGGCTCTCATAATGGCTATTTGTATTAATTCCTTTCCTTTTTGATGTAATAAGATGTCTTAGTCTTTGCACATATTTAAAGATTTGTCCTAGAATGAATTCCATTAAGTGGAAATGCTGGGTCAAACAACATTTTTTAAGACTTTTGACACAAAATATCAAATTGTCTTCCAGAGAGACAGCAACTGATAGCTCCACTAACTGACAGTATATAAGAGTGATTTTCATATATTTTTGCCCACATTGGCATTATTATGTTTTGACTTTTTCAGAATATTATGGAAAAAATTCTACCTTTTGTTTTAATTTCATTTGTATCAGAAAATCAATATCAAATACTGAAAACTTCCAAAATTTCAAAAGATGTTTCTTTTGCATTTACTTTCATTCACACAACACACACACACACACACACACACACACACACAGACAACTACTGCTTGAAAAATTATTGATTTTCTATTTAGTAGATGTATGTAGGTTTTTGCTTTCTTTCTCTTCCTTTTCCAATGTAGCAAAAGCATGACTTTTTTTAGGGGGGATTAAATCCATGTTCATTGTTTTCATTATCATGACTCGGTAAATATTACTTTTTGTTGAATTAAGCAGTGCACTATGATTACATTTCTTTTCTCATTCAACTTATTGTTTTCCTGGAATTAATAACTGTCTTGTCATTTGGGAAGATTTTTCTTTGGAACTCTTACTTCCCACAATTTCCAATAGTGCTGTAAAATATCTTTAAACATTTTCGACAAAACCAAACCTGTCAGATAATGAATTGGTTCCAGTATACCATCCCTGTCCATTTACTCTAATGTGACCTGGTTGCTTTTAAGGTCTGCCACACATGTGACATTCTGAGATTTCTTTCTGCCAGTGTCAGGCTCTGATATATTTAGAGAATGCATTGTGATAGAGTCTCAGATCAAAACCAAAGTGCCTGAGTTTAAATCCTGGCTCCACCACCTACCTTCTGGGTGACTTGGATAAGTGACTTCTGGTTTCATCTGGAAAATGAAGATCATAATAGTGCCACCTCATTGGGTTACGGTAAGGACTTTAGACTTACTACATGTAAAGCATTTAGCACAGTACCTGACATATAGTAAATTGAACTTTTTAAAAAAGATTTTATTTATTTATTCATGATAGACACAGAGAGAGTCAGAACATAGGCAGAGGGAGAAGCAGGCTCCCTGCAGGGAGCCCGTTGTGGGACTTGATCCCAGGATCCCAGGATCATGACCTGAGCTAAAGGCAGATGCTCAACCACTGAGTCACCCGGGTGCCCCATAGGTTGAACATTTTATTTTTTTTCAACAAATATTTATTGAATGCTTACTATGTGTCAAGCTCTGTTTAGGCAATAGGATACAATAGAAAAAGTGGACACAAATTTCTGCTCTTATAGGTTTGGGAAGATAGATAAAAATGAAAAATATCTAAATAGAATACATATAAAATTATGAGAACTGCTATAAATGGTGGAAAGACTATGTTGGCATCTCTTCCCTACTCTGCATTCAGTGACCTCACTATGGTAGACTGAATTTGAGCAAAAAGGGAGTATTTAGCTCCTGGAAATAGACAAGAATTACAAATTTCAGCTTTATTGTTTTGTTGATTGTTAGATTTAAGAAAGTGATGGAGAAAATGCTTATAATGCAGATTAAATGTAAAAGTATGTTGTTTCTGTAACTATTACATGATGAAGAGCATAAAACATTCAGAAAATATTTTCCAGTATTTGAAAGCTATTACACAGCTCAGCAAAGTAGTCATTCACATCATTGGCAAATGAGTGAAGTTCTGACATAGATCTTTATTGTTTTACAGTCATCTTGTTAACATAAATGAAAATAGCAATCAACATTCAGGTTGGAACTACACTCATTCCTTAATTGCAACCATAGGTTGACTACAGGTAGTCAAGAAATTGCCAAGAAATTGGCAAAAATCAACAGTTGGCTCTGTGGAATTTTCAATAAAGAATATTGTTTGGCTTATTGGTATTTATATTATTATGCACTATGCATCTTTTATATCAATAAAGTTTATTACATATGTATATATACATAACACCCATACATGGCAGTCTTTCTTAGAGAACTAGTTCAAAATTTACCAGCATCCAATTGCTTCTATGTAAAAAATTCATAGGTTCTTTTGGCTCTTTCATGAGTAGAATGTGTCTGTATCTCCTGGCTTTGCTTTGACCCTTTCTGATTTTATGCGTTGTGCATTTGAATTATGTGTATCGCCTAGTTTCCCTAAATATGAAGTTTGTTTTTCTTGTCCTCCTAATTTTAGAGCAATGTTTTTGAGAGGAAAAGGGGTGCACTCTTGAAAAACATTTTGTTTTAATTTTACATGTTTCTGAGCACCACTGAGGTCAATTTTTTCATCTTCATAACCATGTTTCATTTTAGTTGTATTATCTATTCAAGTCCTTTGTTTTTAAAATAGTATTTGCTTTTTCTTAGTGGCTATTAGAACCTCTTTATTAAGGGCATTCATCTTTTTGCCACCTTCATGGACAAACCGAATGTAGTAATTGGGCTGCTTTGGCTTCTGTTTCTGGGTGTATATTAAAAACTCTCCAACAATGAAAAGGAAAAAAACAAACCAAAAAACAAACTAAAAACAAAACAAAAGAAAAAACATACCATTGCCCCAACCAATCGAACCCCAAATCTTCAAAACCTTTGAAGGAAATATAGTACTTTACTGTAAGTTATCTTAAAGGGTCAGTGGCAGGGTTTTAAATACATATATAAAAAGCTTCTTAATTCCTTCTAGATAGTTTTGCCTCATTCCAAAGCTTTCATTGTGGTAATTTTTAATTTTAATTTTTAAAATTAAATTAAATTTTTAATTAAAATTAAATTTAATTTTAATTTTTAAAAACATTACCCTCTCTCTTCATGTTCTCTTCTTACTATTCCAGTCCTCTTACTAGTTCAGAGGTTTAAAACATGCTCAGGCCCTCCACTGCTGACTTGTGGGGCACCTGCCAAGTACAAGGCTCACAAGAATTGCTCATCTTCTCTTTTGGCAGCTATTTGGGGGTGGGGGGGAACTTTGGCGTAGAGAGAATCAGTTTCCCCACAAATCTGACAAATAAAATTTCTAAACTGATTACATTTATGTTAGAAATATTTTTCCCATTTCATTTTTGTCCTCAGTAAAGTTAATCTTTTTGACATATAGGACTTACTACTTTTTCTCTACTGCAGTGAGTAAATTCTTTTTATATATAGTTTCTATCAGTAGAGTTATGTTTGGGAAAGTCTTTCTTATCCTGAGAACACATAATTATTATTATTTTTAAATATTTTATTTTATTTTTTAAAACAATTTATTTATTTGAGAGAGAGAGAGTGCATAAGCCCAAGGTGGAAGGGGGCCGGGGTGGGGGGGAGGGTGGGGAGGAGCAGAGAGAAAAGCAGACTTCCCACTGAGCAGGGAGCCCAACTTGGGGCTCAATCCCAAGACCCTGAGATCATGACCTGAGCTGAAGGCAGACCCTTAACTGACTAAGCCACCCAGGCACTCCTAAAGATTTTATTTTTAAGTAATCTCTACATCCAATGTGGGGCTCGAGCTCACAAACCTGAGATCAAGAGTTGCATGCTCCACGAATGAGCCAGCCAGGAATCCGGAGAACACATAATTATTAATCTTACATTTTTTTCTACTTCTTTTTTGGACTCATTTTTTTACATTTAACTCTTTGAAATGATTAATAATTTATTTTGAAGTTAGATGTGAGACCGGGATCTAGGGTCATTTTTTTTTAAGCATTTATTTATTCATAAGAGACACAGGGAAAGAGGCAGAGACATAGGCAGAGGCTCCCTGCAGGAAGCCTGATGTGGGACTCGATCCCAGGACCTCGAGATCACGACCTGAGCCAAGGCAGATGCTCAACTGCTGAGCCACCCGGGCGTCCTAGTTTTATGGGTTTTGTTGCTGTTGCTATTGTTCTTAGATCATTTATTACGTGTCCCAGCACCATTTATCTAATGAGCTATTACTTACTGACTTGAAATGCCTCTTTTATCATAGAATAAACATTAAAAATCCTAGTGAATTTGACAGATGAAAATGACATCTTATTTTAATTTATAAATAATACGGTCTGATAGATTCCTAAATAATTTGAAAGCTGTACTCACAGGGAATAAGCCACTGTGAGTGGAAATTAATAAACTCTTGTCTAAACAGAAGAAAAATGTTTATCATCCATCTGTGACTTATCTTTTCATGGAAAATATTTTGATAAGCCAGGGGTGTTACCATATGAAAATGATCTAAGGCCTGGAGGTGAGAAATTTTAGATATGTTTTGGGGAACAACGAACTGGAAACACCAAAAACTGACTCACCCAAAACCCGTGTACTACTTTTTCATCTTTACATGGGCTGATGAGACTTTCTGATGGGGCATCTGTGGTGGGCCCCTGTCGTTCTGCTTGCCTGACATCTATTCTCCTTTCCTTAGTTACAATAACACGAGCTACCCACAAAGGGGAGTGCTTGCTTTCCCACTGGACTTAGACCTCCAAGGAAGCCCCCTTTGGCATTGCCAGCATCTATCTCACCACCACCAGGGCAGGGTTTGCCTGAGGATGTAGCAGAGCTAAAGGAAGGCACAGCTAAGAGACAGTAAGGGACTGTTTGGATTTTTTAAAAAACTATGTTTCAAAAATTGTCGATAATTTGAAAGGCATAGTGAGGCCCTACACTAATTGTTCAAATGTTTTGTTCCTCTTCGAGTTTGGGAGAATATACACAAAAGTCTTCCTATGTTATTCAACTGTTTAGCAATGAAAGATTTTGCTTTGCAAAATCTGCAGTCACTTTCAAATACTACAAGGGATTTATTTGCATGTATACAAAATAATTCTATGGAAAAATATTTTAGTTTTTCAGAAAAAAAAGGGAGACTTATCTTAATGTAATCTGATTGGTTTAAAAATCTCTATTCGGACTTTATAAAGTATGCTAAAATATAATTAATAATATTGGAATTCTTAAAAAGAAAAATCTAGCTGGTTGTGATGGAAAGAAGAGAGTGTGGATATATAAAGAAGAAACAGAAACACTGTAACTACAGAAAATTTCTGGGACTGGTGGTAACAATGTTTAGTAATCCCTTTATTTTCCTACCAGGCATCATTCTAGGTATTTTACATATTCAATTTTATTTAATCTTTATAACAATCCTCTGGGGTTTAAATTCTTATCCAGTTTCCATTTGACAGTTAAGAAAACTACCCACGTTCAGAGAGTTTGTAAGCAGTAGAAAAGTCATTCAAACTTTGAACCCTACTCAATTTCTTATGCTGTCTATGCCCTACTCCCTTTCTGCTATGTTCTGCTGCTTAAGGAAAGAACGTAGACATTTCCAATGCACATGTTAACACACTTTCCAGAGATCTGAGTGTAAGTCTAGCTTTTTGGATCGATAATGTTTCCTCTTAGTGTGATTTTGTATGACTATTTTCTGTTTCATGTAGGGCAGAAATAGCTCTGGAGACTCTAAAGTAATTCTGAAGCATGTACCCACCTATGTGGGTGTTTCAGATGCTAAATTTATAATTTATACCAGAATTTGATTTGGGAAACCAGATAGCAGGAAAGTAGACATTCAAGGGCTAGTGGAAAATGGACCTTTAAAGGTAGATGACTGACACAAGCAAGCAAAGAAAAAATAGTCTCAAGAAATGAAATTGAAGAATTCAAAATGCAGTAAAAAAAAAAAAAGGACTTAGAAGCAATTAAATAAATAAAATAAAGGAAAAAAAACAAGTTTAGAGTTTACTGGGCATCAAGAATTAAGGATATGAGTTGAGAGACAACACTCTGAATCAATCTACCGTGGGTCTTATCCCTCAAAGCTCAGGAGATGTTGTATACATGGCCTATGGCTTTAGAATATTGGATCTGACATGACCATTTGGAGCTCCTCCAAGAATGGTAGGATTATGCATGGATGTGGGCCTCTCGGTACACAGAGCTGCTCTCCCGGATGGTGCAGAACAAATGGGTGGTGGTAAACTAATCAGGGGAATTTACAACCTACCGCCCACACTCATCCCGAGACAGAATTGTAGAACTGTGTTCCTGGATATTTTGACAGTGTTCGAGGCTTTAAGAAGGAGATATGGGGCATTTTGCTAAAAGGTCAAGCGGGAGCTTGACTTACATCTTGCTGTAAGCTTTGAACTTCCACCAGAGATGTAATAGGTTTAATAATCAAATATTCAACCCTAATAAAAAATGGGAGTATTGGCAAAAATGAGAGAGAACTATTTTTGTACAAGGGAACAGTTCATACTGGTTGCAGAATAAATGGGGGAAAGATGAGAATGAAGGGGAAAGACAAAAGCACAAAGATAGTTCTCAAGAATTTGGGAGGTTACCAACATCTGATTTAATTTTCATTGTCTTTTTTTTTTTTTTAAGATTTATTTCTTAATTTTGTAAAGCAGAGGAGAGGCAGAGGTAGAGAGAGTATCAAGCAGATTTTTAACTGAATGCGGAGCCTGATGCAGGGCTCAGTCTCACGACGCCGAGATCATGACCTGAGCCAAAACCAAAAGTCAGATGCTCAACCGGCTACACCACCTAAACGCCCCAACAAATTTTCATCTTCTTGAATTTTAGAGCCTCTGAAGAGGATCTAAAACTCTTAAAAGAAACAGAACCGAGAAGGAAGAAAAAAAAGGGATGGGGGAAGATGAGGGGATGATTAACAAAAACACAAAGTGGGCAGTAGTGTACTCCTATTAGAGAAAATGCAGCAAACAAAAGTTCACAAACTTTGCACTTCGCAGTTTTTTGGTGAGCCAAATACTGGTTCTAGATATTGTCACAATGTTCTTGTAACACGAAGATCTATGAGAACTCAGGAAACCTACCCCACAGGTTTTGATATTTATGACTTTTTAAAAAAGATTTTATTTATTTATTCGTGAGAGACACACACACACACACACACAGAGAGAGAGAGAGAGAGAGAGAAAAGAGGCAGAGACACTGGTAGAGGGAGAAGCAGGCTCCACAGAGGGAGCCTGATGTGGGACTCGATCCTGGGACTCTAGGATCACACCCTGGCCGAAAGCAGGCGCTAAACTGCTGAGCCACCCAGGGATCCTGATGTTTATGACTTTTGAGTAAGAAGCTACCTATAGCCTTCATGTCCCAAGATGTCTAAGGAACATCTGGGGTGTGGTTCTCTAGCTCCTTTACAAAACCAAGGACGTTATATCATACTGCCCACAACTGTCCCCAAGCCCTTACACTAAACTAGGTACTTCTAACTTTGGTTTTCTTGGGATGTCTTGAATTGGGCCAGGCACTACAAAACTTTGATTTTACCACCAGCTCTACTACCAGAGAGCATTTTGTCTCTGGCAAATCAGTTAACTAACCTCCATGTGGTTTCGTTTTTCTGTCTGTCCCCAGCAGTAGTAACATGATCCCAACTACTTCATAAAGGTTTAAGGATTAGATGAGCTGATACACATGAAAACATCTTGAAAAGTCCAAAGTGTTGTATAAACATCATAGATGATCCTACAAGGATGAGGGGTGCTGCAAATAAAATCATTGCTAAGTTACCTTGACCTAAGATATTTTGAAATCATTTATAAAGTTCGTTTTGTTTATTTGGGAATTATTACATGCCTGCCCCAGGATTTAGCCATTGAACTGGCAACTTGGAATAGAGACTTCTATTTTCTTTGGGCCCCTGAGTAGGCACCTAACTATTGCCCATCCAAAGGGAAGAGAAGCTCTAGCAGCTGTTTGGCATTTTCAGAGTCTGGACTGGTGAACTCTGCACGAGGTAATTTTACAATCTAGGTGCACACTGAGAACCACTAGCAGCTACACACCCGTGCACATTCATTTACACCTAACCGAACATGAACTTTCTCAGGACCACATATCACTGAGATTTTATCACATTTACTATAATGGCTGTTTCAAAACTCCCCACATTTCTGGACCTCACTCATGCCTTCCTCTTTCACCACAAGACAACTTTGCCTTTTGTTTCACTAAGAACAGGGAGAGCACGCCTACTGCTTACTCCCTGCTTGCCCTTCATTCTAACTTATTAAAACCTCCTTCTACCTTGCTCGTCCTCTTTCTCTTTGCCCTTGATTCTCTGGAAAAAAAATGTCATTCTTCCTTCCTCGCACTAGTTGGCATTGTTGATTCTTATCAGTACCAGTTTCCTTATAGATCCTGCTCTGTTAACCATGGACTCCTTCGTTTGCACTGAGCAAAATAATTTCTTAAGCACTTACTATGGGCTCTGGGTGGTGTGTTTCATCTTTCAGGAGTATGTCTCATCTTAAACATGGTCAGTCTTCTCCACTCTGAAGGACACAACAATTTTCTTTCTTACCCTTGTCCTCTAGTCTAGCTGCTTTTCCCTCCTTCCCTTTACAGTCAAATTTCCTGGAACAAAAGCCTGTGTTGGCCACTTCTGTATCTTTATTTTTGCTTGAGTGGCTTCATGGCAGAGCAAAGAATGGAGGGGTTTGGGGAGGTGTGGGTTTGAGTTCAGACTCCACCACATTTGTGATAACCTGCAGTTGCTTATTACTCTATTTGGGGCCTTGAGTAAGTTGCTTGATTTCTCCAATCTTTATTTTCTCATCTGTGAAGTGGTCATATACAACCACCTTGTAAAAGCACCTGCCCACACTGTAACACTCAATAAATATTCCTACTCTTCTGAGCTGTTATTTGAGCTGGCTGCATTGATACACAGCATCTACCCACCTCAACTGTGAACAAAACAGAACACCTTTTCCCCAAGCCAATCATGCCTGGCTCTTGTTCTGTTAGGACATCTTAGGGAGGGTGAAGAATCAGGAGGCTTAGCTTTAAATCCTTAGAACCATCCCATTAGGTGCCCAAACAAACAAACAAACAAACAGACATTACTTTCACTTTACTGATTCCTACACATGCCAGAAACAATTTTTGACATGGGAAGAGGAATGGTTTGGTAAAAGGAAGAGCTGTACTGGGGTCATTCAGACTTGGGTTTGACTACCAATCCCAACCAGCAGTAGCTATGGTACACTGGTGAACTTACTTCGCTTCTTTGGGTTTCTATTCCTTGCCTGTTGTATTGAAGCTCTGGATTCCTAACTTGCAGGACGGTTATAGAATGAGATATAGTATGTCTGCCTGCCCAGCTTATAGCAGGTGTTCTACTTATGAATTATCCCAGACCCTGAAACTGTTATGTTTGTTCTATATGGAACAGATTAGATGTCTGTTCTATATGGAACAGACTCTTGTTAAACCCCTGAGGGCACATTTGTTTCCATCTGCATAGAGAGAATAGGATAATCATATTCTTGCAACTTAAAAAAAAGTTTTCTGAACTGCCATTTGTGCCTGAAACCACATGCTAATCACTGTACATCTGGCCATTCTGTGGAAAGCAAGGTTCTGAAAGGCCACCTGCCCTTTGAAATGTAGTGTGGTTGTACTGCCCTTCCACACTGTGAACACCCATGCGACCTGATGCCGCTCAGGGAGCTCTCTATTTGTACATAGAGTACTTGCATGTGGTTTCTTATACTAATTTTATTTTCTTTAAAATTCTCAAAATCAATTAATTAATCTATTAATCTTTTTATTTATTTTCTTCCTAGTTACACAATAACCTTCTGAAGGTACTTCTCCACTGTCAATATCTGTGTGTACCCAACACTTTACATCTATTGTACACAGTAGGGCACTTAATGTTTACTGTTTTGGACTTTCTTTTTCCTTTATCCTTTTCCCTTTAGTAAAAAAACAAACTAACTAATTTAAGACAGTTCATGGTAAAACAAATATATATACGGTAAGGCATTTAAGAAAATACAAGGAGGAGGGATCCCTGGGTGGCGCAGCGGGTCGGCGCCTGCCTTTGGCCCAGGGCGCAATCCTGGAGACCCAGGATCGAATCCCACATTGGGCTCCCGGTGCATGGAGCCTGCTTCTCCCTCTGCCTGTGTCTCTGCCTCTCTCTCTCTCTCTGTGACTATCATAAATAAATAATAAAAAATAAAAAAAAAAGAAAATACAAGGAGGAATATCAAAAAGAAAATATCAATTCTAGATCCCATCCCTCAGTCTCCACCCCAAACACAAGTGTTACCAGTCTTTCAAGAACTTTACATCTTTCAAGAAATATTCCATTTTTTTTGTACACAAATGAGACCATGGTAAATATATTATTCTGTATTTTGCTTTCTGGATTTAAGAAAGAGATTGTTCTATATTGTGACAAATAAGGCAATCACTTTTTTTCATAGATGTGGAGCTTTACATACGTTATATTTATCATGGTTTATTTGACCAGTTTAATTATTGATGGAAATTTAGGTTATTTAAAAAACTTTATTGAGATATAATTCGATAAATATACTAATTTAAGGTGCACAACTCAATGGTATTTATATTTTATAGTTGTGCAAGCATCAACATAACCTAATTTTAGAACATATGAATCACCACAAAAATAAACACTGTACCTATTAGTAGTCACTCCCTATCCCTGCCCTCCTCCCACTGCTGTAGGCAACCAGTAATCTCCTTTCAGTCTCTATAGATTTGTCTATTCTGTCCATTTTGCATTAATAGAATCATACAATATGTAGTCTTTTGTGACTGGCTTCTTTCACTAAATTCTTTTTGCAGTTCAATCATGTTGTAGGAGATATCAATACTTTATTCCTTTTATTTATAGCTGAATTATAATCCACTGCATGGATAATGCATCTATTTATCTATTTTCCAGATGGTAGACATTTGAGCTGTTTCCACTTTTTAGCTATTATAAATAATGCTGGTACGGACATTCATGTACGAGTCTTTTGTAGACATATGTTTTCATTTCTTTTGGATATATGCCCAGAGTAGAATTGTTTGACCATTTGAGGGATTCTTATTTCTTGATATTTTTCGATTATTAGACCATTACTACTACAAGACCATTCTTGTATCTCTGTCTTTGTCCACAAGTTTAAATACATCTGTAATATCAATTTTTAGAAAGTGGAATTGGGGAGTCAAAAAAACCCAAACATTAAAACAATTTGGTAAATGATGCTTTTTAGTGTTACCAATTCATTTGTCTTCTAGCTCAAGAGGAGAATATCTGTTTTACCATAACCTCATTAACATTGTGCATTATACTTTTTAAAAGTCTTTAACAGGGATCCCTGGGTGGCGCAGCGGTTTGGTGCCTGCCTTTAGCCCAGGGCGCGATCCTGGAGACCCGGGATCGAATCCCACATCGGGCTCCCGGTGCATGGGGCCTGCTTTTCCCTCTGCCTATGTCTCTGCCTCTCTCTCTCTCTCTGTGACTATCATAAATAAATAAATAAAAAATTAAAAAAAAAAAGTCTTTAACAATTATGGTGGGTAAAGAAATGATACTACATTTTAACTTGCATTTCTATGTTTATAAATGTGACTAAGAATCTTTTCATATGCTTATATGACGTTCTATTTATGTGTTTTTGTGTGTGTCTCCTTTATATAGAATATTAGAGGTATATATAGCATTCTATTTAGTTAAATAGTTGAAAAAAGAGAACATTATCTATGGTATTTTCTCTGATATAGAATATCATTTATAATACAGGCATATAAGTAGATAATGCCATTTATGTCAAATTATCTCAAAAATTTTCAGAAGATCCCCAGCGGCCTTCAAAGGTAGGACTTGAAACTTCTGTGTCACAGGTTTAGAACACCTACTTTTACAGAATTTTTCCTTGCCCTAATTCAAAGTCATCTGTTCTTATCTTCAAAGGATTTGTAAACCCATAGTGGATGGGGAAATTTTGAAAATCAATGTAGTTGAAAAGAAAACGCTGTAACTGTATTAGTAAGAAACACTTTACTTTGAAAGCAAGCTGCCAAGAAAATGTTGGCCAGCTTAGAGTAGCCCATCAAAATGGAAAGAAAAGTAATACTGAAACATCAGTGTTTACAAAGATAATTAAAGCAGAAATTGGATGAAGATGAAGTAGAGATCAAAACAATATGTTGATCAATTAGAGGAAAATAAGTAAGAAAGGATTCACTATCTTAACTTCTCTTTGTCAGACCTAACTTTAACATTTAGGGTCTCTGAATACTTTTTTTATTCTTAAAAATTCACTCCCCCAATCACTTTGTTGACTACTCCTTTGTTGTCCATATAACCATTCATATAATTATATGTAATTATATATCAAATATATCAAATGTAAATTGTTCTCATAAATGACTTTATTTTCAATTCATAAAACAACATGAAATTCAAATTACTAGGCAGTAATTTGATGGAAGATTGATGACTTTTGAATCTTTCCTACATCCTTTCCTAAAGAATGTAAAGTGCAATTTTAAAAGGAAAAAAACCATCTTTTTTTGTCAGATGCTCATAAGTTACCAAGTGCCTCTTGCTCTAAGATAAGCATATTTTGGGCAGAAGACAATAACAGTATTTCTTTTTTTCAAATACTAAAAGTTGTTTTAAAAGTATACTCATATGGGGGCAAAGTAAGTACTAGAACTTAAGTTTTAGAAACATTCACATATGAACTGATTTATATGTTGAAGGAATGGTGAATGTTCTTCACTCTGATTTTAAAATAAGATTAATATAACCCAGAAATATGACACCCATGAGCAGGAAAGGAATGAACATTGATGCTGCAGAGACAATATCGCAGCTTCATAAGCAAATAGAGGAATAATTAAAGCAGGTGATCCAAACTCATCTGTCCTTGGAAGCCAGGCAGGAACATGCTTTTGTACACTGAGCTGGAAATGCGACTGTGGTTAACAATAGACTTGTGCCCTGTCTCAATGGGGTGGCTGCTGCAGGGTTCTAGCCTGTTGTAGATATGTAAAGAACAAATCTAGATTTTTTTATGAAATCTTCTAATTTTTTAATGTTGGCAAGTAGGTAAATCAAACAAAGTAAAAAACCAAAATAGGGTGCCTGGGTCGCTCTGTTGGTTAAGCATCTGGCTTTTGGTTTCCACTTGGGTTGTGATCTCAGGGTCTTGGGATTGAGCTCCCTCAGGCTCTGTGCTTAGTGTGAAGTCTGCTTGGGATTCTTTCCCTCTTCTTCTCCCTCCCCCAGGCACCCACCCCCTGGCTCTTTCTCTCTCTAAAACAAATACATAAAATCTTAAATAAATAAAAATCTCAAAAACCCTGCACACCAAACAAAGCATATTGATATGCTATATTAATTTGTGACAGTCACAAATTTAAAAAGTTAAACTTTTAACTTTAACTTTTAACTAAGAATTAACTTTTAAGTTAATTCTTAACTTTTTAAAGTTAAGAAATAGGAAGTGCTGTAAAGAAAGGTTTATTGAGGGAAATTGCCTGATCATAGGTTCATCCCGGAAGATGGTTTTTTTCCTGCTAAAACTATGAAGTTTGGAAAGGGGTAAATTAGACCATCAAACCTGGTAGAGAGTTATAGAAGTTCAGGAAAGAGGATCAGAACTGCCAACAAAGAAGGTAAATCTTCCCTGTAGCACCTGGACAGAACAGTATTCTGGAAAGATTTTGAAGGAAGAAGCACTGGAGAGACAAAAGTGACTACAACCCAGTGTAACTATAAGAAGCACAACTATGAGGGTGTCTGAGTGGCTCAGTCGGTTGGGTATCTGCCTTTGGCTAAGGTCATGATCCCAGGGTCCTAGATCGAGCCCCACACTGGGCTCCCTGCTGAGCTTCTCCCTTCTTCTCTCTCTCTCCCTCTGGATGTGCATGCTCTCTGTCTCTCCTTCTCTCTCATTCAAATAACTAAACCTTAAAAAAAAAAAAAAGAAGTACAACAACATGGACAGATAGATGGGTGTACATAAAAGGAATTCAGTTCAATTAATGTTTGCCTCTTTTATGACAATGACTATTGTCATCATTGCTATTTTTGGAAGATCACCTACCTAAAAGAAAGGAGGGACTCAGACAAGACATAATGCAGAAGCATCTGATGATAAATCAAGACCTAGACAAAAGTGAGACATAGAAGACTGAGAAGAGAAAAAAATATATAAATGTCATAGAGAAGCTCCTACTAGAGGTGTGATCTTATGCCATGTTCTCCCTCTTCCTGCTTTAAAAATTTTTTTGCTTTCATTTACACAAATGATATATTAAACACTTCTGGAAAAAGTTCTATGACACAGGTCAAGTAAAATTTCACATGACCTTTCACCTCCCATTCTGCTCCCCTTCCCAGGGGCAACCATTGTTTATCTTTGCAGACTTTTTTCTGTGGATTTACTCACCTATGAATGCAGGCAGAGAACTATCTAATCAAAACTCCAAATATTCCTGTACTCCAGATATCATATTACACAGACTGGCTCTGTGTCATTCTTTCTCACTGTGGCAGTGTGTTGTGTGACTGGGACAGTCCAGGGTTTGTTTAGTCTTTTCCCCCTTGACTACCAACAATGCACAACGAGCACCCACATGCATGTTTCTTTGTGTCTACGTGGTGGTAGTCTTCTAAACTAGATGTCAAAAGGTAGAGTCGCTGAGATAGAAGGACTAGTGCATTTTCTATTCACATAGTTCCCCCATATTGTCCTTCAGTGGGGCACTCTCACTGTAAACCAGCTGAAATTCTGTCCCCTAACCTCTCTACCACTGGAAATTTTAACCATTTTTCAATTTTTCCAACATAATCACTTCATCTTTCTGATCCTTTGCTTAATCTATAAAATGATAGAAATCCCACTTGACAATTATTTTATAACTATGTTATTAACAGAAGTGCACACCACAGATACCTAGCTCACAGCAGATACTCTGTTTAATGTTAATTCCCTTCCCTTATTACAGATTTGCAAGGGAAAATGTAGTTAAATTACGTATATTTGTATAATTTTCTAATGGTGCTAATAAATCTTTGCATGTATTTAACCACGAAGTCCATTTTTTAGCCCACATTCATGCTGTAATTAGAAAATAGTTCTTCAGAGTTTAGCATTGCTGTAGTGTTATGTCTTATATTATAACTCAATTTTTACACTATATTTCTTTTTCTAATTACTGTGAAATCTTTGTTTTTATGGTTTATTGTGACACTGTTTGGCCATCACTTGTTCTTTTTTCATTAGTCTGAGGCAAATAAAGGTGTACTTTAGCAACAACTAATGTAAATGCAAAGTTACATTAGTTTTTTTTTTCATTTTTCATTTCAATAATAACACAATTAAAAATTTTGTATAAAAAACTTAAGGATCTCTAAGAATGTCCAAAGACCTCAGATTGAAATACATTGTCCTGACTGTCTATAGCTCAGTCAGGTTTACCAGTTGGAACATATAGATTTCTCCCCCTCATCAATCTCACCTGTATGCTTTGCTTAATGATTTTAACCAAACAGTATGTACCAAGTTTTATAGTCCCTAAATCTAATTAATACATTCCATCACTATACTACATAATTAAATTAAAATCATACTATAACATTTGTACTGTGGATCTAATCTTGTATGAACTCCAAATATAATAATAAATTGGTCAAATCAATAAATTAACACCTAATGAATAAATATTTAGCAACCACTCATACTGACTTTTTTGTTTTTTCTAGCTCCTTACACTCAATATGTGAACAAATACTATCAATGCTACATCTGAAACATATTTCAAATTTACCTACTTATCTCTCTTCCACTGTACTGTGCTGCTGCAAATCACATTGTTTCTCACCTTCAAGCCTTCTAGCCAGTCTTTGAGCTGCATTTTTATTTGCCTACATTTTATTTTCCTCACAGCAAAGAGAAGTCCTAAAATGTAAACCAGATTATATACTCTTGTTCATAATGACTCCAATCTTAATGGCTTTCTATCACACATTCCAAACTATGACCTCCTAGGACCTATGGGATTTGGTCAGTGCCTTTTATGCCAGCTCATTCCCCTTTTACCTATGGTGTTCCAGCCTACTCCATGTCTTTCTGTTTCTTTAACTACATCAAGCTGGTTCTTGCCTAAGGAATTTGCATGAGTTGGTCTCTGCCCCACATTCTTGTCCTCTATCAATGTATGTTTGGACACCATAATACTAGTTTTAGTACAAAGTAGTATAACTGAATGTCACAGGGCACTGAACAGGAAGGATGACAGTCAACTAGAAGCAGAAGTCATATAATTTTTAGGAAGACTAACATTTAATATCAGTATTGGAATTGGAATAAATAGAGAAATTCACCAGGTCTAAAATGAATTAAACTTGAAATCAGTGAATTGGCCAAAAGAAAGGAAATCTTTGGTAGTAAGAGAACAGGACCAGTTGGGAGCATAGGATCGAGACCAAGGATTATGAATAGATAAGAACTGGACTTGTCAAAGTTCAGCCAGAAACGTAGGTCAGGGAGGAGATAAGAATCCAAACTAGTCAGCAGTGAAGAACGTCAGTCAAGACCATGCACTTTGGAGTCAATCAGTTTTGGAGTTGAATCCCTTTAAACTTGTAGATAACTTCTGCCCTTATCCATGAACTGATCCTTGTTATTGATTGCAGTGTGCCTATACATATCTGATAGTTAATCATTAGTATATAATCTGTGGACAGTGAAGCAAAACAGTGCTGGTAGCCCAGTAAGAAATTATACACGAAATGGTGACATTAGATCCAGATAACATGGCTTGCTAAATGCATATTTTACAACCATGAAATGTAGTAATGTTGGAGTTTCAGTGTCATGAAACTGGGAGGAAGGATAAAAGACTTGCTAAGCCCCCCTCTTGGGCTTTCCACATGTGCCAGGGCTTTCCCTCAAACAAGCAGCATACAATGGACACCAGCCCAAAGTTATCTTTAAGAACTGGGGAGATAAGAGAAGCTATACCTGCCTAAAATCCCCCAAACTGATTTCTTCTGGTATGCTTTGCTAAAGATGCCTTACTTATACTTATCTTGGTAAATTTTGACACCTACAAATTGTGTCATAGTGCTCATTTTGACCAAACCTCTGATGTAGTTTTTTGCAGGACTATAATAAAGGGGGCACACTTAACTCAGATTGTTGATAATGTCTTGTTGAAGGGCCTACAGTTTTTTCAGAAAACCAGAACTATCTTGAAAGAATCCCTGGCAAGTTAGAGAAATCGAACTAGGATGACATAAAACAGAAAGAAGTACAATATAATTAGTGACAAAAAAATTAGTATGTGATGGGGAAAGATCAACTATGTACAGCAATCATAGAAAAAATTTTAGGGTACCCTTATATCATAGATGAGACATTAGTAAATTATACAGCATACTTATTTTAGAAGCTAAAGTGATATTTGATATTTTAGATACTTCAAAAATTTTTTTCTTTTTTTTTAAAATTTTTTTATTTATTTATGATAGTCACAGAGAGAGAGAGAGGCAGAGTCACAGGCAGAGAGAGAAGCAGGCTCCATGCACTGGGAGCCCGACGTGGGATTCGATCCCGGGTCTCCAGGATCGCGCCCTGGGCCAAAGGCAGGCACCAAACCGCTGCGCCACCCAGGGATCCCTGATATTTTAGATACTTCAATTGAAAAATGCCTTCTAGTTCCTGGAAAGAATCAGATATAGGATCTTATTAAACTGTCAGAATTCAACTGTTCGGAGACGTTCGTTATAGGGCTGATTATTGAACTTAGATCTATGGTAGTAGTTTTTACAATTTAGGGTGTATAAAGATCACACAGGTGCTTATTTAACAAATAGGTTCTAGAAACCCATCCTTAGAGATTCTGATTCAGGTGCTTTTGGAAGGGGTTCAGAGGTCTGTTTTCTTGCTTAGAATCTCAGGGAATTCTGATGCATGTGGCCTACAGACCACATTTTGAGAAACACAGATTTTTTTTTTCTTCTCCTTTAAATGAAATAAATTGGGAAACTCAAGTCAGCTAATGCTGACCTTACTGATCCTGGTAAAAAGGTTTAAAGTATAAAAAGATGTTTTAGGTAGATTGTTTTAAATAATTTTAAACAATAACCTGAAGATAGCATTTATCCATTATCTTCCGTAGTACAGGACTGTAGCTTTTGAACTATGGGCCCAGTACCTATAGCACCAGCATCACTCGAGAACTTATTAGAAATTTAAATTCTTGGTCAGCCCCAGTAGTGCAGCGGTTTAGCGCCGCCTGCAGCCGGGGGTGTGATCCTGGAGACTTGGGATCGAGCCCCACGTCGGGTTCCCTGCATGGAGCCTGCTTCTCCCTCTGCCTGTGTCTCTGCCTCTCTCTCTCTCTCTCTCTGAATAAATATATAAAAAATCTTAAAAAAAAAAAAAAAAGAAATCTTAGTTCTCAGGCCCCATTCCAGACGTACTGAGGTAGAGACTGGGGTGGGGCCCAGTCATCCAGGTCATTCTGACATACACTAAAGTTTAAGGATCATAGAATAAATAGTGTTATACTCTGTCATATTCAAAGGTCAACATAAAAATGTAGAAGACTGTGAAGAAACCAGTAACTTTCAGCAGTCATTGTACTACTAAGGGGTGCAACTTGTTGCCTGAAGTGTAATATTATCACAACCTCCCTTTCCTCAGTCTAAACACACAACTTGTTTATTTTCACCCTCCATAATACCGTATCAGCTACGAGCTGACACTTCCAGTTAGTACTTTATTCTCTGAGAGTTCCTTCTGGTTATGACTTGCTTTTTCCCCAAGAACCCAACCTTTTATGATCAACCAGAGTTGAAGTAAGAAAACCCAGTGATTATGAAATGGGAAAAGCCTCACTGAAGATGCCAGAGCACTACTCATTAGTAATTGGCTGGATGGGGAAGTGATAAGTAGGAGTGGAGGGTGATGCAGGCAATTGGAAAAAATCAGAAGACAACTTGGGGAGATGTGGCAGATTGAAAAGATTGGGGAAAGGAAGACATAGTGAGCAGGAGAAACCTTTAACATCCTGCTTGTAGAATGCCGATGACCAGTTTTCTATCCAGAAAGCGGATGGGACCAGGCGAAGGGGATTCATCAAGACCGTAGAATGCCTTTGACCTCCTACCACATACCACTTATGGGGCAAATGGTCAAGGACTAAGAATCTGTTCCTAAGTACAAAACCATAAAACTGTAGGACTGAAAGTTCTTATGAATTTACTGTTCCAGGGCCCTTCATATAGTTTGGCACAAATAAACCTGTTAATTCTTTGTGAGACCATCTTGCTGTTTCTACATAGTACTTAGCAACACATAATAAGAGAATCACTTAGACTTAGGATGACATCAGATAAGAGAACTTTAAAAAATATCTCCCATTCTGATCAAAGATAAGAAATCTGAGGCCCATATAACTTGAGTGATTCATTAAAGGACACAAAGGCTTAAAATCATGACGAGGGACTAGAATCTCACTTTTCTTATTCGAGCCTTATCTTCTCTCTACCATTCCATGAAACCAAAAATAGTAACCTCTATCTCTTTGTATCTCCCGATCTCATTTACCCTAAAACAATAAAGGCTAAACATCCATCTTCCTTTGCAAGTTTTTTCAGCATCTGAATGGTGAAATAACTGAAAAAGAAAATACACGCTACTCTCTAGGATGAAAGCAGAAACTAAAGAAAGACTAGGCGAAACAGAAAATCAACAACCATACGCTAAGGCAAACATACACAGAACTCTTCCCCCCTCATACAGAAACGATTTCCCCAGGTGTTTTGTATTGTTTTTATGAAGAGGAGTACCTT
This sequence comes from Vulpes vulpes, assembly GCF_048418805.1. Taxonomy (NCBI): domain Eukaryota; kingdom Metazoa; phylum Chordata; class Mammalia; order Carnivora; family Canidae; genus Vulpes; species Vulpes vulpes. Next base: position 128,476,447 of record NC_132783.1, on the reverse strand, counting down.
AAGATTTCCCCAAAGTCATGGCTCTGTGTTTGCGTGCTCATCCGTGTGTGTGCGTGTGTGCCCGTGTGTGCGAGATGATTCTGGGGGTGAGCAACATTGATCAGTAACTTCCAGAGAGGGAGGGGAATTGTTGATGGTCAAATCTCTGAGCTGGGAGAAGGGAGGGAGACCTGATGTGGGAAAAGAGGACAGGGAGGAGATTCATGCAGGCAGACTCTACATTGACTGTTCAGCCTTTACGGAGAATCCAAGAAAACATCAAAGAAAGGCCCCAGGTGGTGGAGCATGGAGTACATCAACAGCCTGTGGCCTAGGTATCTATTCGACGGGCTTCAGAGAAGACTGCAGTTGGCTGATGAGCCTGAGATAGGCTGGGCTACACTGAATCCAACTGTTTAGAGATGAGAATGGCTGACACAGGCTGGTGTGTGGGGGTGCTCGATGGCTGGAACTAGCTGAGGACTTCTTTTGACCTCAGCAGGAAAAAAATCCCTGCCTTCTTCTGGAGATTAAAAGAGAAGAATGACAAAAGCTGGCTGTGAAAGTATATGGAATTGCTGCTCTATAATTCATAATGAGCTCAACTGTTAGAGCACCCTTTTGTGCAGCTTTCTTGCCGTAGGATGCTTCTAAGAGGTTTAAAACTGCAGACTCGTGACTGTCCACTGTTCCTCCTGGCCAGTCTGTTATAGGATGCTGGGCAAAGAGGAATCTCAGGGTGCATTTGCTCACGGTTCCAAGTGGGGGTGGGGCAGTACCAGCATTGGGAATTGGGGGTGAGAACTGGGGGGTTGTTTTTGGTTGCTGCGCCGGCTAGCGAGTGTTACTGGCTTTTCAGTGGCTAGATTTCAGGAGGCAAAAATTCCTGCACGAGGCAGGACAGTTGTGTCCCTTGAGGAATAGTGTGTCCCAGATGGCCAGTGGCCTTTCAGAGAACCAAACAGTTTGTTTTATATATGAGTGAGATCCAGGGGTTATGTGCTCCAAAGGCAGGTGCAGAGCACAGACCAGCTCTCACTAAATACAGTAATGCAGCATCCCTTACACCACAGCTCATTCTGCTGCCCCACAGCGGCCTCCTCGCAGCTGTCATCTTGTATGCAGAGAATCCAAGTCATTTTTATATCTACCTAAGAATAGCATGATTTGAAAGGCACGGTGCTTCACCTAAACTCAACATCATCCACAAAATCCATACTTTCAAATCACGGAACTCACTACTTTAGAGGATCACATGATTAGTCTCCCTTTGGCACCAATTATCACGAGTGGCTTTACTTTAAAAGTGCCTATCTTTCAAAAGATAAATGCTGCTTATCTCCCCAGGCAATCATAAATGGTGGGAAGAGAAACAAAGACAGAAACATCGGAGTTTTTCAGAAATGAGGCATTTGTTAAAAGTAAAATAAAAATAGCAACACAATTTCTTGATTTTCTGATTTAAGTCACTTCACGAGCTAGTCATTTGGTTTGGCCTCCCAAGCCCATTTTAACTGAGGTGGTGTAGGCAGACTGAGTGGTTACAATTTCAATTAGGCATTAGGCATCCCTGGGGGAAGGCAGTTGTCGCCATTCTCATATATATTAGATATCTGACATTGAAACATGTGGACTCTGTCTCAGGAATTTTGCTCTGGCAACACTGGAATAGAACTTTTTGACAGCTGTCATTATTTCTAGACATTCATGGCCCACACGTACTACTTGAGAACCATCACCCCCAATTTAGTAACATTACACAGCAGCCTGCAGGCTAGGACCTAGTCACCTCTCTGGCTTCCTGGGGTTGTGGCTAACCTCCAGAGCTCATTGTTCTGTTGCTGCCTTCTTATTACTATGCCCCTGCTATCCAGAGAAGTTTCTATTTTCTGGGAATTAACAGCCAGAAGAGGTTGATAACCCACCTCTTCCTTTAATTTCACACATCTGTAGAGCTGGAAGGCCCCTGAGGGGTGGTTTAGTCCACCCCTCTCTCATTTTGCCAATGGGAAGGCGGCCAAAGAAATTACTTGCCCAACATCACCCTAAGTTGATAGAGTTGGGCCCCAAATGGAATCTCTTGACATTAACCACGACTACATTGTCCCATTTAATAACTGTGGGCTAATTAGATTCACTACCACTCAGAATGCTCAAGCTGCTGGGTGTCAGAGAATTAGGGAATCATTTAGAATGCAAAACCATTTTCCCCCAGCAAGTTTTTCAAACTTTGTAATTGCTTTACTTCAAACTTTTGAACCTCAAACTGTATATGTAAAAGAGTGGCACCAAAATCCCCAGCTCTCTTCATCATCTCTCTCACACTCTTGGGGTTGTATGTGCATGTGTGTGTGCTTTCCGAGATAAGGTGTCTTGCAGCTCCGGCTCTGAACAACAAAGTGGCTGAAGCTGTCAGAAGCTGCAAGAATGCCCACTTCCTACTTGACTGGTGACATATTTTTGCAAAGCCGTTCTCACTCAGCTTCCCCATCTCAAGCAAATTAAGATTTAGAACAATGACTTCAAGTTCCTTTTTATGTGTTTCTGCTTTGTACAGTAAAATAACTTTTGTTACAAACACAAAATATTTTTTACTGGTGAATTTGAATTGTAAATATTGTATCACTCCACATTTATCTCATACGGCATTTCTTCCAGAATCAGTTCCTTGGGAACACTGGTCCTGCTGAACTACTTTGGGATAAAAAAAAAAAAAAATTCTGTGGTCAAATATGATTTGGAAATTGCCACAAAAAAACTCTACTCTCATTTTTGATATTCATAATGGCCAGGAGTGTATTAGACCTTATAGTAAACAATGAATTTAACTTTGCTTAACCCAGGATTTCCTAAACATACTTAAATTACTTTTTCCCTATAACGTTATTAACATTCTGCAGAACTCAAAGTAGATGGGCAATTCCAAGGTATCACCTAAACTTTATTGAGCGTGTTCTGCATGCCTCAAGGGGTTCCAAGCACTTTACAGGAATGAAATTTTTCTAAGGCTCAAATATCAGAGTACAAATTCAAATGCTGTAGTCAAAAGGCTCAGGGTTCAGTTTTGGCTACGTCTCTTACGAGTTGCATAACTTTCGTTAAATTACCTAATAATCTCTGAGTCTCAGTGTCTTCGTTGCAAAACAGGGAGAACGAGAACCAATAGATATAATGTGGGGAGAGGGAGAAACAACCTACTGGTAGAATTATCCAAGTAGAAGAACAGCAATACATAGGGTTTTTTTTTTTTTTTTAACTGCGCCATGATTTAAAAAAGAATGCACAAGTCCTGCCATTATGTGTTTGATAACAATGGAGGCTAACTTTTTTAATCTTCAAAGAAATGAATCATGGGGTGCAACAAGACAGGTTTTTCCTCCAAATCCTTTGACATATGGCAATAATTTTCTGATAGGTACTTGAAATTTTTTTCCAAATCTCGGGCAATCCCTTATTGTAGGAAACATGTCATTCTGTGGAACACATAGAAAACTCACTGAATTTTATAATCTTCTTCCTAGCCCCGACTCTCAGCGGGTTGGGGCACAGAAAAGTTTGTAAGTTCTTTCCCATGGAAATGTAGGCTGAATGCTAGTTTCCACATTAGCAAACGAGAGTCTTTCCAGCTCCTAACAAGAACAACAGATAACCTTCGCTGAGTGCTTTCTAGGGAGGCTGGCACTAAAAGCTCTGCTTATAGAAGTATTATGTAATTCCTCAGAAGCTGTAGAAGGTCAGTAGCATTATTGTTCTCATTTGTAGGTGAGGAAACAAGCAAATTATTAACTTGCCCAAAGTCTATCAGATACTGAGGGCTTCAGATGGGAAGGAAATGCAGCCAGCCTGGCTCCAGAGCACAGACAGCTGGCCACCCTGCCCAGCCCCCATGTCGTAGCCTGACAGCAGATCTGAATGATGATTTGTTACTGTCCATGAGCACACCTTTCTCCAATGGGTCTCTGTGTCCAAAATAATGATTCCCCACTTACAGTTACCTCTCCCTGGTGCATAAACAGGACAATTATATCAGACCCTATCATGCAGCTAGAAGACGGAAGAAGGGGTGTGTTTCTACTCAAACTTTGCCTCTCTGGTCCTATTCCATTTTCATTCCTCCCAGGCCTTCCACCAATAATTAATTCCTATTTCAATCCTCCCATCCCCATATGTGATGAGGGCATCTTTTGAAGCAACACTGTGAAGAGCATATGGAGGTTGAGTGTTGATTAGGATTCTGAAGGAAGTCCCTGTCGTGACACTGACCAGCACCAGGAAGACTCTGTGGGGACAGAACTCTCACCACAACTATGATTTCCTGGCCAGCAGCTCTGACCCTTTAGGGGAAGGACACATGAAAGAGAGAAGTAGAGATGTTAAAGCAACAGACACTATTGCTCTTGCTGCCTCCTGAAGTGGCAACGGGTGGCAGGTGTTGGCCACTGAAGGCTGCTCTGGCTAAAACTGAGTGCAGTAGGGGCAGAAGGCAACGGGAGACAACGCCTTCTACTTTCCACCTCTCCTGCCTCTGTTCTGATTATCTTATAATTATGTATGATAAACCCTCATACTGATGCTGTCTTTTAAACCAGGTTCTATTTCTCCACATCTTCAATGTTTAGTAGCTATATCATAAGCATAAAATCCAAGAGATTACACAAGTGGTTATTTTTCTATACCTTTTTGAAACAGAATTTTAGATATTGGCTTACACAGTTACTCACTCCTGTGTCCAACTAGTGCTTGCTAATAAACACATACTACAAAGGCTTTCTGTTGGGTGTGAGGGGGCTTGAGAATGAGTAGGGCAGGGTGCTTGCTTTCATAGAACTCACAATACCCAAGGCTTCATGTGTAGAAATAACTAACACCATCTAGAATGTAAGTGGTATGATATTGCAGAAAATGTTAGTTCAGTTTTGGAGATGTAGCTGAGGTACCAGCAGGTCATTAGATCAACACTGTTCAGGAGAATGTTCTGGAATGAAGGAAATGTTTAGTATCTGTGTTGTCATGTACTATAATCACTAGATACAGGTGACTCTTGAGCATATAAAATATGGCTTTTATAATTGAGGAGCTGAATTGTAAGTTTTATTTAATTAATTTCAATTTTGGCAGCTCCCTGTAGCTAGTGGCTAGTGTATTGGCCAGGGCAGATCTAGATAAAAGTCTATCACACAGAAATGTAGAAACTGGGAAAAGCATTGGTCCCACAAAACAGGATATAGAAATATATCCTGTTGTGTAAGCAATATAGAAAGAGAACTGAGGCTCCTCCAATATCCAGACCTGTGTAACTGCTGCCTATTTGACATCTCAAAGACTCTTCCAATTGAGTGTGTTCAAAATAAAAATCATGGCCCTCCCACAGAGCTAATCCATCATTTTCTAATCTATCTATCAGGTCCATCCTCTGGTCCCATCTCTACTGCCATTTCTCTAGTCCAAGCTCCTGCCTGGACTACTGCAATAGTCTCCTAATTCTATTTATACTGTTTCTAGAACAATCCTTCCCAAATGCCAAATCTGACCAGGTCACCCTCACATTTAGGTAGAAGCCCCAACATATGATTGTGACCTATCGCGTTTGGCCCCTGCCTACCTTCCTCATCCCATCTTTTACTGCTTTTATCCATTTAGCTCCATTGCAAACTCACTCACCTTCCTATTGCTCATTAAACCATGTGGGTATGAACAGACAGCAGGTGGTACATACAAATGGCATTAATATACGTGTGTGTGTGTTTGTGTCTGTGGTGTGATCAAATATTGTACACCACCGTCATTTGGTTTCACCAAAATTTGAGGAAGCTTCAAATTTTCACCTCTGCGCTGTGCAGGTGCCTCTAAGAAATAAAAAAAAAAAAAATAGGTGCTTTTATTTTGGCTTAAGATCTATCTTTGTTTAAGATAAGTTTTAATTAAAAAAAAGATAAGTTTTAATTAACTAGAAGGCTTTTGAAGAGACTCAGATCATGGACATCATTTTAACTGGGTTAGTGTGACCTATGCAGGTACAATGTGGGACAACAGCTTATTTAAGGGCTATCATATCCCTTGCTAACTAGGTCAGCACAGATCCAAATCAGAGTGAAGATAAGGAACCCTAACTTAAGCTCTTTGATGGTCAGCATCCTTGGTATGTGGGTGATATCAAATATTTGGTAAAATATAGGAAAGGAGTGGATAAGAGGAGACTTTTTTCATGCCACTACTTCCCCTACAACAGTTGGCACTTCAGTCTCACCCACTTTTATGGTATATTTTCCTTTTTTAATTTGTTGTTACTAATTTTTCAAGATGTTTCAGGAAAATTTCATTATCCCCAAATGTTGTTCAGGGCAGAACTGTCTTCTTAGGAAAGAGGAAGCATGCTGTAGGCAGCCTTAGCTCTAAGCCAAACTAAGCTGACAGTTTGTCTTCAAAGGTCCCTATGCCTCCTCTTGGTATATTTCCCTGTGTAAATACTTTCAAACTATGGTCCAGGAAGGAAAGTGGTTGTATCCAAAGGTATTGTTAGTCACAGCTGAAAACAAATTTAAGGTATGCATCTGACTTGTTAGGACTTATCCCATGATACTTACTCCTTACAGGAGGATGGGCTGGGATTCTTAGTGGGATGGGAGAATGTGTGCTATCTAGGAGTCTTCTATGATTCTACACAAGTCCATGGCCAAATGCCAGCTAGAGCAGCATGGCAGGCCAGCCTGGGTGTCTACAACAAGATGGTATGGAATGGTTCAGACCAACTAACTGGTTTACAGAATGTGCTTTTCCTTGATATCTCTACCCTCTTATCCCTATTCCATCCAGGGCTTCTTTAAGGAAAATTAGTTTCTAACACTGCTCAAAACAATCTGTTCTTAACTTTATAAAATATAAAATAGTATTTGCCACTTAAAGAAGGGCTGATTTGAGTTATTTTTTTTTTTTTTGTCTATTGTCAAGGTGCATAAGAATCTCCTGAACAAGTTATTAAAAATGGAGATACATGGTCCTAAAGCCAGCCGTTCTGATTCAGCAAGGGGGCTATGGTGGTGATGGAACTGGGGTGGGGGACAAGAGGGGTGGAAGCATTATTAAGGTATTAAAAGTGCAAGCCCATTCTGATGTAGATGGTCCACAGTCCACAATGGGAGAAACAATGCCTTGAGAAACAATGGATAAAAAGAAAATTCTATAACTGGTGTCAGGTGAGATATTTTGAGGCAATGAAAATTTATTTCATCTAACAGTAAACTCAGTTCTATTTAGCAACTTAAAAGAAAAGCCAATTTTTGATTATTAGAAAGAACATAGCAATGTATTAAAACCAAATTTTCTAGGCTGATGTTGTGACCATATCAGAAATGTGATTGAGTTGTCCACAAAACTATCTAAAGCAGACAGTTGCCAAAATTTTAGATGAATTATAATTTAATGAATTGATCAACGAAGTCTGAAACATTTGCGATACATACTTGAATAGAATAACCAAAAGTTTAAATAAAAGCAGTTCAATTATTTTAGCCAAAAGAAAGTTTGATGACTTTTCTTCTATGAAGAGATATACCTATATGAATAAAATCAATGTTGACTGTTCAAATCATTTTAAGTTACTGAAATGTGAAAATTTGAAAACAAAAGTTATATGGGTTATTTTGTCGAGTTTGAGAAAATCCTACATTATTGGGTTATATGCATAATAGATACCAATTTCTCTTTTTTTCTGTTCATTCACAGACTATGAAAAGGTTAATTTTCTTGCCCTTTCAAAACAATTCCCAAAGAATTTTCACATGATTGGTTCATTTGAAGTAAAGGCTAATTTCATATTTGAAGAATATGCTATTAAATGTACTACCATTATTGAAAACTGATCTTTTCCTTTAGTATTCTTTGTTGAATCACGATGTTCAAGTGACTTCCATCAATTTGCTGCTGTGACCAAAACAAAATTTTGGTAAATGTATATGTTTTTTGATGGTTGACCCTTACCCCCAAATTTATTTTAATGGTGTTATAAAGAGATACATGCTAGGTATATATATTTCAGAGAACCAACGTGTTCTCTGAAAAGTGAGAGATATGCACAACTTGTTCTGACCTAGTTATAAAAAATTATAGAAATTACCTCATTTATCAAAAATTAATTAATCTCCATCCCATGGATATCTTTTGACACCAGTTTAGATTTGCTTTTTTTTTTCACTAAATGGAAAGCACTTTAAGTAAAAACAATATTGATCCAGCTTTAGGTGACTTTGATTCCAGCTTATATTCTGTTAACATTTATAAAATGCTATTGATACAATTATACAGTAAGATTTCAGACTGAAGAGTATATGACTTTTAAAATTCCAAATAATAAACTATGTGTCATTTAAAGCACTCAACACATTTCTCAAAGCTCTTTCTTTAGTGCTTTTAAATCCTTTGAGATAGGGGAAAGTATTTATTATATATAAACATTGTTTTCCTTGTAATATAGTTGAGAAAGTGAAAAACTTATACAATTAGCTTCTTTAGGACATTTGTCTTATTTATTGTTACTAGATGCCAACTCTACAGTGGCATACACATACCATCAATACTTTTGACTGGTTGAACTTTTCAGTTTTTTGGCATTATGTAAAACTAAACTTTAGATGTTTCCTTTAAGATGACTCATTAGATATTTTTCTGATATTGATGCTTCATAATAATTAAAAGTCCTATTAATGTTTTGCCCCCTCAGATACATGATTAAAAGTTCCCAGTCAAGATGGCAGGCTGACTACCTGCTGTAGTAAATTCTGCTCACCCCAAATATCTAAAAATGCTGGAAAAAGAAAAGTTATGATAATAATCAAGCAACCATAAACATACTAGAAAACTACAAAGTAAACCCCCAGCGGACTAGAAGTCACAAGGAATGCCTAAAGGACAGATTTATTTTATTTTTTAGAAAAGGTTTATTTATTTTTGAGAGAGAAAGAAAGAGAGCATGCACACATGAGCAGGGAGTGGCAGAGGGAGAAGGAGAGAGTGAATCTTAAGCAGACTCCTGGCTGAGAACCAAGCCCAATGCAGGGCTTGATCCCAGGACCCCAATATTATGACCTGAGATGAAATCAAGAGTTGGATGTTCAACCAACTGAGTCATCCAGGTACCCCCCGAGAAGACATTTAAAGAAAGATCAGCTCAAAGACGAAACAGAAGCCCAAGAAGGGACAAGAAGGGCCAGAAGACTGAGAGCTCATCCAGAGTGCTCTACACTCAGAGATGGAGAATGTTGAGGGCAGGGAGGGGCTCAGGGGTAGTACTTGGATGAACAAGGCATGTATAGCCAGGTGGTGGGACTTCTGCACAACAGGGCTGGAGAGAGTAATGACGAAGCTGCAAAGCCACTTCAGTCTCCAGGAGGGAGGGGCCATCCTTGGCAAATATGAGCCAGGAAAGCTCCCTTCCCGCCCACTCAGCTACTCCCTCGCTCCACTGAACTTGGGCTCTTCACTCAAGGTGACGGCACAAGCAGGAACAGCAAATCATCTATGTGAATCTCCACTACCACATGCACACAAATGAAGAGGCACCACGTTCAGGAAGAGCCAGTGCCAAGAAAGGAGGGCTTGAGTCAACAAATAGTAGAACTCACACCGAAAGAAAGAGTAATGTGGCAAGAGAGATGCAAGGAGATATTGCACCTCAAAGGATCAAGTTGATACAGTGATAATGAAAATCTTTTATGTGTGTTTAAATATATTAAAAGTGACTTAACATCTGCAACAATGGGTTGACTTCTTTCCGGTATTGACTGATCCCTGAGGCAGCTGCTGTTGGCCACCAGTTGTGACTCACCTATTTTTTTTCTTTTTAAAAAGATTTTATTTATTTATTTGAGAGAAGGAGAGAGACAGAGCAAGCAGGGGGAGCAGGAGGGAGAGAAAGAATCCCAACCAGATTTGGTACAGTGCTGAGCTCAGGGCCAACACCGGGCTCGATCTCATGACCCTGAGATCATGACCTAAGCCAAAATCAAGAGTCAGATGCTTAACCAACTGAGCCCCTCCAGGTGCCCTATTTACCTATTCTACAATGGGGTCTTTATTTGAGCGTTTCTCTTTTCCCCTTTTGATAAATATAATTAAATCGAAGCCAATGACTTGAGTTTTGATGATATACCAGAAATCCTACTACGTACTTGTCATATGTTTCTCTTTATTTATTTATTTTAAAGATTTTATTTGTTCACCAGAAACACACAGAGAGAGGCAGAGACACAGGCAGAGAGAGAGAAGCAGGCTCCATGCAGGGAGCCCGATGTGGGACTCAATCCCAGGTCTCCAGGATCACGCCCTGGGCCGAAGGCAGGTGCCAAACCGCTGAGCCACCCAGGCATTCCAATACGTTTTTCTTTAATCCTCACAATAACCCAACAACAGAGAAGACTCATCTCTATTAACAGATGAGAAAACTGAGGAAGGGGGAGGAGGCTGAGAACCTTCCTTGGATCCTACAGTAACTGTCGGAGTTTGTACAGGACCCGAGGCTCTCTAGCAGCAAGGCCTCTGCTCTGAATGCTCCCTGATGAAAAACAATCCTGTAAACAGTATTTTCAAAACCAAAAGGTGCTTCTGTCTTTGTAATACATTTCACTTCTCATAGATCACTAACTGCTCCTGATGCTTCCTGCAGGCTCTCTAATCAACTTCGTAGCAAGGTTAAAAACAAGTTTCCAGCTTACAAAAATAGTGACAAGCTCGAAAAAGTACCTGTTTTATCTATGCCACATTCACCCTCTCCTTTTAACGTTAGACTCACAGACACAGGAATTTGTCTGCAGCATCAAAACTTGAGAGTGCTCTTCTTAAGACTTGTATTCCTTTGAAGAGCAACCAAAGAGCATTACAGAGGAAAGGTGCCCTTTAGTTTAGGACAACGGCCTTGCTTTCTTTATCACTGGCTTAGTTTCTTTTAAGTGCTATATTAACATAGGCCTATTTTAAAGATTAGATATGTAATACACCAAATATCGTTGAAGGAAAAGATGAACGTTGCTACCAAGTGATGCTATCTCTGTGGTGAGGAAACGAGGCCAGTACAGTTGGATGTGAGCAGTGACCAGATTGAGAGCACAGCAACATCCAGAGCTTTTGATGCGGCTCATGCCGTAGCCCTCCTGGTCAGTTTGGGTGGAGGGGAGTGTGAGGGTTCTACCAAGCATGGAGATCTCCCAAGGGAACAAGAGCAGTCAAACTGGGCAGGGCTAGGAGCTCCCCGGTCCTCCTGGCCTCCCTCCATGAACAAAACTGCGGTTCTCACAGTGGTGCCCAATTTATTCAGACTTTCTAAGTCTGTTTATCTTAGGGAGCACTTGCAGTTTTTTCTCTGCCTTGCCAAAGAAAGCACTACCAGTAGTGCTCCATATGGGTTTTTAATTTGATGAATAGTAACTATATGTGTCATGTAAAAACACTGTGCTGAGCCAACCTGAAGTCCACAACATGGTGAAAGGCCACAACATGGTGAAAGGGAAGAAAAAGAGATGGAAATAAAAGGGAACAGAGAACAGAAAAAAGGAAGAAAGGAAAGAGGGGAAAAGAGTGGGAGAGTTCTTGCTTACAGGTGGTTCTGGGTAGGGGAACACGCCACTCTTCCCAGCTGACAGTCTGGGCCAGCTGGTGGTGGGCCCACCACCAGTCAGTTGCTGTGTACAATTTAACCACCCCCTGCTAAAAGAGTGAACTAGCTAAAGCCCTCTAAGGGTTCCAGATACCCCTCAGCGATCCCTGGCTGTCTTTGTGATCCAGCAACTAACAGGTTAATGCCTGACATAGTAAAGAACTTCCAGGATTCTGGTGCCAGCGATCCAGATGTTAGATATTTGAATAGCACCTTTGCACTTTCCCTAAATAAGCAAAATTTTAAGATCGGCCATAGGATGCTACATGTTTGCTTAAATAGTTCATACACTCATTTCCATGTTTGGGTGCAATCACTAACTTTCAGTGTCCTGTCTCAGCGTGATGATAGCATTTCTTTTGTTTTCAGAAAAATACCTATGGCTTGAAACCCTTCCTCTCTCCACCATCCTCCTTCCTCCTCCCCTACTGTAATAGCTCTCACAGCCTGCAGGGTTTCTTAATGCTGTCCAAGGACGACCTGCATTTACTGATGTTGGTAACTATCCCAATTCCTGGGACCCATGCGGCTTCTTGAACTAGAAACTTTTGTTTTTGTTTGTTTGTTTTATGCAACTTAAAGTTGGAAAGAGTAAGGAATCTTGGAAAGAGTAAGACCTGATTTTGATGTTTCTTCTCTTTCTGAGCATATGACACCTACTTTGTTGATCAGAGTATCTATCCATTTTGGTCATCTTTTTCGTTAGAGACCTATCTAGTGTCATAGGGTCAGAACAGTCAGGAAAACATGTAAGGAACATTGGTTTGCATGGGTGTCCTTGTAATATTTTAATTCAGGAAAGAACCTGAAAACTTTCAAGTCCCAGGTCTGGTAGAAGAAAGCCATTTTCTAGCACTCTTGTTTTTTAAGGAGCTCTGGTTATCAGTCACTGAAAACAAACCGGAGGTCCAGACAACCTGAATATCACATCAATGTAGAACAGTTCAGTTCCTGTACTCCTACTGGGATCCTCCGAACTCTCCTGAGTGTATGCCATTTATCAGCAGCTTGTTTCCGGTAACATAATGGCCATTAATAATAATATAAAATAAAACCACCTCCTCCCCACTGGCCATTCCTCCCACTAACTTCTTCCACTCTCCAAAGAATAGGCGAGGAGACTTTGAAAAAAGAACCTCTGCTTATACACAAAGGAAGGTAATAGTTAAATAGAAGGGCTTGGATCACAGTCAAACTATTCTGAATAAGAAAAGAGACTGTTCTCATTCTTCATCGCCCTTAGGAAAGAGGGGTCAGGGAAATAGGAAAAACAAGAAAGTGAACAACAGGGGACAGAGGGGAGCCTGAGCTGTAAAACCCCTAGCTGCTTTTGAAGAATGGTGGTTGCCAATATTGTGTATTAAGTTTCTAGCCTCAATGCAATGTAATAAAACTTCTGGGTCTGACGCCTTCACTGAAGTTTAGTTTATCAGGTACACCAATGCCTTGAAGGAGGGGTTAGAGGTGAAAACTAAGGAAAGACAAGCAAGTCTTGTTTGGGTGACTGCAGTACAGCTCAGGGGCAGAGAGGCAATTCCTAAACTGATGCAAGTTAGAGAAGCATGAGCCGGAAGCCTGAAGTGACCTTGAGAATTCAGGCCATGTGGTTATTCATTGATCTTCCGTGGGGACCATTCGATTTTTCCATGCAACACGGACTGCTGTTCGACATCAAGTTTATTGAGATTTTAAGGAGCACACCAGCAGCTTTCTATTTTCTGCCTTAGGTTTTCCATTTCAAAATCGTGTTGGCACATGGAATTAACCAGGGTTTCTTAGTAGTTCAGAACTCAGCAGGCTCTTTGGTCCTCACACCGCCATAAAGCTCAGCATTTTTTGTAGGTTTTACTAACAGGTTTCATTGACCCAAGAAAGGAGATCTGTGGTGACAGTATGGAAAAATGGAAAAGAATATGATTAAAAAAAATAATCATAGCTTATGGGCACCTGGGTAGCTCAGTCTGTGAAGCAACTGCTTTGGACTCAGGTCCTGATCTCAGGGTTCCGAGATCGAGCCCCAGTTCAGACTCCCTGCTCAGCGGGGAGCCTGCTTTTCCTTCTCTCTCTGCCCCTCCCTACTTTCATGCTCTCTCTCTCTCTTAAATAAATAAATAAATAAATAAATAAATAAATAAATAGTAAAATCTTTAAAAAAATAATTATAGTTTAGAAAATAAGAATGAAGAAGAAAGCAAGAAAATAGGAGGGGGCAGATGGTTGGGGGGGTAGTGTAGTATCATTTGTGGGGTTGAGTGGCATGGGCCATCTGCCATAGACTGAATGATTGTGTCTCCCAAATTCAAATGTTGATATGTAATCCCCAGTGTGATGGTGCCAGGAGAGTGGTCTTCAGGAGCTGTTGGGGTCATGAGGGTGGAGCCCCCATGGAAGGGATTAGTGCCCTTATGAAAGAGCCCTCACAGCCCTCCCTCATCACTCTGCCATGGGAGGATGCAGCGAGAAGACAACCAGGAAATGGGTTATCACCAGATCCCGAATCTGCCAGCACCTTGCCCTTGGACTTCCCAACCTCCAGAACTGTGAAAGAGAATTTCTGTTGTTTCAAAGCCACCGATACTTTTGTAATAGCCCATCTGAGCTAAGATACTACCTCACCTTGTAATAATCTGCGCAGTAGGTCCATTAGCTAATCACTCAGAGATAGTGAAGAAAGCACGAGCTCCCCACAGGCAGATAGGGATCTAGCAGATGATCTAGAAACCTCATCTGCTTGCACGCCACTCAGCCAGAGAGCAAATAATTTCTCCCCAGGAGGATTAAGGACTCCAGGCTTCAGAGGAACCAAAGGCAGCCTCTTTCTACAAAGGAGTGAGGTTTCCTATTAGAAACTATTAAACTATTTCCTATTAGAGCCTATTAAACTGCTCTATCAGGTCTAGAAAATCTCCTTTAATTCAGTAACATGCATGACTGAAATGTATTTTGTAAATTAATTTATCCTCCTTCCACATGAATTTACTTTTGAAGAAATGGCTGAGGAGAAAGTCACGTGTGTGTGTGTGTGTGTGTGTGTGTGTGTCTAATATTCTGGAAAGCAGGGAGAAGAATGGGATCTTGGAGAAGCTACTGTCTAAATCCTCAGTAACTAAAGGTATATGGATGGGTATGTCAATTTCTTTCAGGTGACAACCGGTTAGAAAAATAGAAAATACTGTAGGATTTGAAAAGCAACCACCACAAGAGGCTCTTTTGGTATCAATGCAGGATTCTTTCTCCACTTAAAATAGTGGAGCAAATTTCATTCCGGAACAAAGGGGATGAATACTCAACACACTTTGGACACCCGCGGTGTTTATCTGCCTCGCAATTATTTTGGACGGATTTTGAGTTGCTTGGTTGAGGCAATGATATCACCACACAGGTCGCTCTTGAAAATCAGATGAGCTACGTGATGGTTCTGAGAATTGTAAGAAAATCAAGAAAAGAGTGGTGCTATGTGGCAAGCATCTTTTCCTGTGCTTCAACAGACCTGCTGCCACCCCTGGAAAAACACATGCTCGATGGCCAGGAGCGTGCCACTGGCTGAAACAGTGGCACCTGTTTTGTGGCAGGCAGTGGTGCAGCTGCAGAGGGATGGAGACTGCTGCGATAAATACTAACTACTGCTTCTACAACACCACTTCTTATTTTGGGGAAAGAAAAACCTCATATGGTTTTCTGTTCAGATTTTTTTCTGTAGCCAGATGTCTCACCTTCAGTTACTTTTTTCTGATAGTATCTATCATTTTGGCTGTTCTAAGTGTTTTTGCTACCTTTGCTATGCCACACAGAATAAAGTACAATCTTTTTTTTTCTTTGGCGGCAATTTAAACGGAAGAGAAATGTGTTTCTTGTCTCTTCGCTAGTGGTTAATATGGCAGTTCAAGTCTCCAACTTTTAGACCTTTTCTGTTTTTCTTGAATCTCAGATGTTGCTGGTGCTCTAGGTGGTGCTCTGGGGAGTTAGAGCCTTGTCATAACCATCATGATTGTGCTTCCTCTAAAAGAGTAGGACATTTCCAGATATATTTGTAAAAACAAGTAGCTAGATTTCTGCTCCTGAGGCATAATTCATTCCTCCGATGATTGGAGTTAATTCTTGTTACATAAGTTAATTTTCATTTTGTTTTGAAAATAAAAAACATATGCACAAAGAGGTGGTATTAGCATGTGAACCCATAATACTCAGAAATAATTTTCATCAAGGCAAACAAAGAAGGAGGCTTTAGTGGCAGATGCATATTGTGGAAATCCAATCCTTAAAAAAAGGGTTTTATTTGGCCTGGCTTCGACATAATTTTAGCAGATTATACGAAGCAAGATATCCCTTGCCCAGAGAGCAGACTGAATTATAACATTTAACCCATCTTACTTTCTAGTTTTTAAAAAATGTTAATGTGTGAAAGCACAATTGAAAGTAAATCAGGAAGCATCCGTATGTATTTGGTTATTAAACTCCCATGTATTTGTGCTTGATTTTTAGATTTGACTTTCTTTTTAATTTTCTTTTCTCAAGTAAATTGCAATTCATTTTAATGCTTTTACCAGTAGGGATTGCACAATTATTTTAAGAATTAAAAATTTTGATCAAATTTGGTATATTGAATGACTTCATATGCATTTTATACTTTATTTAAGGGTAAGTCAGTCGTTGTGAACCAAAATATTTATTTATGTTACAAGTTGCCATATCTTCTTTGATCTAGCGCAAATGTTACTACATTGACAATGTCACTGCATTGGGCAATATTTCCATTTTTTCTTTGGTAAGCAGCTTAAAAATTTACCAATTTCTGCTGCTTGATCACAGGAAGTTATTACAATAGGGTAAATCATGGTAGGTTGCGCCTAACCAGGTTTTACAGAAATTTCTCTTCCTGAACAGAAGCAATAGCCCCTCTTATAGACATGGTGACTCTTACTGTAAAGAGTTTTTTCCTTGTAAATTAGATAATAAGGATGCAGTATTGTGCTAAAATTAATATTAAAAGACTGACTGGCATCTGAGCAGTTAACAAAGAAGTTTAAAGTTAAATGGAGCACTGAGGAAGGAATCAGGAACTTAAATACGTCGAGGGGATTTTTCAGTGGCCAAATGACTTTGACCTCGAAGAGAGGGAACTGCCTTTCTCACCGGTCAGCTCCAGGGGTCCTCTCCTCCTGGCTCATTTTCCCATCCAGTATCTAGTCTTCTGCTAGTCTATGTATAACCTAATTGACTGCTAAAGGCTTAAAATAGGGCGGCTCTCAGGGAATTCGCAGGTTTTCAGAGGTCAGACACTACCCAGGCTCCAGAATTAAAACAGCCATCAGGTAGCTGGAGCTCTCCGTTGCTTCACCTTGACCGTGATCTGAAGACTCCTCAGAATAGATTCTTGGAATGGTCACCTGAGTGTCTCTGACCAGTGAGCCCAATCCAGAGCATATGAAACAAGCTGTGGCCATTCACTTCACGTCAGTCCCCTTTCTGCCTTGTGAAGGGGATGAAGTGATGGTCCTTTTGAAAATATTGCTGACACCTAGATTATAACTGAGGTATGTAGTTGCTATTAAGTAATGAGGGAGAAGACTTCCAGGACATTTCTCCTCCAATCCTCAAATAAAAGAGTAAAAAAAAAACCAAAATAAGGCAATATAAATATTATCCCAAAGTCACTAGTGGCCAGCACACATAATAAAAGGGAAAACAACATATTTGGATAAACCTCAAAAAGTCGTGGCTAGAGGGAAGAAACAGGCTCGGTGCCATAGGAAGCAAGTAAAACTTTTCACTTCTTCTCCAGAACCAGGAGCAATACTGGCGGAAGACACTGACTTTACAAAAACCTGTGAATTTTCCTTAATCCACTCCTGGTTGCACAAGTGGACTCAGGGGTGAATGAGCATTCTGGGGAAGGTCAAGGAGAAACCTACCCTGGGAAAGCCCTAAATATTACGACAGGGTCATACCAGAGGCAGAAGGGGGATGAGCTGCCACAGTTGGCCTTGCCCCAGTACAGGACCCCAAATAAAATCTCAGAAAATGGAGCAGCATCCAACCCTCAAGACCAGCATAGTTATCTTTTACTCCACAGAAGAAGACTGGGTTAAAAGCAACACCCAGAGCTGGTGAACTTCTAATACCGGATTGGAACACGTAGATGCATTTGTCATCCATCAGCGAGATCAAAAGACCCCTCTCATATGGAACAGAAAAGCCCTAAAAGCAAAGAGGCATGTCATCTTTCTGAAAATACTGATGATTGGAATTTACATATCTTGGCTAAGTTTTTAAATCTTTTTTTTTTTTTTTTTTTTTAAGTTTTTAAATCTTAAAGACAGAGATTCCTTTGGAAATGCTGACAGAAAAGATAATCATTTTCAAAGGGGTGGAATTCAGGGTGGTCCCAGATTTCTCCACAGTAAAATTGAATGCTAGAATCTAAAAATAAAAACCACATAGATTGCTTATCAAAATGATAAAAACATTGGATAAAAAAAGCCCAAAGGTTGCTGTTGGGATGATACAGTGGGGAACAGGTTGTTCAAGAGAACAGGGTTTAGACTGAGGAGCTGGTTTATCTTAGAAGAGCAGAGGTTGAGAACTTGGGGAGAAAGATGAAGAGTAGGAAGCTCTTAAGATTTGCCCCGGGGCTTGTGAGGTTAAGAGAGGGGATGCTCTTTCAGAGGCATTTCTGTTATAGGGTTAAACCCAGGTAAGATGCCCAATTAACAGTCAGTGGTTTCTCAGAAGTTGCCACCTAGAGCAGAAGAAAGCCATACAGGTCTCATGAAAAACTGCTTTCCTGGGGACCGAGGAGGGCAAACAAAGGGGAGTGGGCTCAGGCCAGAG
Source organism: Vulpes vulpes (assembly GCF_048418805.1). Lineage (NCBI taxonomy): Eukaryota > Metazoa > Chordata > Mammalia > Carnivora > Canidae > Vulpes > Vulpes vulpes. The sequence goes on along the minus strand of NC_132783.1, from coordinate 128,457,993 downwards.
CTGAAAGTAAGAGTGGACACCAGCCACAAGGTGTACATCAGGTACCTGGACAGTGAGAGAGCAGAACAACGTCGCCCTCTGAAGCCGACCCGTGCTTTTGAGAAACTTCCATTCCAGTCCGTGTATCACAGAGCTTTCGTTCTAGCTCTTCCATGTTCTGAAATGGCCCAATCTGTGAGATGCTTCAGAAAACATGTCCTGCAATTTGTTTTTTAGGGTACCTGGTTCTTAGATTCCCCAGTGCACACTAGTGTATTCCACACTTGTGGAAACCTTGTAAGAATCTACTTACCCCTGGCCCCCAATTTCTGAAATGTGTTAGAGTATAGAGTCCCTCTCCCTTGCAATGGCCAGGAGCAACACACATTGATATAACATGATAGATTATATCTAATTAGGCAATTTTAGAGAGTACATGTAAAAAGAGAGTGAAGAGAAAGAGAAAAGAGTTAAGGGTATATGAAGGAAAATCTTGTCCACCTCCTATCCTTGCTGCTAAAAATAGCCCCAACACCTTTAGGCTCCAAATTGCTGTTGGCTGGATTAGTTGAAGTGATGCATGAGCAGATAAGCTGGGGGGTCAGTCATGCCAGCAGCCCTTTGATAACACCCATTGGGATACTGGCCTTACACCTTCAGGTGTCAGGATGCTTAACTAATCATTCTTAAAGCTAACAAATGGAAAGATGGGTCCTAGTTTCTCTCCAGTAAAGAGCAAGACCAGAAAAATGGTTGGATGGAATATTTCCAAGCAGATTTATTACGAACTCCACATGAAAACCAACAGCCAAGCCAAGGGACCTTAACAACTGAAACTTTGCTGGTTGGGTACACACTGGTGCTTAGGATGAATTCTTCTCACTACTGGCCCAGGAACCAAAAGTATGCGGAAAAAAGGTTAGTTCAGAGAACATTCTGATGTTTTGGAGTTTTTTTTGAAAGTTTAGGCTTTTGCAGCCCCAAATGGTTCAGAGTGGGGGAAGTTATTAACTTCATGTCTAGAAAGGCAACATGTTATGTTCAAGCTTAAGACTTACCAGTAAGTAAGCCGAACAGATCTACAATATAGACCCTGTGTGTAATATTCATTCCACATGGAAGCTCTATTCAATTGAGTGCAAGTCTATTGACAGGAGTCATCCAATTTGTTAAAGTAATTGCTAAGCTATGGAGGATATTAATACCAAATTCTGATTAAATAGACTTTTTTTGGGGGGGGGATGACAAGCCTGAGCAACTAACAAGAATATATTATTTCTATGCTCCAAATAAACAATGTTAAGTAGACTGGTGTCTGTCTCCATGTAGCTTATAAGGGTATTTGTAGTAAAAAACAAAGGAACAAACAAGAAACAGATGTTTGAACCAAAGAACACACACACACACACACACACACACACAGAAGGATGAGGATTCTTTGAGTTTCCCTTGTGCTTGATTTATTATCTCATGATATCCTAGGTTTCAAGAGAGGGAACCCATCAGGGAAGGTGGCAAGGGGGACATGGGCCCTAGAATCAGAGAGAGGTAAGGATCAATTCTGTCCCTACTTTGTCATGTCACAGCCTTCGGCAAGTTACTCAACCTCTCTGAGCTTTAGTTTCTTCATCGATTCTTATTTCACGAGTTCTTGGGAGGAGTGAGGTGGGTAATATGTATCTGGTATGCAACAAGTCATCAATAAATAATAAGTATTTTAATGGCTACTAAATTGGACAAAGATGATAAAGGAGGGAGGGTAGGTGTGGAGAAGAGGTTTAAGGAATTGGATGTAAACCTGGAAAGGATGGAATCAGGCAAAAGGCTCAGAAAATAGTGTTAGAGTTTTGAAAACCTGCAGAGTTATTAGATGAAGTGTTGGTTAATTTGAACATTATATGCTTTCTAAATCCAGTATATTTTTAATCTTCCTAAGTGGGATACTAAATCACTTAGTATGGTTTCAGAAGAGTAGCAGTGGTAGGATGAGGAGTCAGCAGACCTATCTTTTAAGAAATTCTCAGTGTCCAGAAAGTAACATATATGAGACATATTCAAGGCTATTTTTTTATAGTATTGTTTGGAATAGAAAGTTTTGGAAACAATACACAATGTCCAATCAATTAGGTGGGTCATTCATTTACTAGAATAACATGCAATTCTAAAGGATATTCAGTTATGTCTTATTAAAATATGAGAATATATACAGGATTCTTATTATTTTTTAAAGCAAGGATCAAAACATTGCATATAATATTTTACTTCTTGAGTATAAAGCTGGGGGAACTAGTATCTATATTTATATTTGCTTACATAAACCTAAGGAAACTGGATGGACATAGAAATTAAGAAAAGTGGTTTCTGTGGGGCAGAGGCTGGGAAGACCCAGAAAATGACAGACAAGGACTGTATATCATTTTATACTTGCGTTTGTTTTTGTTTTGGAGCCAGATGTAATTTCTATTTAAAAAACAAGTTTAAAAAATGTATAGGGATGCTTGGGTGGTTCAGTTGGTTAAGCATCTATCTCTTGGTTTTGGCTCCCGTCATGATCTCAGGGTTCAGTGCTCAGCAGGGAGTGTACTGGAGATCTTCTCTCTCCCTATTCCCTTCCCCCCTCTCTCCTTCTCTCACTCTCTCATGAATAAATAAATAAATAAATAAGCAAACAAACAAAATCTTAGAAAAGAAGTTAAAAAATTTAAATACAAAAATGTGAATGCTTTAAAAGAGTGTTATTTAAAAAAAATAAAGGGATGTTATTCATAATTTAAAACTAGGAATCAGATTTGCTTTACCCTGACACTAATCTGAGGTCAGTTCAAATTAAGAAGGATTGAGCTTTGATTTGTGAAAGAGGTGGATGAAGAGGCAATAAGGTCCCTTTTGGAGCATAATGCATCCCAAAGGATCTGAATTAGAGGTGCGGTACACTATAAGAGGATATAGAGTCTACATTGTATCCTGGGACAGTGGGACAGTGGAGCAGTGGGGCGGCAGGTCAGGATGGGGCAAAAAGGGAGAAAGAGCACAAGGATCCACTCTGCCTCTGAGGTGGTTTTGCCTGGGTCCCTCAGAGCTCTATTGCACTGAAAGTCAGCTCAATACTGACCTTGCCCTAGAACCAGAGGACCCTAGAACCAGAGGACTTCATTAGCATTTCAACGCCATAACACCAGGCAACTGATTGCCCAGCCACCCAAACCTGGGAGCCCTGGTCTGAAGTTAGAGCCATAATAAGATGGAGGTTATGCTAGCTAATGTTTTATTCGAGGCACAGAAGAACTGAAGGAAGGGATCTTTTAGAAGTCTTCATAAAATTAACACTTCTGAGTTATGGACCAGCGTTAACATAAGAAGGTGACAGATGAGGAGGACACAAAAGTAACTAAGGCTGAATCATTTTAGAAAAGGGATGATTGTGGCATCACTTCCAATGTGCTTTCTACATGATAGATCCATGGGGGGGCTGATCACTAATCTGCTGATCAAGAGCAAGAATATTGATCTACTGCATGATGAGGCATTGCAAATGATAGATTACAAGACGCTTCTGCAGAGCTAGAAGAGAAAAACAACCTGTATACCTAGAACTGCTTTAATGAGACCACAGTTTTATAAGGAAAAAAAGTCTAGTAGTGGTGTGGTCACTATTCCACTATGCATAAGCATACTTTCTCCATCTTCCCCAACAGGAAATAATAATCGTGCGTATCTGGCCTAAAATATTAATCATTTCAGGCATAAGTGAGCTTCTGTTATCTCTGTGCAGGGTTACAAATCTTTACCAAGTCATTCAGGATCAAATTTCAGCATGTGCCATACGTGTAACATCTTTGGTAGAAAGCTAAACTATTTTCCCAAAAGGAGACTAATGTGTCCCTTTAGTCTGGCTTACTGTCCTGGTTCTGTACCACTTTAGGAATCAGCAACGTTCAGAAAGCTTTATACTGAGAAATAGAAAACCACTAACGTAATAAAACAGAAAGTGGCATTTTGTGAGCCCTGTTCATCCCTTATTTGAACATTGGGCTTAGGAAACACAGGATGACTTTTTGGAACATTTAAAATCACTTGGAAGGGGATTCTCAACCTCTGTACTGTTGACATTTGTTGTGAGGGGCGGCTCTAGGCAGGGCCGGATGGTGAGCAGCATCATTGGCCTCTGCCTGCCACAGACCAGCAGCACCCTCCAGTCGTGACAATCAAAACTGCCTCCAGACACAGCCAAATGTCCCCAGGTATCCAAACTGACCCAGTTTGAGAACCCTCGACTAAGAGGTTTATTCACCTTTCTGTTTCACTCCTTTGTGGTAGTAAGGGTAGCACACCTCGGCTTCATTCAACAGAAATGAAACCCAGCTAAGGATGTAACTGAAAGCAAAACCACTTATCAAGCAAATAGATATATTTTCCTCCACCCCTTGAAGGCAGCCCCTGAAGCATCTTCTCACAGAACTAAGGGTTTGTACCTCAGACCTCTCACACCAAAGGAAAAATAATGCCAAGGAAAAGTCATCACCTGCACAGGAGTACCAAGGATAGAATCATTCTTTGGTATAATTTTTTTTTTTTCCCCAGAAGGTCAAACACCCTTTGCTGTAGAGCAAAACTTGCTAAACAGCCAACGAGAAAAGAACTCACTGTTTCCAGAAGCGGCTTTTCGGAATTTCGTCAGGTCAACGTTGGGAGGTCTGCTGGGTTTGGGTGGCGGTGGGCCCAAGGTAAACAAGGGAGGCAGGGGCTTCTGCTTGGGGGGGGCGGAGTTCTTGTCTCCCTTTTCCCTCTCTTGACTTTGGCCCCATGACCCCGCCACTGTCAACTTAGAGGGCGCCTTAGGGAACTTGGCAGGAGGAGCCCCAGAGGCCGGCTCTTCCTGATTCATTTTGCTCAGGAAGATGTTCTTAGCAGCATCTATCTTCCTATCTTCTTTTTTCTCTTCAGTATTTTTGGCGAGGCCTGGGCTTCCTCTACTGGCAGCAGGTTTCAGAACCACACCAGAGAAGGGTGAACTGGATGCCTCGCCTCCATGGTCTTTAATTTCCTGGTCTTCCCTTGCTGGTTTAAAAGGGGTTGCTTTGGCCTTGGGTCCCAGGGGGTGCAGGGGTCCTCTCTGTAGAGACGCAGTCTTGGTGGGGCTCTCATCTTCATGGGTGTCGTCGGTACTTAGGGATGGCTTCTGGGCAAAGGCAGGCTTGGGGAAGAGGGGCTTTGGGTCATGGTCTTGTGAGGCTGACGCAAACTTGCCTTTCACCCCAGCCAACTTGGGGAATGCTTGCTTCTGCTCAGTTTCCGAGGTTGGAGGATGAGACCCTGGCTTGGGGCCTGGTGGCTTTAAGTCATGGTCTTGGTTTACATTGTGAGGCGCCGGCTTATTCGCAGGGGGCCAGGGAAACACAGGTTTGGAATCTTCCTTGGGCACGGTGACAGGCTTGGGGCCTATAGGTTTCGGAAACCCCACTTTCGCCTCAGGGTCTCTGGTGGCCGAGTTTGCCTGCGGTCCAAATCTTTGGCCCACGCCCGTGGGCTTTAGAAACGGCGGCTTGGGCTCCTTGTCAGGCTTGTCCTCAGATAAAGGTTTCACCGCCAAAGGTGGCTTTGGGGACCCAAACTTAGGTACGTTGCTAGGTCCTGCAGGAGGGCTGGCACTTCCTTGGTTGTTGAATAGATTCTTTTTAGCTTGTACTCCTGAAGGCGAGTTTTGCCCAGAGACTCTGAAGGGGCGGCTGTTGACAGAGACCTCTTCTGTGGGGTTGCCCGCTGTGTTAAACTTCGCCATGAGGGACTTTACATCTGCTTTTGTGTCCTACAAGCACAGGGAACAAAAACTAGCTGAGAGCCAGAAGTCTTGCTTGCACAATTTAAAATACTACACTCTAAAGGGCTTCCTGGTTTGAGGCCTGCGCGCTGCTGATTGGTTAGTTAGGGAGACATTGTAACATTTATCTTCCTCTATGGCAAAAGAGTCTGTCAGAGTTTCTTGAAGGGGGAGGGCTATTGTTGTGCATGTACTGCTTGGGTCTTTTTTTTTTTTTTTTTTTTTTTTTGCTGGTCTAACACTGGCTCATTTCGGTTTAAGTGACAACTTACCTCTTACCTTTTTCTTTTCTTTTCCTCACCGTTTCTCCAGCTATCCTGTTGGATTGACTCTTTTTTTTGTTGTTGTTGTTGGATTGACTCTTAACTTGACATTCATCTACTTTGTTTTACTTGAAAAAAATATGGAAGTGATTAATAGGTGACTTCTTCCATATTTTACAGTTGAGTCTCTTAAATAGAAACTGCACTTGAAAAAAATGAAAGTAAGTTTTGTGAATTCAGATTGCATGCTTTCTGCAGCATGGCCGTGTTTAACACCTCTGTGGTTTGCAAGCGCTCTCCTGTTGCCATCCGCATTTAAGATGTGTCTGCTCAGGATATGTGGCAGAAAGATTCATTCATCTGGATAGAGTTTTCTTACTTATTTATAGTGCTACTGATTCAACTGGAACCAGACTAGCAGCCAGAATGTGCTCACCTTCCCATCGAGTAATGTCTTGGGGGCATAGGCTGGGAGAGGGTAACCAGGAAGCCATAGAGACTGGCTGGGAAGTCTCAGATCCAGGCTTCCTGCTGCAACTGTCTCGTCTTTTCTATAAGGACACTTAATACCCTTTAGAAGTCCTGCCACACAGTCTCTGTCCTCGACTAGCATTAGGGTGTGAGTCAGTAGAGACGGCAAGCAAAGAGTCACCCTTCTCTGTGAAGGTGACTTTCCATTTAATCTGGAAAAATTCACAGTGTGAATTTTGTTCTTTCTCTCCAAAGCAAGGATTTGACCTTTTCTAATTCCTCTAGAAATACTTGAAAATATGAAGCATTAAAAAAAAATCACTAAAGATACACATGCGGCCATGACAGTTTCCATTTTCGTGCTTTAAGAGTCCCCTAGAAAACGTTTTCTTTCTTCCCAGCACCACCTATCTGGCCACACACCCAAATACACATCACCTTTTGAGGCCCCAAAACCGCAAAATAAGAGCATGGGCTCAATATATGGAATCTATTATTATTAGAAATATTAAGTAGCATATTCAAGGGCTCACAGCTGGGAACTGTGAGCACAGGGGACGCAAACTCAGGTGTGTTTAGGGCTCCAAAGTCTAGAAATGGTCTCATTCCTTTTTGTATCCCCACAATACCTGGACCAGGGGCTGGTACCTTCAGGATTCTAATGCACATTTGGGGAAATAAAGGTTGGCAGTAAGCTGAATACCGTGAATAACAATTTAAAAGAAATGGTGCCCTCAGCTGGAGTTTTTTTCTTTGTACCAAACTGCAGGGCCTATGTATTTGCAGGATGAGAGAAAGGAGCTTAGGCTCTAGGAGTAGAAAACCAGAAAAAAACAGCAGTTTCCAGCTTGAATTTTGCTTCTTTAACTTACTACCCTCTCTCCAAGCGGCTGAAAACATCTTGTTTTCTACTGGTCTTCCTTGAACACTTTTTTTTCCAAATCCCCATGATATCCTCCAATCCTCAAACAATTCCTGAAGACAATAGGCAGGAAGCAGGAAGAATAGCCAGAGTCTGGGTATTGGGGGACAAATGGGAGATTATGGGTCCTTCCCTGAACCCTCCCAAGGAGACCACAGCTGTGGAGGACTCCAAACCTTAACACAAGATGCAAAAAGAAGTATTAACACAAAAATTTGCTCTTGGGGCACCTGGGTGCCTCAGTCAGTTAAGCGTCTGCCTTCGGCCCAGGTCGTGATCTCAGGGTCCTGGGATAGAGCCCCAAGTTGGGCTCCCTGCTCAGTGGGAAGCCTGCTTCTCTCTCTCCCTCTGCTGCTTCCCTGCTTGTGCTCACATTCCACCCCCCTCATAAATAAATAGATGATAGATAGATAGATAGATAGATGATAGATAGATAGATGATAGATAAATCTAAAAAAAAATTTGCTCCCCACATGTAACACAGTCTGTGTCCAGGGAAGAACTCTTTTATTCTAGACTTATTCTATATTTTGCAATTTACATTCTAGATCTATAATTTATTCTAGATTTCGAACCAGAGGCTACATTGCAGAGTGGGTAATAGCATGAACTGGGGAACCAGACTGCGTGGGTTTGAATCTTACTAGCTGTTTACCCTAGGGCAGGGTACAAATTCTCTGGGCCTTGGTTTGTTCACCTCTAGCATAGGAATCATAATGCTATCTCATGGGGCTGTTAGGACGCTGAGGCTATTATCTGTAAGGCACTCTAAAGACTGCTCCTGATGGAAAGGGGCGTCCTATTTTTATACAGCAAGGAAACTTAGTAATTATCTGGCTCCCCCCCCTCACTGCTCTGGAGAGGAAACAGCAACCAAAAGTTTAAAGCAATATCCTACTTAGCTACAGCAACTTCTTGTCTTGGATTTCATCGGGGAAAACCCACGAAAATACATTAACCCACTGTCAAACTCCACATCCTGGTTTTAGTTGAGAAAATATGGAAATGGTGAATTTGAAATTGGAACTAAGTCTTTTAGTTGCCTACCCAGACCCAAAAGGCAGGGCAGCATCATGGTCAATAACCCAGACTCTACAATTATTGACTTGGGATCAAATCTTGAGTTTGCCATTTACTGGCCACGTGACCTAGTAAGTTTCTTAATCTCTCTCTCTAAGATTCAGCTTTCTTCATCTGTAAAATGAGAATAATAACAGTACTTATTTTTTCCACAGCATTTTGTTCTTAAAACAGGATTAAATGGGTTAAGGCATGTAAAGTTGTTAGGTCAAGAAGTACATGTATCACACATCAAAAGATTGTCTGCCAACATCATTTTTTTCTAATCCACTATTCATATAACATCATTTTCTCCAGGTGACCAAATTCTGAAGTTATAACCATTAATGTTATGTTCTAATTTTATTTATTTATTTACTTATTTATTTTTGAATTTTTAAATTTGAGTATAGTTGACATTCAATGTTACATTAGTTTTTGGTGCACGACATAGTGATTTGACAAGTTTATACATTATGCTACATTATGTTCTAATTTTATTTTTTAAAGATTTTGTTTATTTATTCATGAGAATCAGAGAGAGAAGTAGAGACATAGGTAGAGGGAGAAGCAGAACTCAATCCCAGGACCCCAAGATCACAATCTGAGCTGAAGGCAGACACTCAACCACTGAGCCACCTAAGTGCCCCTATGTTCTAATTTTAAATCAATGTGACTGAGGCAAACATACTGCTGGATAACAAAATGGAGTTACTATGTTTGAGTTTACTCACACTTTGAAACTTTTCACTGAATGTTGAAAAGTAGGGCAAGAAATAGTCATATGGGAACGCCTGGGTGGCTCAGTGGTTGAGTGTCTGCCTTTGGCTCAGGGCATGATCCCGGAATTCTAGGATCAAGTCTCACATCGGGCTCCCTGCATGGAGCCTGCTTCTCCCTCCACCTATGTCTCTGCCTCTCTCTCATGAATAAATAAAGAAAACCTTAAAAAAAAAAAGAAAAAAAAGGAAATAGTCATATATTCTTACGTAGGACACTTTGAAGAAAGGCGAACAGCCTCTGAGCTTACACTGATATGTCTGGCAGATCAATAGCTCAAACTCTACAACTAGGTAGTCACTTATTCTGACTGCTTAGTTGTTTCATCATTAGCATTGTTACAAGTTTATTGGATAACATTTTTAACATCCAGGCTTATCCTTAATCTCAACAATGATAGCTAGATTTCTTCCATGATGATAACAATAGAAAGGTAAAAATGATCTTTTTTTTTTTTTTTTTTTTTTTACATTCTCCCATCCTGATTTCATTGTTGATTGAATACCCATTCCATTTTCCAGGGTTCTTTTTACTTTTAAAAAAGTTAATGAAAAGGTGGGGGGCTCCTAGGTGGCTCAGTCACGGAAGTGTTCGACTCTTGGTTTTGGCTCAGGTTGTGATCTCAGGGTCGAGGGATCGAGCCCTGTGCTGTGGGCTTGATGAGGAGTCTGCTTGAGATTCTTTTTCTCCCTCTCCCTATCTCCCGCCCCTCTCTAGCATATACGTGCTCTCTCTCTCTCTCTCTCAAACAAATAAATCTTAAACAAATGTTGAAAAGATTATAGGAGCAATGTATCATTATATGATAGAGTGAAAAGTCAGTCAACTCTAAGCCTTGAAACTCTAAGCCCTATTCCTCTAGTTCTAGAGGTATCATATACCCTGACCTACCTGTATAGGACAAGTTTATGCCTATTGTTCTGAAATAACTATTTATAAGTTTCACATTTACTCTCAAAACTAACTTGCTTTAAACAATAAATTATGGTGAATTTACCCAGTTTCTCACCCGAGGCATCTACTGTGCTCAGTTTCTTATATATATTTCTAAGCCGTGCATGTACAAATATAAACACACACACACACACACACACACACACACACCCTTCCTGTCCCTACTTTTTGCACAAGTGGAAACCCCCGCTTTGCAGCCTGCTTTTTTCCAGGACTGATAGTCAGCTGCTACACACCTGCACAGCTGGCTATATCATCAGCAATCATTCTGATGGCTTGGTACCTTATACAATTTCAGTTGTTAAATACTTTCAGTATTAACTCTGTTATTTTCCTTATAGTTGATCCATATAAGTGCATATTATTTGCACAACTTTTTTTAAATGATAGTTTTTAAAAAATTTTTAGAACAGTTTTAGATTTACAAAAGAACTGAGAAGATAGTACAGAGTTGTCATATACTTTGCATTTAGTTTCCCCTTATTAAGACTTACTGTTAGTTTGCAAGACCTTTTTGACTTTAATGATTTAAAGATTGGGCTTCTACTTGTTCTTAAAAAGAGATATTTCACATCTGGCAGACCTCAAACTTTGGGGTATTTTAAGAAAAACACTTCATCTCAAACTACTTAAGTTTCTTTTCCAAAATCATTTGAAGCAATTCATTATTATCTCCATCTGTTATGTACCTATATAATGTTTAGTCCAAAATACTCCCATTCATTGCTCTATAATTATACTAGGAAGATGGCTGCTAGTAAAAAGGGTTTTGCTACGTCTTCTGGGTTTCTAGTTAACAACTCTAGATTCCAGAAAGTCTTTCTTTAGCAATTTATATGCAAGTGATGGATCAGGTACATACTTAAAGGCTAAGATGACATTTAGGACAGACATCGAGAAACTGTACACATTAAGAAAATGTTTTCCTTTGCAGCAGTTTGTCTACATATTTTCTTCTGGAAAATTAAAAACACTCTATGACTGTTGCTAATAACAGGGTTTTACTTGATTTTGGATTTGTTTTTATAGTGCTCATATTTTTTAAGATTTTATTTATTTACTTGAGAGAGAGCAAGAGAGAGTGAGCCCAAGATGGGGGACAGGGGCATAGGGAGAGGGAGAAGCAGACTCCCCACTGAGCAGGGAGCACAACATAGGGCTTGATCCCGGGACCCTGGAATTCTGACCCAGGACCCTGGGATCCTGACCTGAGCCAAAGGCAGATGCTTAACCGCCTGAGCCACCCAGGCACCCTTACAGTGCTCATATTTTTAAATATATCTTGAATATTAGATTGATTCAGTGGTTCTTAGTGAGAAGCACTTCTGGCAACGTCAGAAGAAATTTTTGATTGAAATGACTGATGAGGGTGTGCTCTTGGCATCCAGTGAGTAGAGGCCAGAGATAGTGCTGAATAGTGCACAGGCCAGCCTCTCAACAAAGCATTATCAGTCCAAATAGTCCCAAAGTTGAGAAGCCCTGACTATAGGATTAATCCTATTGCTCCTGGATTCTTGAAAACACCTTACCAGAAAGTCTGCCTTTAATTTTTGTAATAGAATATAATCTAAAACCTATAAATAACTGTGTAAAAACGCAATGATACAAAAAAAAGCTACCACTAGAGATTATTTTCAAGTTCCATGTCTTTGAAAGTCTCGTCTTTGTAAAGTTTCATTTATAAAACACAAAAGAAAAACAGTCATGAATCATGGGTAATTAATAGATTTGAAATAACTGAAGCCTGATTTTACCTCCTTAGGATGTGTTTGTGTTACTTTTGTAATTAAAGCATGAGTAGAGCAAACCACTCTTGTGGATGCTGTTATTCTTCCCTATATAGAATCCAGGGAAAAAGAGAAGAAAGTGATTTGCACTTGATCACATGTAATGCTTTCGATCATGAGGGAGACAGCAATTAATAACAGTTTACCTAAATTGGTTTCTTTCTTTCATCATTGCTCAGTTTTACTGTATGTGGATTTTCTTTCTTGTTATGTCATTGTTTCTTTTTTTACTGTTATGTTTTACCCCATGCCCTATGGTCTGAACTGATGGTTCTTCTCATAGAACACAGTTGGTTCCTACCACTGCCACCATTAGGACTCCCGGTATGGTGGCATCAGAGGCTAACATGCAGTTGCAAGGAGGTGTGTATATAAAGGGAAAACGTTCCAGGGAAGACAGCCGTAGGCCTGCTCAAGGCTTCAGAGATTGTAGCAGAGCGAATGGAAGAGGGAAGGAAGCAAGTGAGGGTGGTGTGCTGCAAGAGAGAGCCCAGCTTCTGCCAGGGTGATGGCTCATGTTGCTCACCCATTCAGCAAAGGATTGATAAGAAGGTATAATAAAAAGACCAAGAAGATAGAAAGTTCTTTCCTAAGCCAAATAAATGGGTCGTCCTTGAGGTAAGAAGTAGGCTGGTGAAAATTTGTAATACACTCAAGCAGTTCAAACTTTCACAGAGCAATAGTTTTCAACTTCACTGGTTTCTATTGCCTAAAGACAATAACAGGTACATTCCCCATGACCTCTTCTGAGTGGCACGCATGCCTGCACGCAGGCACACATGAGTGATAAATTGTCTTTTCTTTTTAGAGGCTTAATCTTTTCTGCTCAGTACACTTGTAAAAGAGAATTGCTTTAATCTGAAAATAAGCTTTCTTAAAACTGTTTATTGTCAGAAGTTACATAATAAAATCATTCTCCTTGGTATTGACCGTACAGATAGAGATCATAGAAGTTGGCTGAAAACACAGTACTTGTGACAACTTCTTACCACATGGTAGATGGCAGGTTGCACTAGAGATAGTGAAACTGTAGTACACTTTTTTTCATCCCCTAATAGGGATGTCAAAAATGTAGGTACTTAA